>NC_049202.1:21609315-21928601 GCF_013347855.1 Anguilla anguilla
CAGCAAAATCTTCACCTACACGACCCAATCAAAAACTCGCATACACACGCAAAATACCCATACCTTTTTATTCTGAAACATTTCTAGCTTAAACAGCTAGTCTGCTGTGGCCTTGTGGGCAAGGTTGCAGTCTTGGGAACATAGGCTCCTAGGTTCAATCCCAGCTAGGAGCATGTTTCTGTAACCTGCTTTTACCCTCACTAATAATTGTCTACTACTTCTCAATTATTGCTTTTACACCATATCAACCCACCGTTCACCGAACGTATACACTGCATTATGGCGTACCGTCTGCACGTTCAGTTATTAACCGGCTACAATATTGCAAAGCCATATGGATTCAACGGGAGCTCTTCTGTGCTTATTGGCCTGTGTTCTTCTTTAAAACCACGGACAGGTTTGCTAATGATATTTAACGCATTGCATAGCTATGTCATGGGGCTGCAGTAACAAAGTCACAGACTGGTAAACCTCCGGTTGAAGGATTGAATCCCGCCTCGCCCTCAGGCAGATTATTTCCTCTTTTACACTAATGTTTTCTTACGCTTTTATATTTTCTTTACCAAAACTCACTCACGGCCACCCATATGCATTTCATGATGGCAAATGTATTCCTTTTATTAAAAAGTTACACCAGTTCACCGCTGTGCCATTTCTACTAACTGTATTTCTTCACTTGGCTACCGTACAAAACCTTTTTATCAGGAAACGCCATGTTTCTACATTCATGTTACCTTGCCCTGTTGTCTGTCTAGTCACATACAATTACTGCGTATGTACGTTCTGCAACTCCCCATTGAAACATTACATTTAAAATCATGACTCGCTCATAATTATAGCTGCTACTACTGAACATGAGAAGAGCACATCAGTGCAATAGATTTCACACATTACTTAACCCTCCACTTTAACAATTAATGCTTTATAGAGACTGTATACCGTTCAATTAGGAAACTAAGCTCGCTCATGGTCACTTCATTTACTTCGCACTATAGTCTGTGATCATGTCAACCTCCACCTACATGCCCATTCTGCTAAAAACATATTGTTTCAACTACGCAATTTCATCATTTCATCCTAATTTCTCTCACACTGTTGTTATTTTCTCATATGCAAAGCCTCTTTTCCGGTTCTAGCTTCGCAAAACAGCAAAGCGGATTCCCACCTGCAGATAAGCCTATCAAAATGCCTTATAAACCTTACAAACACTAAAAGTGCATCTCCACGAAACAGACAACGGAGCAGGACAGCAGGGTACACAAGTTGCGACCTAGGGAGCTCTAATTCTACAGACTTGCTGATTTTTTTTCTCAATCAAGGCTCGTTGGATGGCCTCAAATTTGTGAGTACATACACTGGCCATATTTCAGCTGCGTTTCTGATGCGTTTACACTTACGCCACCGCACCCTTTGTCACAGCCACTGTTTTACATATATAGCAAACCGAAACTGCTAAACGGTACACGCTCATCAGACTGTACAAATTCACACAAGGATAGCCATAATCCACAACTGTTGCTTACAGGGTCACTTCGCATTTCTCATTCTCATAATAAAACGCTTTGCAAAAGTGACTTGAAAGAATTGAGGAAATATTGGGTAGCATTGCTTTGGAATACATTTTATTTAATTTCGGTGAGGCAAGATAGCCTATATTGTTTGTAGTACCGTAACTTGGCATCATTTTGATATCAATACTTTTAATGGCAGATCTGGACTGGTCTTGTATGTGTGAATAACCTGGCATTTTTGTACGTTGAAAACGTGTTCTTTATGAGATGAGACTGTACTCTACCTACAGCTGACCCCCTTTTTGAAGTCACTGCAATCTCGTCTAGCCATGGTAGCCAAGATAATGGTCACATGGACCTACCCAGTGTTTTTAAAAACAACCGTGTGTATGCTGGGATGTTCATTGTTTTATTAAACCAGGAACCACACCTATGTGGAAACTTCTTATTTCAAAATGCTTTATATGTCCCTCATTTACCCAAGTTCAGTACAATTCAACATTTGTATAGCGGCTTTTACAGAAGAATGTCACAAAGATGCTTTACAGAGTAACAAGGCAAGAGACGGATTGTTTCCTTAATTTTTACAGTTATCTGTACATTACAGTACCTTCATTTATGTGCATACTGTTAAAATCTACATCATGTTCATTAGCATGTTTCTTGTTTTTCACATATTGTTACTTTTCTCTCATACTGGTCTCTACTGAATACTTTTATACATGCAGACATCTTATCACAATTATGCTGTTATTGTGTTTTTTTTTTTTCCAGAGCTACAAGAACATCAAGGAAAGGTATGTAGACTCACCTTTTCATCTTTTTTGTTTAAGTCACTTCAAACCCCAAAGCCTGAGTGACTCCTGCTTGTCATTACAGAGCCCAGTGCACACTGCAGGATCCAGAGCTGCTCTCAGGGGCACTGATAGATGTGGCCAAACACCTGGGAAACCTGAAGTTCAGAGCCTGGGAGAAGATGCGGGAGATGGTGCAGTACAGTGAGTATCTGGGGCAGATACTTAAATAAATGAAATAATGTTTTTTGCAAACATTTAATGAAGTCTCGATTCCCTCCAAGGTGTTGCACTGCACTGCTCTTAATTTTAATATTAGAACTAAAGCAAACAATAAATCAACATATAGATGATAATACAGGTTTTTAGTGTGTGAATTGTGTGCATTGAATTTGCTATGTGGATTTATTCATTTCATAATGCAAATAGCTTTTATTTTTTAAGTATAAATCACTATAACCACAGTATATTACAATCCATAATTATATATAATTACCTGTGTATGTGGCCTAATCTGAATAGAGTATTTGAAATGTTTCTCTTTTCTTTCAGCCTTTTAAATATCCTTCTTCTTGATATTTCAGCTCCTGTGGTGCTGGACCCCAATACTGTACATACCTGTCTCTCTCTCTCTGATGATCTGACCACTGTGAGACTCACAGGTACAGACCAGAAATATCCTGACAACCCAGAGAGGTTTAAACCCTGTGGGTGTGTGCTGGGATATGAGGGGTTTACCTCAGGGAAACACAGCTGGGACGTGAAGGTTGGGAATAAATCTGCCTGGGATATAGGAGTGATGAAAGAGTCCATCAGTAGGAAGGGAGCGATATCATGCAACCCAAAGAAAGGATTCTGGGTCTTAACGCTGAGGAATGGTGATAAGTACGGTGCAACTGGAGGTGCTGGCCTCACACTGAAGAGGAAGCCCCAGAGCATCAGAGTGCAGCTGGAATATGACAGGGGGGAGGTGTCCTTCTTCGACTCCAGTGACATGTCACTCATTTACACTTTTAAAGACACATTTACTGAGAGAGTGTTCCCATTCTTCTCTCCCTGTTTGAAAGAAGATGGTAGGAATGAAGGACCCCTGCAAATATGCCCAGTGAAAGTTTCTGTAACAGTGACATCATCCTAATGATGATGATGAAGGTGTTTGTTAAAAGATTAACAAACTGATGATGTTATACTTGTGAAAATTTTGGCTGTTTCTAATCTTCCTCAGTATGTTTGGTTGTTGACTTGAATTGGGGTAGACTTGTTGGAGATGTGAATTGACCAAAGGGGGGTGCTTGATGGCCTACTCGAACCAAATGGTAGGCAGACACACGCACAGAGGTAACGACCATTTGGTTAATGTAAGGCCTCAGTATTCATGAATGTTGATTTAAGATGGACCTGCCGAAGAGGTGGAAGTACAAAGGGAGGTGTTTTAATAGCCAATCAGAAAGGAGCAGACATGCATACAGACGTAACAATGATCGTTTGGTTATTGGTCCTATACCTGGGAAAGTGGTATAAAAATGGTACTTAAACAACATTGTATGCTAATTGCTCTTACCTGGTATGATTCATGTGGTAAAACAGACAATCTTTTCTTGTTAATATACATTTTTAATTATCTAAACTTCGGAACTACATATTTTATTTTCCAATGGACCAGATTACTTCACACTGAAAGAGTACTACAAAGGAAATTCATTTAATAATAATAATTATGATGAATTCATTTTCTTTTCATATTTTTCTTTTGAGAATAAATGAACAGTACATGCATTTTTGATAAAGCACGTACAGGCAGTATCTTTTGGGTTTTGTTTTGATCTGAATGATTAGACAAAATTTTATTTCATGTTTATACACAAAACAGATGAGCTCTTTTATCTATTAATTTAATGAAGGATGGATGCGCACTTGTGGTTAAATCAAATACTTTTATGCCTGATTGATGCCATTCCTCTCTAGCTGGGTTTATAAGGCAGTGTACAAGCTTGAAATGCATGATTATTGTGAGCTCTCTTTAGTTTGATTGTATCAGTCTCCAGTACACTTTTCAGATTCACTGTGCAGATCCAGTGAAGAATAAATTCACCCTGTCGGCTCCATGTTGTAGGATTTACCTTCTGAGCCTTCAGTAGTCTCACCTGTACACCTGCTATTCGTCTAAAAATAATTTTATTCCTTTTCCTTTATTGACAATTAATTCATGCAATTATTAGAATAATCAAGCATAATTAAATAATACGCATTTGCAAGTAATCACAAAGCTTTCTCTGATTGTATCTCCCATAGCATCACTATGTGTCTCACCCATGGAGTTTTTCTTTGTCACCTTCACTCTAGGTTTGCTCTTGTGGGGGTTTTGTTCAGGATTTACTGTGAAGTGTATCGTGACCTTATACAGTCTGATCGTGACAAGTGTTTTTCAAATGCACTATACAGATTTGAGTTGATTTCAGATCATTCTCTTTCATCAAATCATGTTAATTTAAATGACAAAAAGTAGGAGTCTAGTGGTTGAAAAACTGAATATTTAAAAGAATAAAGTCTGTATATTTTTACTCAATTCATTCACTTTGTTTATTGTATAGGACACTTATAGCATGTTGCTGGTTGCAGGTTGCAGGTTTTCATTCCAACCAATTAATGCTGCCTTAATTGAGTCCAATTACTCATTCAGCCATATGCGTTTAACTGCATTGAAGCACAGAATATAAGAAAAATTTTATTTAGACAATGCGGGTCACCATAGACGTCGGGTCACCATTGTGCACAAACCTGGATCCCTAATTCAGCAAATAATTTAACTAATTATATAATCAAGATCTGAGGCTGGAATGAAAACCTGCATACACACGGCCCTCCATGGCACGAGTTTGACACCACTGCTATAAGTAAAGCCCAGCAGACAGGCTTCTGTAGTTTGGTGAAAACTTGAGCATGAGCATGAAGCTGCTTGATCTTCACAAATCAGATAAATTGATATTTGCAGTCAATATTTCCAAAATTATTTTTGGAACATTATTTTTGATTGAATAATGGCCACATATTATAGTACAGGAAAGGAAAATGTGAAAACAATAAGATTGAAGTGTAAATAAAATAGGAAATACTAATTGCCTTACAACTTGCCTTGTGAAATGCCATGCATCTTTCAAATGGTATTACTTGGACTTGCTTCACATACATCATCAATACATCCTACATTCAGTATGAACATATCATGCACCCAACCTGTATTACAACATAAAAACTGCAATTCACACTGCATATATGATTCACATTTTCTATAAATTTACACAGATCTACTAATCGTATAGCCAGACGCATGGCAGCAAGACCATGTAGATACTCACATGCACGCACACACGTGTATGCATCGAGAAGGCCCAGAAAGCTAATGCCGTACCTTCAGTCCAAAAGTCCCTTAACTACATGTAGTAACTTAAAATAAATTGAAGGCTACAAATCTTAAGGAATATGGAACAAATTATTGTTGTTACTCATACATTTGTTTCAGTTTGCATTATATGAATAAATATTGTAATCACTGCTTTTACTTTCTGGGTGCAAGTGCTGTGTTGTTGGGCTGTGGGATAACTGGGTAGGGTGCTGTCAAGTGGGAACTGTGGTAGTTTGCGCTTGACATACACTCATACAAAAGTTTCAGAAACTTTTAAGGCTCGTATTCTGAAAGAAATATGAACAAAGTACTTATATTAGTGTGTTACAAACACTAAAAAAATACATTACACATTTTTTGCCATGCGATTCACATTTGAGTCTATCTGCAATTTAGCAGTTTTGGTGACATTTGTGGTCAGTGGTGGTCACAACAGTTTTTTATACTCCAAATTCCAGAGTTCCATTCGAAAGAAAGCTACACCCCCAAACAAGGGGGCATGGCTTGCTTAGGGGTGTAAGCCTGGGGACAACCAGCAATGTTGTCCGACATGGTAATATTGAGCAAACCTAATTTTAAAGATAAAGTGTCAACACGTGGTTACATTTGGTAAATTTTACTTTGAGAGACATCAACCATGAGAAATAAGGGAGCTAAGGTTTGGTAGGTTAAGTTAGGTAGGTAATGTCAGACTGTGTAAGCATGGTGCGCATAGATACGCTCACTTTCACTATTTTTAATCCACAACTCTGTAGAAGTAAGAAAAGGAGGAGGTGAGTTAGGTACCAATGTTGGACTATGTAAGTACGATGTAAATACATGCACTCACTTTCACTATTTTTTATTACTATAACAAGAAAAAGAAAAGGATTAGGTTAGGTTATGTACTGATGTTACTGTTAGACTAAGAGTGCCTTCGGATTGTCAGGGTTTCCTTTTTTGGTTACTTCAGCTCGTGGGTTATTATATGAAGATAGTGTTCTTTCCATTGATTTTTCAGCCATTTTGAATGTGTAGGCCTATGCAACCCCAGCCAGCTTTGTTTAAAAACTTTGCACTGCCGATGCCTCTCTTTCTCAGTCTTCTCCCTAGAATTTTAGCAGAGATTCTGGGGAAGGGTCTCTGATTTTAAGCACATGCACCTTCTGTGCATGCGTCATCAAATTTTTATACGTGGCAAGAATTCACACCTGACACAACCAGTGGAAAACAGCATATAGAAGTGCAATTTACAAACACAAACACATTAAATCGATATTGCTACAAAAAATGCCACTTTTCAAAGGTATCAAATACATCTTTTTTTAATATGAAAAAATAATGGATTGACACTTTAAGGCTCATATAGTAAGTTCTCAGGAGGATCTCATTATGTATTCCATAGTATATTTTAAATAATTTCCATTTAAATATTATATAAATATAATAGAACACAATAGAATATGCTTGTAATGTTATTTGACCCGTCGCTGTAGTTTAACACATTTAAAGAGGTGACTCACCGCATTAGCTGTGGAAACGCAAGCTAATGTAAGGTGCCAGGAGCAGTAACATTAGCGTAATGTAACATATAACATTATAGATTGAGCTTCAGAATAAACATTAGTGAACAGAAACAGAAATAAACTCCGGCACTCAGGTGGTTCATTCAAAACTGCCCACATCTATAATTGTCTTCTATTGTCTATTCACACACAACCACACACGCACGCACACACACACACTACTATAGCAATGCAAATATAAATTAGGTCTACATACAAATGTATATTAACCAGAGGGACGTAAAGATCCACTGGATTTATCTGGATGTCTGTCTTTAAACTGTAAGAAACCCCTCACATACACCAAATGGCGCATGGAGGTCACCAGCCGTAAGAAACCAAAAATTGTCACATCAAAGTCACTACTGGAATGGGATTAATTTTATGTTATCTTGATTATCTGACTCAGTGACAACACAGTGTTTTAATCTTTCCTCTGTGCTAACAGTTATGCCCAGACGGTGGAGACTACTGCCCACCAGTAGAGTGGCCCCAGTTTCGTGCGTCTAACTTGGTAGACGTGAATAGTGTAGCCTGCATAAATATAATTGTGTATCCTGCTACAACACTAGTGTATAGGTGAGTGACTATGGGGTGCAGATATCCTGAGTCCCATGTGTATGTTAGGTGTGCAGTGTCAACGAGGAATGGCGGGTTAAAATGAATGCAGTTTATTGTTCAGTGTGTTCAGTAATAATGACAATATACAATGGTGCAAAATGTGAGTGGTGAAATGGCTATACTTGTGATGCGTACGAGACTGAGCTGCCAAGTCTCTTGGAACCTGCAACTCTCTCCTTATATATATAGACACAGACAAAAGAGTACAACAATGAATCCCGCATTGGGTTAACCTTTGCAGTCGAGACACCCTACTTGTTCCCCATGACATTGGCTTCACAACAACAGAAAACATGATTACACTGTATTATGAAGAACCTAACCTTAAGTTTTACATAATGCTGACCCAAAAGTCTCCTAGTCACTATTGCTGACTCCCTGTCAGCACAGTAAACAGTCTGTTTTCCTTTGGGGTCTGATAAGAGGCAGACTTCTGTGAATTTCCCGACGAAATCAACACGGTGTCCTAAAAATAATACAGTGGAAGAAAGTCACAGCCAGGCCTTGTTGTCTCTCCAACATTAATTTATTTAAAAACAAAACAATCCTCATGTGCTAAAACATTGCGTTAAACTACAACTGGTGAAAATGACAATGAAGAAATGCATTTACAGTAAACAAAACCTGGAGATAAATGAATAAACCTATTTAAAACAAAACCAAACAAAAACATACATGTGCGTCACCATGATTCTGTAATCAGAGGTACAGCTCTTTTTGTTTCAGGGTTACCTTACAGCGCATTTTTTTAACCATGCAGAGAAAAGGAAACATTGACACAGCAGTTAATTTTCTGAAGATTAAAATAATAGAATGTAATGTAACAACAATTGACTGAATGAATGAACACATCATTGTTTTCGGGGCGACTCGTGTTCACTGTGACCAGAGCTCTTTACATGACGAGAGACTGGATTGGTCACGTGTGCTGCCAGAGAATGCCATTTAGCACACACTAACCTTTCAGCTCAAAATTAGAATGACTTTTTCAACTTACTAACTACATCATACATTATTTGCCTACAGTTTAGAGTGTGTTCAGTGAGTGCATGTGCATGTGTGTGTGCTATTTAATTTGTGTGTGTGTGTGTGTGTGTGTGTGTGTGTGTGTGCATAATATGCCGAAAGCATGTGTATGCATGATGCGTTTGGAGTGTGTGCTGTAAGAAAAGAACACAGTTCATTATTGCTTTGTCTTTTTAATTTTAAGTGCAAGAATAATTACATAAGGAAACAAGATGAGCACTGCAGTTGTTTTTTTTTCGTGCCTGTTGACAAGAAAGGTCCCTTCAGCAAATACGCAGACGAGTGTATTTTTTTCCAAAGTTTGTTTAATTGACCGCTCCCCCCCGTGCTTGATCAGCAATATCACACCCCTCTGCCGAGTGTTCAACTCACTCCATCAATCCAGCTCTCAGCCAGCCAGTAAGGGCCTTACTGAAACCTTTAGCACGTGCAAAACATTTTAGCACGTGGTAAACACAAAATGAATAACACAACCATTGATTGGCGCAAAACAAATGCCATGACCAATCACTGGTTGCGTTGTTGGTTTTGCTAAAGGTGTCAATAAATCAGGCCGTATGTCCGTGAGGGGAAATACACTTGCCCTGTTCAAAGTTTCAAGGATGTGGTGAAGTTCTTCTGCGGAGCTGGATTTGTTAGTTTGGTTTTCGGCCGGATCGGCGAGCTTCACAGGGACCGTTCGTCTGCGCTGCCGGATGTTCGTAAAAGCGGCTTCAGAGACGCGGCGGCAGAAGCCCGTTTCTGACTCGGTGGCTCAAGCGCAAAGAGAGCGTCTCTTTCATCGTTCAGCAGGAACGGCTTTAGAGCTCTGCTGCTAGCTATGCTCACACACATTTTTTTTTAATTAAATGCACGGGAGTTCCTCTGCCCTCTTCTTCCTGGAACTGGTGTGGTTAGTTTAACCCTGATAATGTCCCAAACCCGAGTTTAATAGATTCAGTGGCATTCGGTACTGCAGTGAACTGGACAGCAAAAACAACGGCTGTTTGTGGAGGACTAGAAACCGCAACTGGTCATCTATCCGGTCTCTACCTAGCATCCATCCAGTCTTCACCCAGGATCCACACAACAGTTCCATACGTTAACAGCAGACTAACAGATTCATACTGAGTTTTTAGTTTTTCCAACAATGAAATGCAAATTTTCTGAACTAATTCATTTTGAAATTTAAAAATGTTAAACGTAAAACTAAAAAATATTACTGAAGCAAGTTTCCTTGAATTTTTGAGTATTCTGAACCTTTTTATAATGTGTTGACCATTAATCATATGAGGCCCTTAATCATATATAGTGGAGTAAGTGCAAAACCATTATGAGCGACGTTGGAAATATGAGGCTTTAGAAGGTTGTTGATAAATAATCGATTGTCTTGAAACTAGTGTTCAATAGCGTTCATGGAGATGGGCTAATCTTCTGAATGAGCTAGAATATCTAATCGCAATGTGACTATTCTTTTGCAGTGTAAAGCTTGGTAAATGATTCCAATATCAACTTGGTTTTCCACACCACACTGTGAATAAGGAGAAAAAAAAAAAAAAAAAAACATTTTTCCCATTAAATATTTTTCTGGATTCCACTGGATTTTTTTTTTTTTTTTACAAAACACTTTCTGCGTTATTGTAGATAATGGCAATAAATAATTACAGGTTTTTAGCAGATGCTTGTTTCCAGAGTGATTTACACAACTTCTTACATAGCATTTTCTTTGCATCCATGTATACAGCTGGATATATACTGAAGCAATGCAGGTTAAGTGCAGGTTAAGTAAAAAAACAGTATTTTACCATAAAATATTTTTCGGATTCCTTGCTCAAGGTTAAAACAGCAGTGCCCCATCTGGGAATCAAACCTGTGCCCTTTCGATTACAAGCCCAACGCCTTACCCATTATACTACACTGCCATTTAATCATTATTCAACAGCCATCTAATGAAATATCAGGATTTCATACTGTTTTTCCCCTTTATTGTTATTACTTTTTTTTCCAGTGGCAAAATTTCTGCATGTCTTTTCACCGTTTTATTATGGGATATTAAGCATGATCAGATACAGTTCACTAGCAAAGCGAAGTGTCTGCCTAATTCATTGTACTTGTGTAGACTCTGCAAAGTTTAGTAGGCCACTCTGCAAAATCTAACAACCATGCTGTCCTTATAGTGTGTACAATCCACCAGGACTAAAATAGCTGCATTCCAGTCTCTTCTGAAAGACACTGGACTTTTATCTATTTTAAGTCTGTCTATTAATATGCAGACGTTCCTTATTTTAATAAATTGTACATTAAAAAATGTTGCTTGGATGCACATCTACCATGACCCAAACCATAAAAAAACTCAATTGTAGAATGTTGACATGTGTGTCAAGCCATAGAATAACACAAGGCCCTTTGATTTCAGTATCACCTACAACAGATACCCTTGCCAGGAGGAGAGTGAGAAATTACCACTGCACTTTATCCAGCAGGTGGCGCCACTCTACCACTTTTGCACCATGAATTTTGCAGTCCAACCAGTTGTTGTTAATTTACTTGCTTAGTGCATCATTTATTCCAGTGACCATTAAAAAATTTGAAAAGCTTTCAACTTTTGATGGCTCTGCTTATTTTTTCCAAACAGTATTATTACAATTATTTCAGCCTGAATTTAAAAACATTTTTAAAACATGATTTTCCTATTAAAGATAAGGCTACATGCATAAATAATGTTTCTGTCATTGTATAGCCCATTTTATGAAAGTACTTGATCTTCATTTGGTTTATGGCTGCATGAGGAAGTTTTCCTCTCTACAGAAAGTCATAACAGATATATGGAGCCTGGGGTGTGTCGTCATCGAAATGATGACAAAGAAGGCATGGACAGACACATCCAACACTGATATTTTCCTTCTCAGGTGCATAAACACAAACAAATACATGCACACACACGCACACACACACAAACACGCACACAAGGGCTTTATGTGATGCTTCCTACCATCCGGACTGAACCCCAACCATGCTACTGTCATGCCCTTTGGGCACACATAATGCACCTACATCCTTTTTCCATGCTTTTTACTCACAAAACAATGATAATAAAGCACCGTCATTCAATAAATGATGTGTAACTACCAGCCGGTTCAATAACATGTTTTTATTTATTTATTTATCTTTTTGACTTCATATAAAATATTTAACCCTCATTTTGCCTTCAGGGTCAAAAATGCTCTATCCTCAACTTAATGGCAGTTAAAACCCCAGAAATTGTTTTTTTTTTTTTTTTGTATGAACTTTTATTAGTTTTCCTGGAGTAACCCTGCCAGAAAAAAAAGTTGAACACGGCCCTTTTTTATATTTTTATAAAATTTGTATTTTTTGTAATAGAATTTGTACCATCAGGGTACAAAAAATGACGATTGTGATGAATGATTGTTTTAAATATGAAGTTATAAAATCATAAGTCATAATCAAAGTTAAATGTCACACATCTATTACAGCAAAAGTAAACAATTATGACATGAGTTTTGTAGTAAAGGCGAGTGGTATGAACAGAAGAAATACAGTCTCTCTGGACTGTAAAGGTATTAATTGATTTACTGATGAGGACACAGGTTGCTTCTCTGAAAACGAATTATTTAAAGTTTAAAATTCAATGAAGAGACTTTATTACAGAGGATCCATTGGGAATGGGTCATTTTTGACCCTGTGAACACAAAGTGCATGCATAATATGAAGACAACACGTGGGTTAATGAGTGATGTGCATGTCTAATTATGAATTAAAATGACATTACATTGTCATTATATTGTCATAATACAACTGCAGGTGAGTCAATTACTGGTGAGCTAATTCAACTAAACAATGGTGATTTGTACAATAAGTTAATTGCATCATTGGAGTGAGGTGTTGTTCCTGGACATCACTCATATGCACTGTACATTATATTCATTCAGCAGATGCTCTTATCTACAGTGACTTACAATGAAAGAGAACATAAGCACATCCATTAGAGTTATGTGAGTTATGTGACCTGGTGGACAATCCAGTTAACAGCCTAAAATGGAATTTAGCTGGAACCAGCTTCTGCTCCAGCTGGTTAACATCTGTAATTTGGTGATGGTCTGCTGCTTGTACAAAGCTGGCCTACCAGCTGGATATGGTCTTACCAGAATGACTGCTATCTCATGATAGCCACCATGCTATGTTCCTGCTGTCACTTCACTTTCTAGTTGGTTATCTGTTTCTCTCCTGTGCAATCTTTGCTTCGGTTTGTAGTGTGGGCGTGGTTTCCTCTAACTATCTCTCCCCTCTGCTGATCACCCTCGCCTGTTCTGGTCGCATTCTCACACACTGGTTAATCACTCGCATTTCATTCACCTGTTCCGTTTGCATTCTCACGCTCTGTTCTAGTATCTCTCATTTCACTCACCTGGTTCTTGTAGTATTTATTCTCTGTTCCCCTGCTGTTCAGTGACAGATTGTGCCTGCTGTTTACAGTGCCTTTCCAGCGTTTACTCCTGTCAGTTTGTCTCGTGCTCGATCTTGCCTGTTTCCCGACCACCGTTTTCTGCCTGCCGTCTTAGCTTTGTTGATTTCCTGTTTTGACCTTCGCCTGTTTTTCGACTTTGATTTTTGCCTAATGTTTTGTACTTTTGCCCCGGTGGATTTTTCTGGTTTTGATCTTTTGCACGAGCTGACTATGAGACTGCCTGCTGTATTGTGTGCCGTTGCATTAAACATCTCCTACGGGAGTTTCGCCACACTGTCTGAGTCTGCATTTGGGTTTACCAAATTTTGACCTGTGACACACCAAAAAACATGTGCACTGGCAGTTAGCGAGTTGGCATACCAGGCTGTGGCGTACTATTCTAGCTGCTGCGGATTTGCAGTCCAGAAGGCGGTGCATGTCTCCTTTTCATCATAATGACTAAAATCACCCATTCATGAAACAGAAATTATTAAAATCTCACTGTCAAAAATCTTGGAGAATAAACACATATACAAATATTGTTGTTCAGTCTAGGTTTACGTGTCTAGCCATAGGGCCTCTTTTTATAGGGCCTCTTTCCTGACATAACCTGGATACCTGGAATTGAACAATCAGAATGATGTCAAGACAGGGATTGGCTGTAATTTGAATAAAATTTCATTTTACCAAGACAAAATCTCTTCTGGACTTATTTTGAATAAGATGGAGAGCGCCTTTTTCGGTGCCATTTCGCTTCTGAAATGGCTGTAGAATTCTAAAGCGTGATTTATACTTTGTCACATGACCCTTGCGGTCGTGCGACAAAAATGAAAGTGTCGCACAAAATTTTGCATTTATACTTTGGCAAAGGGCTGTGGAGAGGGTTCTGTTGTCTATGGTAACAAGACACCAAACTGCTGATGTTTACATCTGTGAAAACATTGCGACGCCTATTTAAATTACAGAGAAATAGGGGAGGAATGAATTTCATATCTACTTTTGTTTAAAAAATTATGCTAAGAGAAAAAGGCGGTCTGTCACTCAAACTGAAAATAATGACAATGAATTTTGGTGTTTCATATAGCTGTTTAACTATAATTACTGCAAACATATTTTGAAAATGTAGAATTATCTAATTTAATTCCTTTTCATCTTAATGTCTCCTTAAGGCTTTTACATTTCTATAAATACAGGGCGCACACGCTGTGCGGACGGACAGTCCGCAGTCGTTTGCCCTTTCATACTCCAGTCGTACCACCGCATACCCAAGCCCTACATTTCCCACAGTCTCTGCGCGTCGTTTTCCGTTTCTGCCGGGAGTTGGACTGTAAACAACATGGCCTCATCCTTGCCCAGCGTTGTGCTTATTTCTCTCCATTAATTGTTGTTCTTCTGAAAATCTTCATAATCCCGTTGGTATGAATCGTATAGATACCTGTACCTTCTCACCTCTTCAGCCAGTCTCTCTTCAAATGTCGACTCCATGTCTGTTTTGTGTATTCTGCATCACCGTGTGTTTCCGGTGCCGCATGAAATGCATGTCGATGTGAAACAGTTTCATACCGAGCCATGATTTGTGTGACACCGGTACGCGTACGCTAGGTACTCGCGGTCACAAAAATTGAGCTTCGCGCGGACATGCCCAGGTGGACGTACGCTGAGGTCCGCTATTTCGTCATTTTTAGTTCGGTCCGTGTATGCTACGTCTGGACCATGAATTGGCCTTTAGCCTCTACATGCTTTTATTGGGAATGTGCTGTCTGTTTGTCCAGTAAGGGCTCTTAGAGGAATGCAGATTATGTATTCTTGTTTCAGTGTCTTGAAACAAGCTAAATAAATGTTCCTGAATGAATATGCTGAATAAATAAAATTTGCCTGGGCATTTTAATTAATCCAGGGGGACACTACTGGCTGCACCTTGTAAATCCCCCAGAGCAGCCGGTTCAGGCATATTATCATTAGAGCCCGACCGATGCCAGATTTTTGGGTGCGATGCCGATCCTGATTTTGGAGAGTCTACCGATTACCTATGTTTTGACCAATATTTTGTCAAAAAGTGCAACATTTTCAAATCAATCAAGTTTCTATATTTAAGAACATTTAACTTATAAGCAAACAAATAAAAATAAACACACAAAGAACTTTTTAGATAAAAAAGTGAAAGATGATATTAAATTAAATATACAAACACCATCTTTAAGTGTGTGAAATCAAAATAACTCCACACCTTGCTTTTACTCCTTTCTTTTCCAGCCATCTATAAAAAAAATAATTTAAAAAAATCAGTTTTCCAGTTTCAAACATGTATTTTTATGAATAGTATTATTATTGTTGTTGCTGTTATTAATTTGTTATTATTTCTTAGTACCTATTTTCAGTACATTAATTATATTTTCTTATTTTATTCCTACATGATCTCAAAGAGTAAGACTATCTAGCGAGCTTCCCTGCCCATAAGAATTAGGCGGTGAAAATAACTACAATGCGCTCTGGCTCGTGACTAGATTACACACTCGCTCGCAATACCGCATTAGCGTTAATGCGTTAGTTTAAATGCATAAGCATTTCATACACAGCCTCATTATTTCTTATTATATATTCTCAGTAAGTTAAATTAATTATATTTTCTTATTTTATTTCTACTACATGATCTCAAAGAGTAAGACATTATCTAGCGGAGCTAAAGAGTGAATCAAGTGTAACGTTAGATGAAATTAAATTGACTGGATGAAATACGTGAAAGAAAACTACAATGCGCTTTCGTGCAGGTTACCCGCGCTAACTGTTGGTTGATTCACTTCTCCAACAGCAATCCTTCTCTCAAGTTATCACGACAAAGCTAGATAACATGGTTTAAAATGATCCATGTTAGAAGTGTTTTATCTGCGTTTTTACTGTCTGGATAGCTTGCTACGATGACGCGTGACTAGATGACATAGCTACTCGCTTGCAATCACGCGTTGGCTATTTACACAGCATCATATAGTAGCTGATATCATTATCTCAGATAAAAAAACAAATGTGTGATACATTCAATCTCCATTTTATTTTGGCTGGTTATTTATTTGAGAATACAGCGATGTCCTCTGGAAATGTAGATCCTACGCTGCTTATGTGCTCACTGCCACTTCATAAAGGCTTGCTAGCCAGCTACCTTGCTAAAGTGAACCAAATATGTTAGCTAGCTCGCTCGCTTGATAATGAGGATTGATAAACATAGTGGTCGTATAAACGCATTTAATTAAAAACTTTCACTAAATATACATACCTTTATTGCGGCAATCGAATCTGTGCAGACAAGTATTGCAGTGGAGAATATTGGATGAGGCACGAGTGACAAACGTCTTATTAGAGAAGTAGCGCGTCAGCTGCTGCAGTTCACACTTGTATTAGAGCTCCCTCTACTGGATAATTCTAGCAAATAGCAATTACAACGTTCGAACAGACAAGTACAGATAAATAATCTTTGTTTTTTTGTTTATTATACGGCATAACTGCCGATCCCGATGTCGTCAAAAAAAGTCAAATAATGACCGATATAAGAGTTCAAGAAGACTGAAGACAACAATCTTGATCAGCCAGTTTGTTCCAGTTTTGAATTACATGGGGTGTGTTCTGTTGTAGTTTCAGCGAAAGTGAAAATATCAGACTGAGAGACTGAGTTTGTAAAATGGCACTTATAAACTGGGCTTTAAGAAGCATTGTGGAGACCTACTTAAAGCAGAAGACTACAGACTGCAGTCTTCATGGGGAGAAACTTCTATTATTCTGCGAACATGACAAAGAGCCTCTCTGTCTCGTCTGTCAGACATCAAAAAAACACAGAAACCACCCGGTCTGTCCAGTGGAAGAGGCTGTACTGGCGCTGAAGGTATTCCATTTTGAATATACTGTATTTTATATTTTCAAGACACAATCAAATATGTGTAAAATATCTCTGTGTAAAACATTCAGTTCTGACGGACGGCTGTGGTATGAGGTCTTGTAAATACAGTCAGTCTGGTCTCCACTTCCACTCGCAACGGCCGCCAAAGGAACAATCCTGCTGATCAGGCAAAAGCAGGAAGAGGCAGCACTGTATCTGAAAGTGTTTACAACCATTAAAAAATCACATATTTTAGACTTTCAGTGTAGGGCTTTATGAATAAAATGCAAGCATGGTTAATCTTGATTGACAGTTGTGCTTGGGGGCCTTTTACAGAGAATATGGCTCCCAACATGAACACTGAAGTACACAGAGCCATTTTAGAAATCTGTAGCAATGATGTGTCAAATTATAAGTACCGACAGGACAAATGGAGATATCACACGACCTTTAATATTATAAAGGTCACAACCTAATAAAACTGCTGCGAAATACTCTGTTATTTGCTTGGGGAGAGCACTGAGCAACAACCAGGAAGTAAAGAAATCCATAATGACTGGTGGAGACAAGAGCTATACGTATGTGCAAAAAAATAATTGTACCAATAAGTCAAATCAATTTTATAAGTGCGTTAACATTTCTTACAGTCTACTATAAAGTATATGAAATTACAACCCAGCAAAAGGTATTTTTTAATCCTATATGCTGTAAAATTTGACTGGTTTAATTGTTTTGAAAATGCATCACATAAAATGTTATGCTGTGTTATAAGTACTGTATGTTTCACTAATCTTTACTTAATTTGTAGGAGGGATATTTTCCTGACTACTTTCCCCATGTTCTTAATAAGCTGTTGTGACCTTCACTTGTATTGCAGCAGGGGTATCACTGTGCCATTTGTGTCTTTCTGTAAGTGATAACTGATTCATTCAACTCCAGGAGGAACTCAAGCCTGCACTTAATCTTATTAAAGAAAAACTGAAGAGGTTTACTGAGGTTGAACAAGAATGTAAGAAAACAGCAGAACATATCAGGGTAAGGAAAGCAATTAGGAATACTTTCTAGGTACACAAAAATACAAAAGCATTGTTTTTGGTTTATGTTGTGTGTGACAGGCATAACAAACACACTGGCTGCCACATTTAAATAACAAAACATAGTTACACTATTCAAGTTTAAAATAGTGTGTTTGAATTCCAGAGTCAGGCCCAGCACACAGAGAGCCAGATAAAGGCAGAGTTTGAGAAGCTTCACCAGTTCCTGCGAGAGGAAGAGGAGGCCAGACTAGCTGCTCTGAGGGACGAAGAAGAGCAGAAGAGTCAGACAATGAAAGAGAAGATAAAAAACATCACAGGACACATCTCCACTCTTACAGACAAAATCACAGCTATAGAGAAGGCCATGGGCACTGAAGACACCTCCGTTTTACAGGTAGGAGCTTGATTTATTTTAATTCAATATGCTGGTTTGTGGTTTTTCACAATATTTGGCCGTGTTCCCTTATTCTGCACCAGTGCAGCAGTAGCCTACTGTGACAGTGTCAAACTCAGGGTGCAGGTGTTCATAGATATGCATCTGCTCATTTTAAAATGTCATCACATATTTTTTTAATATTTTTGAATTTTGTGAAAAATTGGTGTCACCAGAAAGTCAATAGAAAACATCACCACTGCAGAGTAGGACATGTCCTGTATAATTTACTGAAGGCCTCATTTTCCCCACATAATTGTCTTTCACCATTGTGTATAATAGCAATGACACTGTACACTACATGCAGGCAACTGCTGCAAAGTTCAAGACGGATGCAACTGCCTGTTCACTCTCTAGATGTTCAGTCATTTGATTCAGAGTTGCTGAGAAATCTTCCAGCCACATGGTAGCAAAATGAATGGTCAACAAAACCTGCCCAGCATTTTTATACACAACCGTGAGAATGCTGGGACGTTCATTGCTTAATTATCTCAGGAGTCACACCTGTGTGGAAGCTCCTGCTTTCAATATTCTTTGCATCCTTCATTTATTCAAGCGTTTCCTTTATTTTAACAGTTACCTGTGCATTACAGTACCTTCATTCGTATTTGCTTCCTGTTAAAATTACATCACTTTTATTTGCCTGGCTCTTGTTTTTCACTTATTATAACATGTATCCCATGATGGTGTCTACTGAGTATGTTTATACATGTATACATCTTATTACAATTGTGCTGTTGTGTTTTTCAGAGCTACAAGAACATCAAGGAAAGGTATGTAGACTCTGACCTATTTTCAAGTGTCTGTTTAAGTATCTTCAAACCCTAAATCTGGGGCGACATAACTCAGGAGGTAAGAGCGGTTGTCTGGCAGTCGGAGGGTTTCCAGTTTGATCCCCCGCCCTGGGTGAGTCGACATGTCCCTGTGCAAGGCACCTATCCCCTAATTGCTCCCAACGAGCTGATTGGTACCTTTCATGGCAGCCTTTCACCGTTGGCGTGTGAGTGTGTGTGAATGGGTGAATGAGAGGCATCAATTGTAAAGCGCTTTGGATAAAAGCGCTATATTAATGCAGTCCATTTACCATTTAAATCTTGAGTGACTCCTGCTTGTCATTACAGAGCCCAGTGCACACTGCAGGATCCAGAGCTGCTCTCAGGGGCACTGATAGATGTGGCCAAACACCTGGGCAACCTGAAGTTCAGAGTCTGGGAGAAGATGCTGGAGATGGTGCAGTACAGTGAGTATCTGGGGCAGCCGGTGAAATTATGTTTTTTGCATGTATTTAATGAACACACAGATCTGAAGAAACAAGCTGTATTCTGAAATGGTGCTAAAGATAAACAATACGGAGTCACCCAGTCTCAGTTCCCTCCAAGTTTATGAAGGTCCCGTGGGGTGCATTGCTCTTCTCTCAATTTGAAATTAGAACCCAGGCAAACACAGAATTTGCATTATATATAAAACCTAATTAATAATGTTTTTTTAGCTGTGTGAATTGAATTTTGAAATGTGTTAGTTGATTTATTCATTTTCACATTCATTTCATGTTTAAAGTATGAATCACTTTAACTACAGTATATATAATGTACAATGTACAAAAATGGCAATTTACTCACACATACAAAGGACTATAAGTCATTAAGACTTGCAAAATCTAGGCCTGCCATTAGAAGTAATGATATCAAAATTAGACCAAGTTACAATAAACAAGATTGGCTATCTTAGCTAAGACAAATTAAACATTTTTTTATGTGATACTTTGATGTGACACTTAAAAGTTTGAATGACCACGTTCTATTCAAATGGTAATATGAAATAACACAGGGCCAAGTTACTTAAATAATTTAGGTGGTCCTGTGGGTAGCACTGTCGCCTCACAACAGGAAGGTTCTGGGTTCGAATCTCTGCTTGCATGTTCTTCGTCGCGTCCGTTTGGGTTTCCTCCCCTAGTCCAAAGACATGCAGGTAGGCCGATTGGAGACCATAAATTTCCCATAAGTGTGAGTGAATGGTGTGTCCCCCCTGCGATAGATTGGTAGCCTGACCAGGGTGTATTCATGCCTATCGACCAATGCACGCTGGGATAGGCTCCAGCAACTCTCGCGACCCTGCTCAGGATAAGCAGGTGTAGATAATCGATGGATGGATAGGTAGCAGCATTGCTTTGGAATACAGCTTAATTTGTGTGAGCTAAAATGACCAATATTGTTTCATGTAACTTTGGTGCAATTTTGATACCAATACTCCTAATGATAGGTATGGATTTGAATGATGACTTATAGACAGTGCTTTGTATGTGAGAAACTTGGCATTTTTTGTATGTTGAAAGTGTGTTTTTCTTCAGATATCATTTCTTTTGTACTGTGTTTGTTATGAGTTAGTGATAATAGTAATTCATGTAAATGTTGGTTGAGAGACATGCATACACATACACATGCATTTAAACACACATTCTAGCTGACAGAAACACATATGGATTCAATCATTTTCCCTTTAAAATGAATGACAAATAAATGAAAGTGTATTTCATATTTTTCAATGGAAGCGTTTGTAATGGGTTATTGTACATAACTTACAATTTTTTGTATGTCGGTAGAGGATATATAGAGCTAGCTAACTTGAAAATTAAAAAAGTGGCGTTGCAGTGTAGTCATGGTAGCCTAGTTAAAAAGTATTGAACAGTAGATATGGCAGAGCGATGTATTCGACATTGTCACTTTTTAAGAAAATAGATATACATGCCGTGAAGAAGTCATTATCCTGTGTCAGTTTCTATACGACCGGTAACATTACCTACCGGACCGCAATGCAACGCTGATAGGTAGCTAACATTAAACTCAGTCAAAATACCGAAGGCGGAAGGAACTGTGTAAAGCGTGGTTATATTTATTCTGTAGTTGTATAAATACAGAAATATAAATTACTTTCCCACAAAGATTATTGAGATGCAAAAATATAGTTTCAGTGTTTTATTTTTAGTTTGAGTGAGAGGTTTTTATGAGTCCGAGGTGGGGTTTGAACGCAGCCTGTTGCTCATCCAAAAGTGTCATAGGTAGATGTTCTCCCCGGGAAGCTACTAGTGAAGAATATATATATAGATAGATAGATAGATATACTTTATTGAACCCCGTGGGGTAATTTGTCCTCTGCATTTTGACCCATCCTAGTTACTTAGGAGCAGTGGGCACCCACAGTGCAGCGTCCGGGGACCAACTCCAGTTCTGAGGCCAGTGCCTTGGTCAAGGGCAACTGCAGGAGCGCACCTAACATGCATGTCTTTGAGTGTGGGAGGAAACCGGAGTACCCGGAGTAAACCCACGCGAACGCGGGGAGAACATGCAAACTCCGCACAGAAAGGCCCCAAGCGGGGATTTGAACACATAACCTTCTTGCTGTGAGGCGACAGTGCTAACCACTGTGCCACCATGTCCGCCTCTGTTGCTGTTTTAAATGAGTGCACTTCTATATATGTCCAATAGGGAGACATATATTCTTTTTGGGCCTGGAGTATTTGGGATGATCTAATCAGGCAGGAAAAAGACGCAAAAAAAACGCAAAATCCTCTAGGTTTGGGTGTTAGAAGGTACAGAAATGAAAGTTTTTAAGGGCTGAGAGTTTGTGGTCATTGTGGTTATTTCTTTAGGGAGCCCTGCAAAGTGCCAAACTCTCAGTGCTGTATTTGTATGGGGCACGCTGCCCTGCCAAAGTGTGACTTAGCAGGATGGCATACCTGCCATCCAAATCCATAATTCTTATTATTTGTATATTTCCTTTGTATGTGACCTAATCTAAATAGAGTATTTGAAATGTTTCTCTTTTCTCAGGCTTTTAAATATCTTTCCTCTTGAAATTTCAGCTCCTGTGTTTCTGGACCCCAATACTGCACCCCCCTTTCTCTCTCTCTCTGATGATCTGACCACTGTGAGACACACAGGTACATACCAGAAATATCCTGCCAACCCAGAGAGGTTTAACTCCTGCGTTAGTGTGATGGGATCTGAGGGGTTTACCTCAGGGATACACAGCTGGGAGGTAAAGGTTGGGAATAAACTTGAGTGGACTATAGGAGTGATGAAAGAGTCCATCAGTAGGAAGGGAGATATACCATGCATCCCAAAGAGAGGATTCTGGGTCTTAACGCTGAAGAATGGTGATATGTACAGAGCATCTGGAGTTACTGACCTCAGACTGAAGAGGAAGCCCCAGAGCATCAGAGCGCAGCTGGACTATGACAGGGGGGAGGTGTCCTTCTTCGACTCCAGTGACATGTCACTCATCTACACTTTTAAAGACACATTTACTGAGAGAGTGTTCCCATACTTCTCTCCCGGTTTGAAACGAGATAAGAATGAAGAACCCCTCCACATATGCCCAGTGAAAGTTTCCATAACAGTGATGTCATCCCAGTGAGCATTTTCTTTTCTTTCTTTTCTTTTTTTTTGAACCATGAAGAGGTGTAGGAATTTTGGTTGTTTCTAATCTGCCTCAGCATGCCTGGTTATTGACTTGATCTGCGGCAGACTAGACATGTGAACTGATCAAAGGGGACTGGTTGATGGCCTACCAGAACCAAATGGGAGGCACACGCACAGAGGCCTATCACATTTGGTCAGTGTGATAGGCCTCAGTATGCATGAATGTTGATTTCGGATGGAGCTACCGGAAACATGGAAGTATAAAGGGGGGTGTTTTAATAGCCTATCAGAAGAGAGCAGGCATGCATACAGAGGTAACAATAACCGTTTGGTTACCTTGTCGGTACATTTTGTTCTGGTAGAGGGGTATAAAGCTGGTGCTTGAACAGCACTCTGTTGTAATTGACCAGCCTTGCTTTGACCAGTATGTTTCCTGCAGTAACAGAGACTATTTTTGTTCTTAATATAAAATGTTATTGATCTAAACTTTGGAACTATAAATGTAACTTTACAAAGAACCACATTTCTTCACACAGATAGGGTACTATAGGGGAAATTCACGTAATAATTGTAATATTTTTTTCTTCATTATTATTTTATGAACTGAACATGCATTTGTACAAGTACAGGCAAGCAGTATCTTTTTGGTTTTCCTTTGATCTGAATCATTAGACAAAACCTTATTTCATATGTTTATGCATAAAACAGATGCACTCTTGTGGTTAAATCAAAGGCATGATTGATGTCAATCAAATACCAGATTGATGTCATTTCTGTCTAGTTGGGTTTTTAAGGTTATGTACAAACTTGAAATGTGAGTATCATGAGCTCTTGTTAGTTCAATTCCATCAGTCTCCTGTGCTCTTTTCAGATTTTACTTTGCAATTCACCCTGTCCGCTCCATGCTGTAGGATTTACATCTGAGCCTTCAGTAGCCTAACCTGCAAACCTACTGTTATTCTAAAACTCTGTTCATCCTTTTTCATTGATTGATAATTATCACATGAGAAGTATTACAATAATAAAGCATAATGAAATTATTGCCATTGGCAAGTAATCACAAAGCTTTCTTTGATTTTATCTCTCATAGCATCACTATGTGTCCCACCCAGGGAGTTTTTCTTTGCCACCTTCTCTCTAGGTTTGCCCTTGTGGGGGTTTAAGCCATGGTTTACTGTGAAGTTTATTGTGACAAATGTGGATTTGATAGCATTTTCTTTCATCATATCGTGTTAGAGAATTTAAATCACAAAAAAGGATTCCAATGTGTAAAAACAACATAATTATTTTAAAGAATATTAAGTAATTTTAGTATACTTATTTTAATTTTAAAATACTTATTTAGTAATAAGTATTTTCAAATGAAATTTTCAAAATAAAAATATGAATATTTTTCTTTAAAATAATATTTCAATATTTTCTAAATTCTGGCATGAATTCAAATTGTTGGCACATTATCATCTCTGTGCACCCAGCGCCTTTTCTGGAGTTCATCCTGTGAGAACGTTCACTCACACATGGACACTAAACGCTCTCTCAGAACATACAGTACAGTGGAGACAATGGAGACAGCAGATAACTGCACTTTTTCTTCCTGTGTGAGAAGGCCCAGAAAGCTAATGTGATACCTTTAGTAAATGGACAAATGCCTCTTAGCTGCATATATTACCTTTATTTTTTGTTAATTAAATGAATCTTGGGAAGTAGAAAACAATTAAACATGTTGCTATTTGTGTTAGTCTGTATTATTTGAATAAATATATAAATCACTGCTTTTACATACTGTGTCTAGGTTCTGTATTGGTGTGCTGGGGGATACTTGGGGAAGGTGGGGAGTCAAGTGGGCAGTGTGGTAGTTTACCCTGGGTGACATATATTCATAGAAGACTTTTCAGCAACATATTCTGAAAGAAATATGAAATTTATGATATATGATATTTAGGGTGACAAACACTGTAACAAAAACATTTATGTACAAGCAACATACCTTAAATTTCACATCTACCAGGTGGCAAGGTGGTACAGTGGGTAGCACTGTCGCCCCACAGCAAGAAGGTCCTGAGTTCAAAGCCTTAACCTTTCTGTGTGGAGTTTGGATGTTCTCCCCTTCTCTGTGTAGCTTTCCTCCCACTGTCCAAAGACATGCAGGTAGACCTATTTTGGAGACTAAATTGCCCATAGGTATGAGTGCGTGAATGGTGTGTTTGCTCTGCGATAGATTGATAACCTATCCAGGGTTTATTCTGGCCTCTCGCGCAATGCATGCTGGGATAGGCTCCAGAACCCCCCCCCGTGACCCTTCCCAGGATAAGCGGGTATAGAAAATGGATGGATGTATACAACTGTTCAAAAGTTTGGAATCACAGAGAAATGTTTATGTTTTCATAACTTTTATAGAAGTGATATTATTCACCAAGGTAGCATTAAATTGGTCACAAAATACAGCCAAGAGATTGATAATATATATTTTAAAAATATTGTTTGAAAGAACAGTTTTTTAATTCAGTATTTACAGATGATTGCAAATCCCCATTTTCAGCAGCCATTACTCCAGTGTATTGACAGCACACTGTGTTGCCTCATCCTTAATTATGTATGCTCATGTGCTAATATGGTATGAAAGAAAGTGCAGCTGAAAACAATTGTGCTGTTTAATTAAGCTAAAAAATATATTTCAGAATCAGAATCAGAATCAGGTTTTATTGCCAAGTAGGTTTACACATACGAGGAATTTGTTTTCATCTGGTGGTGCATAACAGTGAACATAAAATAAAATAAATAAAATAAAATAAAATAAACATAGTGCAAATGGTAAACAGTAAACAATAAACAATAGTGCAAGGGGACAAGGTGTTTCTTTCAGTTACTACAGTATCTAGTACACTGGCATTTCTAAAGTTCAATTTTGGTTTAAAAAATGGCCAAAAAAGAAACAACTTGTCAGTCAATTGTTGTTTTGAGACATGTAAGCTATTCCACTGAGATTGCCAAGAAACTGAAGATTTCATACAATAATGTGCACTACTGTCTTGAAAGAAGAGAGCAAACTGGATCTAAGTAGGACAGATAGAGGAGTGGAAGTTCCAGATGCACAACTGTGCAAGAGGACAAGCACATCAGAGTCTCTAGTCTGAGAAATAGACGCCTCACAGGTCCTCAGCTGGTAGCTTCATTGAATAGTACTCGCCAAACATCTGCAACAGTGAAGAGACGACTCCAGGATGCCACCCAAAATACTCTTTTCCGATCATCTACCATCCAATCTTTGTGTTCTTTTGCTCATTTTAAGCTCTTCTTGTTGGGAAGTTTCAGAAGTGTTTTTTTATTTGAAACTGCATCCTGCAGTCATCTCTTCACTGCTACAGATGTTCTGGAAGATTATAAATTCTACCAAGCAATATAATACCACATCATTGCCTGTCCATGACAAGTCTGGCACTACTTTAGTATCTGGTAAAAAGAGATATGCACAGCTTCTAATAAGCACTTTGCAGCTGCCAGTCACCTCATTTATTATGTGTTCACAACTGGGGCCCTCTTCCTTTTGTGATCAGGACTCTTTTGTCTTTTACTCTGTCTGTTTATTACTAAAGAGGTTGCAGATGCACTTCTAGTTATAAATCTTAGGTCCACCACTGGTGAGGACAACCTGTATCCTGTCTAGAACTTGCTGGCCCTCTTATTACGTCTGGCACTGCCCTGAAAGTCTGGAAAATTGCTCACGTGCTGCCCTTCCATGAAGTTGGGTAAAACGTAATGTAAATAATTATCAGCCAATTTTCAAATTGCCATGCCTGACTAAAACTTTGGATTCTCTAATTAATGTGCAGTTCTAATCATTTCTTTGGAGCCACTCTTTACTTATCCTTTATCATTCAGAATTCAGGGTTAAGCATAGCACCATCACTGCCACATCCTCAGGCTTAAATGAAATTGTGTCTTAAGACTGGAAGCTTCATTGTGCTGCACTTTGTATTGACCTTTCTATGGCCTTCGACCAGTTGACCATTCCATGTTATTACACAGACTGCCACTTATTCAGCTAGACACTGCAGCACAATATTGTTTCCATAATTACCTCTTGGACAGATCTCAGTGTGTGAAAATAGGTACAGTACAGTTTTAATTATTTGGTAGTCTGGTGCTGCTCTCCATTTACATTAATGACATTGTTATTTTTAAATGACTGTAAATTCCTTTTTCATTCAGATGATACCTCTATTGCTTTTCCCACTTTATCCCCCTGACTGTTAAACATCTACAGCTTGCTTTCGTTGCTTTGCAACAGCACTCATAGATATGAAACTTGTTTTAAATAGTGATAAAACTAAGTGCTGTTTATCAGATAAAAAAAATAGATTATGACAATCTCCAGATATGTACCCTAGATGGTACTCCTATTGAAATAGTCCCTCGTTATAAATACTTGGGCAATTGGATTCATGATAAATTCGCATAACCATTGGAACTGTAATTATGCAATGGTCCAAAACCATAAAAAATGTATTAAGCCAGTTCATTGTTGAATTAGGCATGAAGGGTGAAATACAGTACCTTGTGATTTCAGTGCCACCTACTGCAGCTACCCTTGCCCGTAGGAGAGTGCATGTCCATAATGACATCCAGTAGATGGCGCCATTGTACCAATTTTGCACCATGAATTTGTCCCTCATTAGTGAATTGTCTTCCATCTATTTTGTTGTTGTTGCTTAGCATGTCATTCATTCCAGTGATCTTTAATAAATAATTTTTATGTTTTTAATTCATGATGTCTGTGCTTTTTTTCTTCAAATAGAATTATTACAATTATTTCAGGCTTAATTAATTACTCTAGGCTGGCTCTTGTGGGGGTTTCGGCCAGGATTTACTGTGAGTGTATTGAGACAGATGTTTGCTAAATCCACTAAACAAATTTGATTTGAGGAGATTTCATGGCATTCACTTTCATCAAATCATGTTACACAATTTAAATTATGTAACAAAAAAATTGTTGTAAGGAATATAGCATATATATATATATATATATATATATATATATATATATATATATTTTTTTTTTTTTTTTTCATGTTTATAATATAGGGCTCTTATAGCAACATGCAGCCTAGCAAACAGTTGGGCTTCTTCTTCAGTTTGATGAAAACGTGAGCATGACTATTAAATTGCCTGATCTTTACAGATTCGATAAATGGATAATATTGCATGAACTCTTTTTTTGAACATTATTTTGTTCTTATTGTTTTGCCCTTTAATTTTTGTATAGTACAAAAATTAACGGGCAAAACAATAAGATAAATGAGTAAATAATATAGGAAATCTTACAGCATGCCTTGTGAAATGGCCTACATCTTCTAAATGGTATTACTTGGCACTTATAGTGAGCTTGTTCCTCAATACATCATCTATACATCCTACACTCATACAATCATACAGTATCATGCATCCCACCTAACCTGTATTCCAACATACAAACTGAAATTCACACTGCACATATAAAATAGAATTCATATTTTCCAGACATTTACACAGATCTACTAATTTTTAAACCCAGACATATGCCAGCGAGTGGCCATATAGACACTCATACACACACACAAGCGTGTGCAGTGACTTACATTCACACACACAAGCTCTACATTGCCCTTAGGAAGATGGTAGCGTTAGTTTAGAGACTATTCCCTAAAATATTGCATGAATTTCATTTGTCTGCTTGATAATCAGGGAAGGCCCAGTGCTACATTCAGTGGTGCACTACTGCACCCTGTAAATCCCTCCAGAGCACCCAGCGCCTTTGCTGGAGTTCATCCTGTGAGAACGTTCACTCACACATTGACACTAAAGGCTCTCTCAGGACATACAGTACAGTAGAGACAATGGAGACAGCAGATAACTGCATGTTTTATTTCATGCTTATGTGTTGAGAAGGCCCAGAAAGCAAATGAATCACCTTCGGTCCAAAAACCCCTTAACTGCATCTATTAAATTACAATAAATTGACAGCTCTTTCAAAATTAAATAAATCTTAAATCTTAATGAGGAGATAACAAATCAGCCGTGTTTCTATGACATTTGTGTCAGTTATATTATATGAATAAGTGTATTAATCACTGCTTTCACATACTTTGTGCAGGTGCTCTATTGGTGGGCTGGAGGATATGGGTTTCACAGGGACCGTTTGTGAGCTCCGCTGGATATTCGCACAGCGGTTTCATAGACGCGGTGGGGAAGGTGGGTTTTCAAGGGGGCAGTGAAGCAGTTTGCGCTCTGCGACATATATTCCTAGATATAGGCACATATTCTGGAAGAATATGAAAACATTATTTACATTTAGGGTGTGACATACACTGTAAAAAATACCATAAAACCTTTTTTGTGTGTCTACCCATAATTTTTCGGTTTCGATGGATTTAGTGACACCGGTGGTCACAACAGTTTGTTTTCATACTTCAAATTATAGAGTTAAATCATAAATGAAGCTACACCTCCAAACAAAGTGGCATGGCTTGCTTGTGTGTGTAAGCCTGGAAACAGTGAGCAATGTCATCCAACACAGAAATACTGAGCAACATATCAAACCTAATTTTAAAGTGTCAACACGTGGTCACATTTGATCATTTCTTGGCAAACTGTGAGAGACATCAACTGCGACAAATAAGGGAGCTATAGTAAGTATAAGTATGATGTATGTAGATACACTCACTTTCACATTTTTTTATCCACAATTCCGTAAAAGCAAGAAAAGCAGGAGGTTACATTCGGTACTGATGTTAGGCTGTTAGAACTGTGCCTTCTGATTGTTGGGGGCATCCATTTTTTTGGCCACTTCAGCTGGTGGGTTATTATCTGAAGATGGTGTTCTTTCCATTGATTTTTCAGCCATTTTGAATGTGTAGGCCTATGCAACCCCAGCCAGCTTTGTTTAAAAACGTTGCACTGCCGGTGCCTCTCTTTCTCAGTCTTCTCCTTTGAACAGATAGCATAGATCCTGGGGGAGGGTCCCCGATTTTAAGCACATGCACGTTCTGTGCATGCATCATCAAATCTGTATACGTAGCGAATTTTGCACCTGACACAACCAGTGGAAAACAGCATACAGAAGAGCAATTTACAAACGCAAACACACTGAATCGATATTGCTACAAAAATGCCAAATATATCATTTTTATCAAATTTGAAAAAATGATGGACTGAAACTTTAAGGCTCATATAGTAAGTTCTCATGAGGATCTCATTATGTATTCCATAGTATATTTTAAATAATTTCCATTTAAATATTATATAAATATAATAGAACACAATAGAATATGCCTGTAATGTTATTTGACCCGTCGCTGTAGTTTAACACATTTGAAGAGGTGACTCACAGCATTAGCTGTGGAAACGCAAGCTAATGTAAGGTGCCAGGAGCAGTAACATTAGAGTAATGTAACATATAACATTATAGATTGAGCTTCAGAATAAATATTAGTGAACAGAAACAGAAATAAACTCTGGCGCTCAGGTGGTTCCTTCAAAACTGCCCACATCTACATTTGTCTTCTATTGTCTATTCACACACAACCACGCACGCACGCACACACACTACTATAGTAATGTAAATATAAATTAGGTCTACATACAAATATATATTTACCAGAGGGACGTAAAGATCCACTGGATCTATCTGGATGTCTGTCTTTAAACTGCAAGAAACCCCTCACATACACCAAACGGCGCATGGAGGTCACCAGCTGTAAGAAACCAAAAATTGTCACATCAAAGTCACTACTGGAATGGGATTAATTTTATGTTATCTTGATTATCTGACTCACAGTGACAACACAGTGTTTTAACCTTTCCTCTGTGCTAGCAGTTATGCCCAGACGGTGGAGACTACTGCCCACCAGTAGAGTGGCCCCAGTTTCGTGCGTCTAACTTGGTAGACGTGAATAGTGTAGCCTGCATAAATACAATTGTGTATCCTGCTACAACACTAGTGTATAGGTGAGTGACTATGGGGTGCAGATATCCTGAGTCCCATGTGTATGTTAGGTGTGCAGTGTCAACGAGGAATGCCGGGTTAAAATGAATGCAGTTTATTGTTCAGTGTGTTCAGTAATAATGACAACATACAAAATGTGAGTGGTGAAATGGCTATACTCATGTGATGCGTACGAGACTGAGCTGCCAAGTCTCTTGGGACCTGCACCTCTCTCCTTATATATATAGACGCAGACAAAATAGTACAACAGTGAATCCCACACTGGGCTAACCTTTGCAGCCGAGACACCCAACTTGTTCCCCATGACATTGGCTTCACAACAACAGAAAACATGATTACACTGTATTATGAAGAACCTAACCTTAAGTTTTACATAATGCTGACCCAAAAGTCTCCTAGTCACTATTGCTGACTCCCTGTCAGCACAGTAAACAGTCTGTTTTCCTTTGGGGTCTGATAAGAGGCAGACTTCCATGAATTTCCCGACGAAATCAACACGGTGTCCTAAAAATAATACAGTGGAAGAAAGTCACAGCCAGGCCTTGTTGTCTCTCCAACATTAATTTATTTAAAAACAGAACAATCCTCATAAGTGTGCTAAAACATTGCGTTAAACTACAACTGGTGAAAATGACAACGAAGCAATGCATTTACAGTAAACAAAACCTGGAGATAAATTAATAAACCTATTTAAAACAAAACCAAACAAAAACATACATGTGCGTCACCATGATTCTGTAATCAGAGGTACAGCTCTTTTTGTTTCAGGGTTACCTTACAGCGCATTTTTTAACCATGCAGAGAAAAGGAAACATTGACACAGCAGTTAATTTTCTGAAGATTAAAATAATAGAATGTAATGTAACAACAACTGACTGCATGAATGAACACATCATTGTTTTCGGGGCGACTCGCGTTCACTGTGACCAGAGCTCTTTACATGACGAGAGACTGGATTGGTCACGTGCTGCCAGAGAATGCCATTTAGCACACACTAACCTTTCAGCTCAAAATTAGAATGACTTTTTCAACTTACTAACTACATCATACATTATTTGCCTACAGTTTAGAGTGTGTTCAGTGAGTGCATGTGCATGTGTGTGTGCTATTTAATTTGTGTGTGTGTGTGTGTGTGTGTGCATAATATGCCGAAAGCATGTGTATGCATGATGCGTTTGGAGTGTGTGCTATAAGAAAAGGACACAGTTCATTATTGCTTTGTCTTTTTAATTTTAAGTGCAAGAATAATTACATAAGGAAACAAGATGAGCACTGCAGTTGTTTTTTTTCGTGCCTGTTGACAAGAAAGGTCCCTTCAGCAAATACGCAGACGAGTGTATTTCTTTTCCAAAGTTTGTGTAATTGACCGCTCCCCCGTGCCTGATCAGCAATATCACACCCCTCTGCCGAGTGTTCAACTCACTCCATCAATCCAGCTCTCAGCCAGCCAGTATGGGCCTGACTTACTGAAACCTTCAGCACGTGCAAAACATTTTAGCACTCGCAAAAGTAATAACACAACCATTGATTGGCGCAAAACAAATGCCATGACCAATCACTGGTTGCGTCGTTGGTTTTGCTAAAGGTGTCAATAAATCAGGCCGTATGTCCGTGAGGGGAAATAAACCTGCCCTGTTCAAAGTTTCAAGGATGTGGTGAAGTTCTTCTGCGGAGCTGGATTTGTTAGTTTGGTTTTCGGCCGGCTCGGCGAGCTTCTCAGGGACCGTTCGTCTGCGCTGCCGGATGTTCGTAAAAGCGGCTTCAGAGACGCGGCGGCAGAAGCCCGTTTCTGACTCGGTGGCTCAAGCGCAAAGAGAGCGCGTCTCTTTCATCGTTCAGCAGGAACGGCTTTAGTGCTCTGCTGCTAGCTATGCTCACGCACATTTTTTAAAAATTAAATGCACGGGAGTTCCTCTGCCCTCTTCTTCCTGGAACTGGTGTGGTTAGTTTAACCCTGATAATGTCCCAAACCCGAGTTTAATAGATTCAGTGGCATTCGGTACTGCAGTGAACGGGACAGCAGAAACAACGGCTGTTTGTGGAGGACTAGAAACCGCAACTGGTCATCTATCCGGTCTCTACCTAGCATACACCCAGGATCCACACAACAGTTCCATACGTTAACAGCAGACTATGCTAGAAGTCAAGAGGAGGCGCACACTCATTTTGCTGAGATAAGATGGATTAGTTCACAGAGATGATTTGCGTGACGGATATAGGTTGCATAGCATCAGCACCTTGAGTACCATTCATCAAACCAAAACCAACCCTTCCCTTAGACAACAATGCGAGTATGGGATAACACATTGCTATGGTAAGCTCATGCTCTCCAGGCATACCAATTATCAGAAACCCTCCCACACAGACCAACGTTACTCCCAGTTTCAATCTGTAATCAATTTCCAGTTGTGCCCCCCGACCTTGTGCGGTCACCTGTACCCCTAGCAAGAACAACTGCGGTTGAAGCTTTTGCTCTCCTCAAACGCACAAGCCAAAGATTTTGCCACACACTACAGGTGTACTCCATGCACTACCTCCAACTAGAGGATTAGCGTGGCTCTCACTGGTGACAACAGGTAGCATTTGGGCACTTGGTGCAGTGGAACTAAATTGGTAGCCTTTGGAAACCTAATGGACTTACTCGCACAACATCTTCAGGGACAAGACCAAGTGGCGAAAGCTAACGAGTTTATAGTTTTTGTTGCACTATGGCTTGGTGTAAATTCTAAGGTGTGAGATCAAAAACATTCTATAGCTGATGTAACAACTGTTAGTAGTTACTGAATGCAATGGAGTTCTAGAACACTGTTTTATAATTCTGCAGAAAGCATTCCAAAAACCTACTCTTCTATCTAAGGGTAAAAGATGGACGAATGGGTTCCTGTTTTACAAACACAAACATGTTTGTAACCCAGGTGGGGGCTTATTGGGTATTGTGCACAAGGAATCACTGTTGTGAGGTCCAGATTTTAGTGACTTCCAATCAGGTCCACTTCAATGACAAAGTAAGTCCTTTGTAAATGCGGGCTATTGTCAACGAAGGACATCAGTACTGAAAACTCTTTTTGAATATTTAATGGATTTCACAGTACTAAACATAATTGCAGGCATATGTCATAGGACAAACCTCACTCAATCACAATCTTTTTTTTTTCCTGCAGGATCCTATGGGCATTGTATTCCTACAGTTTATTGTGTTTAAAAAAAAAAAAAAATCAAACATTAAACCAACCAAAAGCCTATCACAGCCTTCCTACTGAAGCAAGCTGGGAAACAGGGGGGAAAAAAAAAATCTATTTTCACATCTCTTTTTGCAACCGAGAGTCAACATGTGGTTAAACATATTATGTGTAATAATTTTCATTATTATCATTATGCATAACAATTATCGTTATTGGAACTGCAAGTTTCCATGTTGCCTCAAACCTTTACTGACATAATTTAGTGAAATAGATGTAAGGGGAAAAAAATAGTATTTTCACAGATCACTAATGACTACACAGGCACATCTACGACATTCAAATGTACACTTCATCCAATCCAATTATTCTAATGATTTACTACCTATTTTCAAGTTAGGGTTAGCTGAGGGTAACCTAGGTTTATCATAGCTTACACGGTTGTGGTGATAACTGAAACGAAATTGCAACAGCAATGTTACAAAATATAACACAACTTTTTTTTTTTGGACACGAAAAGGGGGCCACGCTTTAAAATTTTGACCACCTGGCTCCTCACTGTGTGGCGCTGATGCCCTCCTACAAGTTGTACTTATGTGGACAATGTGCATCTTCAAACTTCACATTCATGGGAGTTTTAGCCCACCTTAAGCAACACGAGGCTATGCCAAGTTTATCAAATGACTTGCTTCAGTCCGCCTTATGGGTGTAGCTCTCCTGTAGTCTTCCCTTTCACACTTCAACCAATCAAAGAGTACTACACTTAACTCGTAGTATACAGTGCAAAATGGAAAGACAGAAAGCTGTGGGTTAAGTTTTGACTTTTCTCAGGGATTCCATCCATCTTCAGGAGCTAAAGAATGTTTAATGCAACAGTGAAGTGCAGTAAGGCTACTCTGACACATTTTAAACTGGAAAAGAAATCCCAACGCTGCTAACACGCTCTTCTCAAACATACAAAGGAACCACAACATTGACTGTTCAATGGAAACCTACACATTTTGCACTTGCTGAGAAATGCTAACAGGTCACACCCAACGGCATTGTACAACTGTTTGGGTGGTTACATAGCATTGTAGCAAAGCTGACAGAATATAAATCTGATCTGCACACTTACATTGTTTAGGTAACATTGTAGCAACATTGACAGAATGCACCACCATATAACAAACTCACATTGTTTTTGTACTGCTGTACCACTGATAGAAAGTACACCCAAACAACACACATTGTTTATGTAACACTGTGGCAAGGTTGACTGAATGTAATGCATTATTTGGGTGTTAACTATAATGACATCACTCGACAGACGGGTAGAAATAATGGGATAGCGCAGTCAAACTCAAATGTTTTCTTCAATGGACAATTCTACAGATCACTGAGAATACCATATTTGCTCTGCAGCTGATGTCACCACATTAATATCCCAGCCACAAACTGAATCTAATACCACTTGGGCAAGTACAATATCTAGAACTCTTTGTCTAATTCTCAGAAAGCAAAGCTAGTCTCTCACAAGACACAATGTAGCGTCTCAGAGAGTGAGATGACCTCAAATTTAGCGTCTGCCTTACAGTTCCTGGAGTTTCCACGATACTGGAAATCCTTAAGCCTTAAGCACTTTGTTTTACTCCCCTAGACACATGCTTCAAAAGCAAACAGAATAAAATGCCCTTGATAATCGCCGTTCATTATCACCATTCGTAACCGTCACGATCATCTCCCGACGGTGGTGTATGTTCGGTCTCACCTCACTTTTTTGACACAGCGAAGGAAACCTGCTGGGTGCCAAGCATGACATTCGTGCCCTATTGAGCGAGGACAAACAGCGGAGATGAATAAAACCCCATTCTCATGGTTAAAACAAAAAAAGTGATTAAAAGCTAGGGCTTTCACTGGCGAAAACGCTCAAATGTACATTCAGGGATTACGGGTGGTGCACAAGCACTGCTCTGAGCGATTAGCTGCACGTCACGTGTTAAATGTCTAATCCGGAGGAAGACTGAAGAGAAGCCTATTATCCCGTAAGTTCATGTTATGAAGGCACTTCCTGGTAAAGCTTTGCCATAGAATAGCACCTTTTTTAACTAGCCAGCAAAAGCCCTTTTTGCAGAGTATCTGTGTGTTTGTGTACTTGCATGTGCGCATATTTGCATGTGTGTGTGTGTGTGTGTGTGTCACGCTTTACAAGAGGCTGAAACCCAGGATGTACTGAAGGAGCTTTGTTCTGTTTGCTTGAGGTAGGAAGGTGCTGCTGACCTCCAGCAGCGTGACTTTCTTCTCGCGGCTCTCTTTCAGGACCTGCGGGACAGGGGGCGGGGTTACGCTAGTCTCCTCCTCCTTCACAGGGCTCAACAACCACATAAGGAATGGTTAACTCCCATCTGCTTAGCTCAGCTGAGGGGGGGTAAACTTGTTTGACAAGTTTCATAAAAACGGGGCCAGCAGAAGAATAGACCGGCTGAAAAGTTTAGCGAAGGCTTGGCAGACACGTTTATCTTACCCCCAGTTCCTTGAAGGTTCTTATTGTGTTCTTCACGAGGTAGTGTGTCGCACTTTCCCCTGTGAGAGGGAGACAGCGAGAGAGAATTATCAATATCACTATTATACCTGCTAATCAAATGTCCTTTTTGAACACATAAATGATTACCAATTTGTTTTGTATGGCAGGCTTATGGTAGTTCTTATACAGAGCAGCCGGTCATAGAAAGATGGAAGGACACAAACATAACACAGAAGCAAGTACAAAGCTGACAGATGTACAGAAATGAAAAATAATCACTACAATATGTAAATACAGTCAGCTCCATTATGTTTCTTAATTTGGCTCTGTACTCCACCAGAATTCTATGTTTGTAATCAAATTTCAAATCAAATTTGATTAAAGTGTACATTCTCCGCATTAATTTAACAGTATTTTTATACACTTGTTTCACCATATAGAAATTACAGCACTTAATATACATAGCCCCCCATTTAAGAGTACCATAATGGAACATATTTGTGGCATTCGGTCCGCCGGAGAGGCGGATTGGTCTCGGCTGTGCCGGCTGGTGGAGAGAGCACACGCACCTGGGTTGCGTTAGCTAATCAGCCCAGGTGCTTAAAGGTGTGCTGCTCTCCTCAGTTCGGGGCAGAGACCGGGAGCTCACACCGAGAGCGTGTTTATGATTTTTGTTTCGTTTTTGTTTGAGCACAAAAGTCAAGGAAAGTAATCCTCAGCTGGGATGCTGGAGGAGCTGGGACCTGGCGGGGAAGGCGGGTCAGCTACGGGCAGTGCACGGGAAAGTGGTCACACCGTTTTACTTAATTTTGTCTTTGTTGTTTTAGCTTGTTGTTTTAGTTTATTGTTTTCGCCCGGAACCCGTGAGAGGGAAGGGTGAAGAGGATTGTTTATTTTATTTCATGTTTGTGTGGGAGCGCTCTCTCTCCATGCGGCAACCAACGGTGTTCCACAGCACCTGCCGCATCTCCCTCCCAGGGGTGTCAAGCTGGTGTGTGACAATATTAATGTTACGCAAATGAAAGCAGTCATGTTTAGTACTTTGGCACATATCAATGACTGCTTGAAATCTGTGACCCACAGACATCACCAAGTGCTGAGCATCTTCTCTCATGATGCTCTGCCAGGCCTGTACAGCAGCCAACTTCAGCTTGTTTTGGGGGACAGTTGCCAAACATTTTCTCTTCAGCATATGAAACACATGTTCAATTGGAAACAGATCGGGTAAATGACTTGGCGAATCAGGCATTTTTCTAGTTTTCTAATCATTATCTTGCTGTAAGATGAAGCACCTTCCAATGAATTTGGAGGCATTGGGTTGAACCTGAGCAGGTACGGTGCTTCTGTTCCCTTCAGAATTCATTCTGCTATCAACAGTTACTGTACATAATCAATAAAGACAAGTGAGCCAGCACCTGTGGCAGCCATACGTGCCTAAACCCTAAAATCCCACCAGGTTTCACAAATGAAAGGGAGTGCTTGGGTTCTTGGCAGTTACTTTGGGCCTCCATACCTGCTCTTGCATTACTCTGATACAAGTGAATCTTGGTCTTATCTGTCAAAAAGAACTTTGTCCACAACTCTGCAGACTGTTTTATGTACTTTTTAGCAGACTGTAACCTGGCTATCTTGTTTTTGCAGCCAACTAGTAGTTTGCATCTTGCAGTGCAGGCTCTGTATTTCTGTTCGTAAGGTCTTCTCCGGACAGTAGTCACTGCCACATGCACGCCTGCCTCCCGAAGAATTTGTCTGATCTACTGAACAGGTTTGTAGGGGTTTTTCTTCATTATGAGAGCCAGATCAAGAAAAAAATATGCCTTGGTGCCAAGCATTGTGGAGATGACTGTATATACTGTAGTAATATAAACATATAATATTAAATATTTTACATTATATTGCAACGACTACTCTGATACTCTGATAGCAATGACTAAACTGATTGTCACCAAAACTGAAGTAGGGGGGTGAAAACTCATCTTTGTTTAAAATGGTAACACACGCACAGTTAAGTGCACACACCTACATGCAACGCCCCGCTATGCAGGCCTGCACGCATTATCATGCACTCACTCACTTTTCTCCATCTAGGGCATAAGGATAGTGACTCACTGGGCAACGGCTACGAGTTCCCCAAGCGCCAGCTGTCGGCTACATGGCCGTGCATAGACCTCCATTTGGCGGTAAATTTTTAGACATATAGTTAAGCTTTGCTAATTAATTCACTTAAAACTGTGCATGTACGTACAGCTCCGGTTCAGTACACTGTACACACATACACAGTACGTCACTAAATCTCCATTGCCACCCCAATATGACCCCGGTTGAATGTATCCAGCCAGCACCAACGCAAGGCCTGAGGAACGCCTCCGAGGAGGCGCTCATAAGAGGTGAGCTCACCGAACACGGCCACCTTCTTCTCCGTGCGGGTCAGCAGGTATCTGAACAGCTGCTGCGTGTACTCGCTCTCGGCCACGGGGCGGTGGAGGCCGTGCACGAAGATCGCGGCCCCGCTGTACGCCTCCAGGACCGGGCTCAGCAACCGCTGCAGGAACGTGAAGAACTCCTGGTGCTCCGCAGACATGCTGACCTGCAGCGATCGGGAAACGGTCGCGGTTAGGAGCGAGGTCGGGTCTCGGTCACCTGCGGCGGTCGGAAGACGGCGAGGTTTCCGGTCGTGTGTAGAAGGCCGGGGCACAGTGCTCGGCTGGTCTCCTCTCAGAGATATAAGTGCAGCGGCTCTCATTTGGTCTTGGGGTGATTTTGTAGGAGTCCATTAAACTACTGAGCCAGAGCCTTGAACATGACATGCAGGGTTTAATAGTGAACCAGCCAGCTGAACCTAATCAGTACCCAATGGTACATACACAGTGCACAACTAAAACTAGAAATACCGCCACGCGGTTGTATGCCTCCGCCAACCAGTAGCCAGTTTGGATGTAAAATGTCATCACTTCATCATTTTATCCTATTAGACATTTGTGTGAAACTTTGTCATAATTAGCACATGAACTCTTGAGTTATAGCCAAAAACATGATTTGTGAGGTCACAGCGACCTTGACCTTTATCCTTTGACCACCAAAATCGAATCAGTTCGTCCTTGAAGCCAAGTGGATGTTTGTGCTAAATTTGAAGAAATTCCCTCAAGGCGTTCCTGAGATATCGCGTTCACGAGAGAATGGGATGGACGTGAGTTCACAGTGACCTTGACCTTTGACCACCAAAATCTAATCAGGTCATCCTTGAGTCCAAGTGGACGTTTACAATCTACACATAAAACCCCAACCATTTTTCAAACTATTTTTGAGGAGGAGCTTTTTTTTCCTGAACACTGTGAATTCTTATGTGCCAGTCTTGCCTGGTTCAACCCTCAAGGGGAGAGATGACCTCACACCCAATTTAGTGGGGCATTTATGAGTTCCTTTTGGCTTCCTCCTGCATCCATGTGTGGTCAGGAACTATAAGAGCCAGCAAAAAAACTAAATGATGCGGGTGTTTCATATCCTTGTCACTTTTAGAGCTCAGGGCAGGGGCATAACTGTGCCTCCAGAGGGTAATGTGCTTGTGTGACACGTAAGCACTACACTTAATAACAAAAATACATATAAATGCAGATAATTTTGTCCTCTCGTACAGCAGCAGCCATTTCCTATTTGTGTTTGCAATGAAATGAACACTGTTGAAAACAGAAATGTTTTTTTCACCAATTCAACAACTACCTAATTTCAAATGCCCATTTTTACAACTTTCAATGTGGAATTAGGCCCCATCATACAGTAACACTGAGACAGCCCTTCATAGGATTCTTAGTGAAATTCATAAAAACACATATTTATTTATACTGCCATATTTGAACATATGGGTCCGAGTGCTGCATTTGAAACTGCTGATTACACAATATCATTAGACAGACTATTGGATTGGCAGATTATTGGTAATTTTGTCTCTGAAAGAGCCAGACTGTCATGTGTCATATTCAGTGCAAACTGAAGTAAGATGCTTTGAGTTATTGTGTAAGGATTTAGGACCCTCACTGCAGGAATAAAAAAGGAGGATAAAAATTTAAATACACCTTGATTCCCTGTCTCTGAAGACCAGGATGGGAAATTTGGTGTTATTATATATTCTAATCTCACCTTTAACACCCACAGCAATAGCATTACAATTTCAGTTTTTATCATCTCAAAAAATATAATGAGTAATAAGAGACTTCATTACATTACACCAGTCCTTAGATCACTGCATTGGCTTACAGAATAGATTTTAAAATCTTTCTGCTTGTCTATAAAGAAAAAAATGACTTAGCACAGTACATCACTGACTTGCATTTTGGGTGTGACCCATCCAGGCCGTTCAGTACATCTGGGAAAGGTCTGACAATTGTTCCCAAGGTGAAACAAAAACTGGCAAAGATGCTTTGAGTTATTATGAATGGAGTTAGGACCCTCACTGCAGGAATAAACTTCTGGATAACCTGAGACATACCCTAACGCTCACATATTTTTAAAAGCAGGCTCAGGACAGTCCTATTGTCCATGACATGGCACTAATTTATCTGAATTTATTATCTATTGATTTTTATTATGTTGTTTTAAAACCATATTTTTTGACCATTACTACAAATGTCTTTTAAAGTTTAAAGTTTATGTAAGCCGGCTGACAGGTGTGGATCCAAGTGCAGAGAAAAAACTGGCAGGATGCAGCTGAAGCTTAAACCCAATTCAGGGGTATTTATTGTATCACAGCAGAAGGCAGGCAGTTACAGAAGAGCACTGAGAAAGAGATCTCTGGCTTACTCAAAACAAAGAAAACTGACAGGCAGGAGTTTAGCTACGACACGTAGCGGCTCAGAATAATACAGACTAGGCAGACTGACAACTAAGCACTGACTGAATGGGGGAAACAGACCTAAATACAAAAAGGGGGTAATGACTGATTGCAGACAGCCAGTGACACACAGGGCTACACATGAAGGAAACAATCAAACAATCAACTAACCAATCATTGCATTAATTTAGCAATTATACCCCTGGGTAGAACACCAGAGGGAGAGACACTAGGGAGGAGAGAGGGAGACAGGGTTAGTAGAAGAGCTGGGCGTCACAGCCGTGACAGTTTATCTAATTTCATTTAGTCTTATTTCTATGTCACCTTTTCTTTTCCTCTATATGCTTTTGTGGGGAATTAGTTGTTTATTTGTCCTGTACGGACTTTCTTAGAGGGCAGCAGTTTATTCTTTCTTTGAATGTTTTTTTGTAAAGCACATAGAATTTTTCTTTTGCATTAAATGTGTTATATAAACAAAATTAGCCTTTACCAGTGATACACTACTGCACCTCGTAAATGCCTCCAGAGCAGTCAGTTCAGGTGCATTATCATCTCTGAATGTAAGAGAGGACAAACACTGTCAAGGATTTCCTACTGACTGACAACAGCAACAAGCCTGATCAGCCAGTTTGTTCCTGTTTTGAATGCCATGTCAACACCCCATGGGCTACTGTTTGTTCAGAAAAACCGAAAGCAAAAATATCAGAGTGAGGGACTGTGTCTGTCAAATGGCAGCTAAACCTTTGATTCCTGAGGACGATCTCTGTTGCTCTGTATGTTGTGATATTTTTAAAGAGCCTGTTCTCCTGAAATGCAGCCACAGCTTCTGTAAAATATGTCTGCAGCAGTGCTGGGAAAAGAAAAGCTCTCGAGAATGTCCCATCTGCAGGAGAAATGCATCTAGGCAGGATCCTCCTGTAAACCTGGCTCTAAAAAACATTGTGGAGTCCTACTTAATGCAGAAGTCTATAAGGGAAGCTGCAGGCAAGAGTGATGATCACTGCAGTCTTCATGGGGAGAAACGTTTATTCTTCTGCGAACATGACCAAGAGCCTCTTTGTGTTGTCTGTCAGACTTCAAAAAAACACAGAAACCACCCGGTCTGTCCAGTGGAAGAGGCTGCGCTGGATCTGAAGGTAATTTATTTAAAATTAAATCTATTTCATATTCTCAAGACACAATCCAATATGAGTAAAATATCTCTGTGTAAAACATTCAGTTTTGACGGACGGCGGTGGTATGAGGTCTTGTAAATACAGTCAGTCTGGCCTCCACTTCCACTCGCAAAGGCAGCAACAGGAACAAACCTGCTGATCAGGCAAAAGCAGGAAGAGGCAGCACTGTATCTGAAAGTGTTTTTACAACCATTAAAACATCATGTATATTAGACTTTCAGTGTAGGGCTTTATGAATAAATGCAAGCATGGTTAATCTTGACTGACAGTTGTGCTTGGGGGCCTTTTACAGAGAATATGGCTCCCAACATGAACACTGAAATACGCAGAGCCATTTTAGAAATATATAGCAATGATAAGTCAAATTAGAAGTACTGACAGGACAAATGGAGATATCACACATGACCTTTAATATAATAAAGGTCACAACCTAATAAAGCTGCCGTGAAATACTCCGTTATTTGCTTGGGGAGAGAACTGAGCAACAACCAGGAAGTACAGAAATCCACAATGACTGGTGGAGAGCTATACATATGCGTAAAAAATAATTGTACCAGTAAGTCAAATCAATTTTATAAGTACTTTAACTTTTCTTACAGTCTACTATAAAATATATGAAATTTCAACCCAGCAAAAGTTAGGCTATTTTTTTAATCTTATATGCTGTACAATTTGACTGGTTTAATTGTTTTGAAAATGCATCATATAACATTTTATGCTGTGTTATCAGTATGTTTCACTAATCTTTATTTAATTTGTAGCAGGGATATTTTCCTTACTACTTCTCCCATGTTCTTAATAAGCTGTACTGACCACTTGTATTGCAGCAGGGGTATTACTGTGCCATTTGTGTCTTTCTGGAAGTGATAACTGATTCATTTAACTCCAGGAGGAACTCAAGCCTGCACTTAATCTTATTAAAGAAAAACTGAAGAGGTTTACTGAGGTTGAACAAGAATGTAAGGAAACAGCAGAACATATCAGGGTAAGGAAAGCAATTAAGAATACTTTCTAGGTACACAAAAATACAAAAGAATTGTTTTTGGTTTATGTTGTGTGTGACGGGCATAACAAACACACTGGCTGCCACACTTAAATAACAACACATAGTAACACTATTCAAGTTTAAAATAGTGTGTTTGAATTCCAGAGTCAGGTCCATCACACAGAGAGGCAGATAAAGGCAGAGTTTGAGAAGCTCCACCAGTTCCTGCGAGAGGAAGAGGAGGCCAGACTAGCTGCTCTGAGGGAGGAAGATGAGCAGAAGAGTCAGATCATGAAGGAGAAGATAGAAAACATCACAGGACACATCTCCACTCTTACAGACAAAATCACAGCTATAGAGAAGGCCATGGACACTGAAGACACCTCCTTTTTACAGGTAGGAGCTTGATTTATTGTAATTCAGTATGCTGGTTTGTGGTTTTTCACAATATTTGGCTGTGTTCCCTTATTCTGCCTCAATGCAGCAGTAGCCTACTGTGACAGTGTCAAAGTCACGGTGCAGGTGTTCATAGAGATGCATCTGCTCATTTTAAAATGCCATTGCATATTTTTTTTTATATTTTTGAATTTTGTGAAAAACTGATGACACCAGAAAGTCAATAGAAAACGTCAGGACTGCAGAGTAGGACATGTCCTGTATAATTTACAGAAGGCCTCATTTTCCCCACATAATTGTCTTTCACCATTGTGTCCTCTATAATAGCAGTGACACTGCACACCACATGCAGGCAACTGCTGCAAAGTTCAAGACGGATGAAACTGCCTGTTCACTCTCTAGATGTGCAGTCATTTGATTCAGAGTTGATGAACAATCTTCCAGCCACATGGTAGCAAAATGAATGGTCAACAAAACCTGCCCAGCATATTTATACACAACCGTGATAATGCGGGGATGTTCACTGCTTAATTATCTCAGGAGTCACACCTGTGTGGAAGCTCCTGCTTTCAATATTCTTTGCAGCCTTCATTTATTCAAGCGTTTCCTTTATTTTGACAGTTACCTGTACATTACAGTACCTTCATTCATATGTGCTTACTGTTAAAATTACATCACTTTTATTTGCATTGTTTTTCACTTATTATAACATGTCTCTCATAATTATCTCTACTGAGTATGTTAATACATGTATACATTTTATTACAATTGTGCTGTTATGTGTTTTTCAGAGCTACAAGAACATCAAGGAAAGGTATGTAGACTCTGACCTATTTTCTAGTGTCTAAGTATCTTCAAACCCTAAATCTGAGACGGCATAACTCAGGAGGTAAGAGCGGTTGTCTGGCAGTCGGAGGATTGCCAGTTTGATCCCTGGGTGTGCCGACGTGTTCTTGAGCAAGACACCTAACCCCCAATTCCTCCCAACGAGCTGATTGGTACTTTTCATGGCAGCCTTTCACCGTTGATGTGTGTGTGAGTGTGTGTGAATGGGTGAATGAGAGGCATCAACTGTAAAGCGCTTTGGATAAAAGCAATATATGAATGCAGTCCATTTACCATTTAAATCTTGAGTGACTCCTGCTGTCATTACAGAGCCCAGTGCACACTGCAGGATCCAGAGCTGCTCTCAGGGGCTCTGATAGATGTGGCCAAACACCTGGGCAACCTGAAGTTCAGAGTCTGGGAGAAGATGCTGGAGATGGTGCAGTACAGTGAGTATCTGGGGCAGATGGTGAAATCATGTGTGTTTTGCAAGTATTTAATGAACACAGGAATTGAAGAAACAAGCTGTATTTTGAAATGATGCTAAAGATATGAATTACAGAGTCACCCAGTCTCAGTTCCCTCCAAGTTTAGCAAGATCCCGCGGGCCACACTGCACTGCTCACAATTTGAAATCAGAACCCAGGCAAACACAGAATCAACATTATGTGTAAAACTTTATTAATTATATGTTTTTTAGCCATGTGAATTGTGTGCATTGAATTTTAAAATGTGTTCGTTCATTTATTCATTTTTATAATCCAAATATAGGTTTCATATTTAAAGTATAGATCATAATAACTGCTGTATATATGAATCCATAATTATTATATAGGCCTACAATTCCCTTTGTATGTGACATAATCTGAATAAAGTGTTTGAATTGTTTCTCTTTTCTCAGCCTTTTAAATATGTTTCTTCTTGATATTTCAGCTCCTGTGGTGCTGGACCCCAATACTGTACATACCTGTGTCTCTCTCTCTGATGATCTGACCACTGTGAGAGATGCAGGTACAGACCAGAAATATCCTGACAACCCAGAGAGGTTTAAACTCTATGTGTTTGTGCTGGGATCTGAGGGGTTTACCTCAGGGAAACACAGCTGGGAGGTGAAGGTTGGGAATAAATTAGCCTGGGATATAGGAGTGATGAAAGAGTCCATCAGTAGGAAGGGTGATATATCATGCAGCCCAGAGAGTGGATTCTGGGTCTTAACGCTGAGGAATGGTGATAAGTACAGAGCATCTGGAGTTACTGACCTCAGACTGAAGAGGAAGCCCCAGAGCATCAGAGTGCAGCTGGACTATGACAGGGGGGAGGTGTCCTTCTTTGACTCCAGTGACATGTCAGTCATTTACACTTTTACAGACACATTTACTGAGAGAGTGTTCCCGTACTTCTATCCCGGTTTGAAAAAAGATAAGAATGTTGGACCCCTGCAAATATGCCCACTGACAGTTTCTGTAAAAGTGACGTCAAACCAGTGACGGTATTTGTTTTAAAAAAATAGATGGTGTACTTTTAAGGAATGTTTGTTGTTTCTAATCTGCTTCAGCATACCTTACCTGGTTGCTGACTTGGGTACTCTGGAGTTGACTTGCTGGAGATGTGAATTGACCAAAGGGAGCTGGTTGATGGCCTACCAAAACCAAATGGAAGGCAGGCACACACAGAGCAATAACAGTGATCATTTGGTTAATGTAATCAGCCTCAGTATGCATGAATACTGATTTAGGACAGACCAGAGGAAGTGCAAAGGGGGGTGTTTTAATAGTCAGTCAGAAGAGAGCAGACATGCATACAGAGGTAACAGTTACCATTTGATTTCCTGCAACCTCATTTCTAGATTTTGTTCTGGAAAAGGGGTACAAAGCTGGTGCTTGAACAACACTGTATTGTAACTTACCTGCGTTGCTTTTACCTTGTTCTTTCATGCTGTAGAGGATACTCTTTTTGCTTGTTAATATAAATTGGTATTGATCTAAACTTTTGAACTGCAAATATTACTTCATACGTAAAGAGTACTGTAGAGGAAATTCATTTAATAATTATGATGAATTAATTTAGTATGTTTTGGGTTTTGCTTTGATCTGAATCACAAGACAAAACATTTCATGTAATGTTTATACATAAATCAAATGTGCTTTTATCAGATTTTATTCGTTTTCCATTGTAATTGAATAAAACAAATTGGTGTACAATCAGTTTTGGTAACATAAAAACAGATAAATAAAAAACATTAAAATAAACTTTAAAAAAAAAATACAGATGCACTCTTCTGGTTAAATCAAATTATTTTATGTATGATCGATTTCATTCTTGGCTATATGGGTTTATATTGCAGTGTACAAGCTTGAAATGCATCATGAGCTCTTGTTAGTGTTATACTATCAGTCTCCTGTGCTCTTTCCTGGTTTTAGTTTGCAGATGTAGTGAATAATCAGTTCAGCCTGTCAGCTCCATGCTGTAGGATTTACATCTGAGCCTTCAGTAGCCTCACCTGCACACCTGCCATTGGTCTCTCATTCCCTTTCATTGACTGACAATTATTACATGACAGATACTGTTTTAGAATAGCCAACCATACTTACATAAATGATTTACACAGTTTAACTGATTTTACACAATGATTTTTTGTTCAAGGCAATACCAATAAAAATATGTATTAAAACACAACCCCATATTTCTCCCAATAATTTCAGAATTGTCTATTATTCCACTGCTGTGGTTCACTGAAACATGAATAAAATGAATGTAGTTTTACAAATCAATATTAGTAAAAATACAATACAACCTTATTAATTAACCCTCTAAAACCTCATATCTCCAACGTCCCTCATGATGGTCATAACCCCACTCCAGAATATTTGATAATAATATTAATCAATGGTCAATTATGATTAATTGACATATTCATCAGCAGGGCAAGCCACACTGTAAAAAATTGTTTCACTATTTTTTTTAGTTTTGAGCATAATTTAGATTTTTACATTTTGTTGTGAAGTTATGCCAGTGAACATTTATTTGTTCAGAAAAACTACATTTTATTATAAAAGCTTAATTCATTTCTTTACGGTTTTCTAATGATTAAATTAAAGTTTTGTTAATAAAACAACTCATATTGTTTTCATGTTAGTTTGCATAACAATCAAAAAATGTAAAATAGTTAAGCTTGAGTGCCTTGAAATGTTGAGTGTTTTAAATTTTTTGACACTGCGTAATCTAAAAGGAAACAAATGTATAACAGTCACAAAATAATCGGGTGAAAAATATGTTGGCAGTTTTGCCCAGAAATTTGTTCAGTTGTTTTATATTTTATGGGAAACCAATGTTTCACTTATTTTGTCTATCCCTGTATGTTTTAGTACTGACAAAGAGGCCAGTCAACAGTCATTGCTTTCATTTTTTTATATAATGGAATTTTTTAATGATGTTACAAAACTAATAATGAAAGTACTATTTCAAGAATACTATTTCAGGATTTCAGTTTTGTTGCAGGGTACCAATGTGTTGCCTCACAGCAAGAAGTTACTGTGTTCAAATCACGGCTGTATGTCTGCCAATCCTACGCATGTGGAGATTGGTTCCAGGCCCAAACAACCCCAACTGGGAGTCAGCAGTATATGGGAAAGAGGAAAGGAAGGAATTTAGCCATGCCTTGTTTATTTTTTTGCCCTACAAACACCTTTATCTTTTACATTGACACAGTGTAAAATTATTAGTTTTATAAACTTGGTCATTTGTTTTTGTATTTGAATGGAGTAATAAAATATAGTTAACAAAACTGGAAATATTCTGTCAGCCGAATAACACAATATGAGTAAATGCATAATATTTTTGGTCTCTGTTCCATCATAAAAACTTTGTGGATTACAAATTCTAAAAAGAATTTGTAATCCACTCAAGTTTATAAATTGTAATTCACAGAACCGTGAACCTTGAAAGTTTAGGAAACTTAAAACTGCTATTGTAATCAGTTCCTAAAAATGTTTTTTTTTTTTCATAGTGCCTATAACTGTGGCTTCCATTAGACCCCACACACAGTATATCCTCCCCCTCCCTCTCAGCACACACATAATGTAGCGGTTGGCACAAACTCCCTTGACCCGAGTGACCCAGGTTGATACTGGATTTGTTGCTCACTGTAATCGCAAGTGTAGGATTTTTTTAGAACTGTTAAATGATAAGTGATAGATTGTCTTGATAAACGGCAGCATCTATGAAAATAGGCAATTCGTCTGAATGAGCTAATATATTTAATCATGGTTTAATGCTTTCAAAATGTAAAGCCTGGCAACTGATTCCCATGTACACTGCGTTTTCCAAGAAAGCGCCACACTGTAAAAAAGTAAAAAGAAACAATGGTATTTTTAAATGGTATATTAAATGGTATTTAACCGCTCTTAAATAGTGGCATCTAGTGGCATGGTGGGAGACTGAAAAGTGATAATGAAACTTCCAGCTTTAACCTGTGGTTGGTCTATACCTCATCTGCTTCCTGATCAATGCCTGTCCATACTACCAAACAGAGTAACCATTGGGACTGTAATTATGCAATTACTGACTCCAGGCTGATAGCATGCAGCTTAGATTGACTGCTACCTTTAGTGGAACTGGCTTGTGTGGACTCTGCAAAGTTTAATAGGCTGTTCAGTAAAATCTAACAACCCTGCTGTCCCTATAGTGTGTACAGTCCACCAGCACTAAAATAGCTGCGTTCCAGTCTTTTCATATAGACTCTGGACTTTTTAAAGAAATGCATCTCCATTGATATGTAGCTGATTTTTATTTTTTTTTTGGAATAAATGTTTCTTATTGTACAAATTTCTTGGTTGCAGACCTACTATGTCCACAACCATAGAAAATAAAATAAGGCAAGCCAGTGCATTGTTGAATTACCCTCAAAAAGTAAATCACAGGACCCTGTGATTTCAGTACCACCTACAACAGCTACACTTTCCTGGAGGAGAGTGAAAGATGACCACTGCATTTTATCCAGCAGATGGCGCCAGTCTACCACTTTTGCATCATGAATTTTCTTTCATAACCGCAGCGCCAGCCATTTGTTGTTAATTCATTTGCTTAACACGTCATTCATTCCAGTGACCATAAAAAAGATTTTCAAAAATTACATCTTTTGATATCTGTAGTAAATTTTTTTTTTTAAAGTAGAATAACTGCAATTATTTCAGTCTGCATTTATCTGCATTTTTAAAACATCCACACTCATGAAGTTTCTCTTAAATAGGAGAGGAAATTCTTTATTAGGAATAACCCCTTGAGATGTACCATCTCGTTTTCAAGGGGGTCCTAATATTAAATATTAAAGATAATATTACAAGCTTAAATAAGGTTTCAGTCATTGTATAGCCCATTTTATGAATGTACTTTTTCCAGTGACCATAAAAAAGACTTTCAAAAATAACACATTTTGATATCTGTGGTAATTTTTGTTTTAGATTGAATAAGTGCAATTATTTCAGCCTGCCTTTGTCTGCATTTTTAAAACATCCACACTCATGAATTTCCTCTTAAAGATAATATTACATGCATAAATAAGGTTTCAGTCATTGTATAGACCGTTTTATGAATGTACTTGATGATATAACTTCATTTGGCTTATGACTGCATGAGGTTTTCCTCCCTACAGACAAAGGTCATGGGCGGGTAGCAGATATTTCTTGCCGTGTTTCTTGATTCAAATGGTGACAGAGAAGATGGGGAGAGACACATGCTGCTCCAACACTGATCGTTTTCCCTCTTTCTTTCTTTGCTCTTCCTTCACGAGCGCACACACACACACACACACACACACACACAAATATATGTAGAAACGTAACGCATAAGCACGGACATGTACACTCAGATACACATGTAAACTCACATGGGTACACATACAGACACATACACACATGTAAGTATGCACAAGCACGTGACCAAGTACAGATGCATGCATGAAAACTATGCCATACATGCACACATACACGAGCATGCTCATGAACATGCATATTTGCATGCGCAGTAAATACACACACACACACACACACACACGCACACACACACTCAGACACCACTGTGCATTCTATTAGTTAATGGGGTCTTCCTGCGACTCCCCTTTTGTGCCTCCTATGGGCTGCTTTATTAAAGTGTGTCCCTTTGTTTGTATGCATGTATGTCTACAGATTTGTGTGGGTTCTGGAAAAACATTCCCATGTAAAATCAATTATGTGATACAAGTCATTTCAAAAGGGTTGCATGATGGTTTAGTAAACAAAGAAAGTGAATGACTGCAGCACACTGCAATTGAAAGGTCACCTGCTCTGCCCTGCTGTTTGAGCAATATGGAATGTTGAGACACTGGTTGCTGTACCACTGGTTGTATGTAACACACTGATCAGTTCTTGCTGTTCAATAAACTCCCTGTTTCAGGAGAAGTATGTAATGGATTGATAAAGGGCAAACATCACAAATATACCCCAGGCCTAATGTTACATTAAAAAGTGCCATTGAGTTCTCATCTCTGTGGTCTTCAGATGGTGGTGAGCTACAGGATAGATGAGGGAGCTGTAGTTTCTGCATCTCCCACAGTTTCAGCTCCTGGGAAAAAAAATCTTCAGTCATCAACTGTAGAGGTCATCCTTGGTTTACCGTGTCCTTTGCAATTGCTGAGCTCACCAGTGCTCTCTTTCTTCTTAATGATGTTCCAAAAAATTCATTTTGATAAGTGTAAGGTTTGGCATATGACTTCTCAGCCTCATAATGGCTTCCTTGACTTTCATTGGCACAACTCTAGTCCTCATGTTGACAGCCACCAATAAGAGACTCCAAAGGCAATCAAAAGCCTAGAATTAAGTCTAGATACTTAAAGCTCTCTTATGCCTGCACTACGATAGCAAATGAACACACGGGAATAATCAAAAACACCAGTGAAACCATTTGTCCCAAAACATTATGGTTACCTGAAATCTATAAAAAGTGTTGTAATTTCTACATTGTAAAACCAAAATGAGCAAAAATGCTCTTTCAAAAAGGGTGAAAGTCTGCACTCTAACCATGTGTAAATAGTTTGATTACAAATCTCAAATTGTGGAGTACAGAGCCAAATCAAGAAAAAATTGTTATTGTCCCAAACATTATGGAGTTCACTGTATGTGAGCAATAGTGCCAGAATGACTAATAACATTCACAGGCCAGTGTAACCAAGCTCTAAATGTTATGTTTCACATAGCTAATGTCCTGTAGCCTAATCAAGGCTTGAATTCACAAACTGACACCATGTACGAAAAAGCCAAGAGCTACAGTGAAACCACTAACCTAAATTCACCAAAACACACAAGTCTATTTCTGCAGGGTAGTTACATTTTTGATAATTCAAGGAAAACTCTTTTTTTTTTAACTGAATTTCTTGAATTTGTGTGACTGTAGTGTTTTACATCTCCTATAATTGTTTTAAAAAATGTCCCAACACCTTGCAGCTCTGCTTAAGGCAGTTTAATAAATCTAATTAGAACCCTAAATTATGGCCTAATGATGGTCAGCTGGCAGAATAGAAAAGATGGTCAACTGGTGCACATCTTTAAATGTGTGCACTTTGGTACGTTGCTTTGGATAAAAGCTTCTGCTAAATAAATGTAATGTAATATAATGGGTGAAAGACGTCTGCTAAGGGCTTCAGAATATTAAACACATGGGGCTGCCGTCTCCCAGAGCTACAGTCAATGACCATTGTCAAAGATTTTCTACATTTTGTAGAGCCTTATTAGAAGACCACTAATAAGCATATTGTGTAAGTGGAAGGCAGTTCCTTTCACCGTAGAATAATCTAGAACTACCAAATTTCAAATGCCTATTTTGAGAACTTTCAATCTGGATTTAGGCCGCATCATTGCATTGAGACAGCCCTTAGTATCCTTCTGCATGGTCTTCATATGAACACAGATTCAGGAAATATGTCCATATATGTACTAATGGTTCTCAGCACTGCATTTGACACTGTTAGTCACAAAATATCATTAGATTCATTTGTCTCTGAAAGGCCCAGTGTGTCATCTGCAGTGGGTAGCACTGTCATCTCACAGAAAAAAGATTGTGGGTTTGAATCTTGGCTTGGAGCCTTTCTGTGGGGAGTTTGCATGTTCTCCCCGTGTCCGCGTGGGTTTCATCCGGGTACTCCGGTTTCCTCCCACAGTCCAAAGACATGCAGGTAGGCTAATTGGAGACTCTAAATTGCCCATAGGTATGAGTGTGTGAGTGAATGGTGTGTGTGCCCTGTGGTAGATTGGCGGCCTGTCCAGGGTGTATTCTTGCCTCTCATCCAATGTACAAGCGACCCAGTTCAGGATAAGCGGGTATAGATGATGGATGGATAATAAAATTTCCCCTACTACATTTTCAATGAACTTAAGAGATATTGACCTTCTCTTCCATTGGAGATTACTGTACCATTTGTGTCTTTCTGTAAGTGATAATTGTTTCATATCACTCCAGGAGAAACTCAGGCCGACACTTAATCTTATTAAAGTAACACAGAAGTTTCTGAACTATATTCTGTCCAATATAGCATTAATGACACACAATGTTACATGTACACAACATTAATGTACACACCAGACAGGTAACTGTGTCAGGGGAGGCGAGGGAGCAGACCCACACGCAGTCAAAAAAAAAAAGACTTGAAATCCAAAAGGGTAAATCAAAACTGAGAACTTTACTTTAATAGCACAAAACCCAAGGGGATACAAAAACAAGGCCACGCAGGGCAAGTTTCAAAAACACAAAGCAAAGCTCGTAAAATGTAAAAACAAAAGAAAAGAAAATCCTGAAAAACCAAAACAATGCAAAACCAGAACACAGGCAGGGTAGAAAAACAATCAGAACCAAAACACATATTCAGAAATGCACGCGGGGAAACATACCGAACACAAGTCTAAACGCACAGACAACTAAAAGGATCCAGATCTTCCTGAGTCAAGGAAGAAGGGAACTTAAATAGACCAGACACTGATGAGACACAGGAGGGCACAATGAACAATCAGGCCACAGAGAGGGAAGGGAAAACGAGACAACCCAAAAACAATAACAGAATAATTGAAAACAATAATACAATTAAACAGGGGGAAAAGAACAGAACTAAAAACTGAAGTGCCGCCCTCTGGTGGCCCAAAAGGGGGAACGCAAGCTAACCACAGAACCATGACAAACTGCCACAAAGTCCAAGACAAACTGATGAAGCCGCATGTTCACGCTCTAGATTAGTCTGTTTTTTCCTTGCATCTGAAAGCATGGCACGGACATCACATTCAAGAAGTATGTGCTCCACAGACCTGTCATTGACCATTCTTACCAATGACGCTGAACCCTAACTACAGCTGACACTATTTTTGAAGTCACTGAGATCTCTTGTAGCCATAGTAGCAAAAATAATGGCCAGCTGGGCTTGCCCTGGATTTTTATAGACAACCGAGAGCATGCTGGGATGTAAGTCAGGAACCACACCTGTGTGGAAACACCTGCATTCAATATCCTTTGTATCCTTTATTTCTGCAGTTACCTGTACATTACAGTGTTTCTCACTTATTGTTACAGGTCTCTCTTAATGATCTGTACTGAATACATTTATTCATGCATACATCTTACTATGTGTTTTTCAGAGCTACAAGAACATCAATGAAAGGTATGCAAACTCATCTCATTTTGTCTTGTCTGTTTAAGTCACCTGAAACTTCAAAGTCTGAGTGACTCCTGCTTGTCATTACAGAGCCCAGTGCACACTGCAGGATCCAGAGCTGCTCTCAGGGGCACTGATAGATGTGGCCAAACACCTGGGCAACCTGAAGTTCAGAGTCTGGGAGAAGATGCTGGGGATGGTTCAGTACAGTGAGTATCTGGGTCAGGTGGTGAAATCGTGTTTTTTTGGAAAAAGTTATTGAACACCTGAATCTGAAGAAACAAGCTGTATATTGAAATGGTGCTAAAGATTAACAGTAAAGAGTCACCCAGTCTCAGTTCCCTCCATGTTTAGGAAGATGCTATGGGCTGCACTACACGGCTCTAAATTTAATATCAGAACACAAGTAAACAGAATTGATATGACATATGCAACCTAATTCATAATATGGTTTATTAGCTGTGTGAATTGTACACATTTAATTTTGCTGATATGTGTTAATTTATTAAATTTCATAATGTAAATAGGTTTTTTTTTTATTTGAAGAATAAATCAGTATATACAGTATATTAGAATCCATATCTATTATATTCAATTTCCTGTGTATGTGACCTGATCTGAATAGAGCATTTTAATTTTAAGTATTGTTCTTATTGATATTTCAGCTCCTGTGGTGCTGGACCCCAATACTGTACATACCCAAGTCTCTCTCTCTGATGATCTGACCATTGTGAGAGACACAGGTACAGACCAGAAATATCCTGCCAACACAGAGAGGTTTAGCTACTGTACGAATGTGATTGGATCTGAAGAGTTTACCTCAGGGAAACACAGCTGGGAGGTGGAGGTTGGGAACAAGTGGGGATATAGGAGTGGTGAAAGAGTCCATCAGTAGGAAGGGGAGTCTAACATACAGTCCAGAAAGTGGATTCTGGGCCACAATGCTGAGGAATGGTGATGATTACGGAGCAGCTGGAGTTACTGACCTCACACTGAAGAGGAAGCCCCAGAGCATCAGAGTGCAGCTGGACTATGACAGGGGTGAGGTGTCCTTCTTCGACTCCAGTGACACGTCACTCATTTACACTTTTACAGACACATTTACTGAGAGAGTGTTCCCATACTTCTCTCCCTGTTTGAAAAAAGATGAGAATGTTGGACCCCTGCAGATATGCCCAGTGAAAGTAGTTGTAACAATGACATCATCCCAGTGAAACTGAACAAATTATAGATGAGGTACTTTTAAGGAAATGTGGCTGTTTTTAATCTGCCTCAGCATGCCTGGGTGTTGACTTGAACTAGGGTAGACCTGCTGGACATGTGAAATGATCAAAGGAGGGTGGTTGATGGCTTTCAGAACCAAATAGGAGGCACATGCACAGAGATAAAAATGACCATTTGGTTAATGCAATGGATGCATGAATGTTAATTTGGGATCAACCTACCGGAGATGTGGAAATACAAAGGGGGGTGTTTTAATAGCCTATCAGAAGGGAACAGACATGCATACAGAGGTAACAGTGACCATTTTGGTTACCTGGAACCTTGGTACAGTTTTGTCTGCGAAAGGGGTATAAAGCTGGTACTTGAACAACAATGTATTATAACTGACCTGCTTTTACCCGGTTTCATGTTGTACTGGAGACTATATTTGCTTGTTAATATAAATACAAATTTTACCTTACAAAGGACCACAGTCTTTCATGCTGAAAGAGTACTATAGAGGAAATCAATTTAGTAATTATAATTAATTAATTGCCTTTTCATTATTAATTATTTTGTTGAGAGTTAATGAACTATACATGCACTTTTGATAATGAACATACATATACTATCTCTTCGGTTTTGTTTTTTTTTTTAATCAGATTTTTATTTCATTTGTTTATACATTAAACAGATGAGATCATGTGGTCAAATCAAATGCTTTTATACCTGTTTGATGTCATTCCTTTCTATCTGGGGTTATAAGGCAGTGTACAAGCTTGAAATGTATGTGTGCTGTGAGCTGTTGTTAGTTTTATTGCATCGGTCTCCTGTGCTATTTTCAGATTTTATTTTGCAGATCCAGTGAAGAATTCACCCTGTCAGCTCCATGCTGTAGGATTTACATCTGATCCTCCAGTAGTAGGGCTTGCCCGTGGCATAAACGGTCTATGCGGTTGTTTAGGGCCACAACCGCGGGGGGGGGGGGGGGGGGGGGGGGGGGGGGCAGGGCACAACATCCAATGTTTATCTAAGGTAAATAACGTCATTTTCGCAATTACGTTATTCATCCCCTATCGCGGAACTAGCGGTATAAATTTTAAACAGAATGGCAACCGAACATTTCATAACAATGTAATGTAAGAAGGATTTTACAAAGCAACCCCCACCCCCCCGGCTCGGACAGGTTTGCTCAGGGCCACCAAAATCCTAGGGCCAGCCCTGTTCAGTAGCTTGACCTGCTAACCAGCCATTGGTCTCAAACTCTGTTCTTTCCTTTTACTTGACAATTATTAGGATAATCAACAATAATTGGCATTGGCAAATAATCACAAAGCTGTCTCTGATAATAATAAAATAATAATTACCGTAAAACTTTCCTTATGAAATGCCATACATCGTCCAAATGGTATTACTTGGTACATATAATTAATTTGTTTCTCATCCATCATCAATACATCCTACATTCAGCGCAAACATATCATGCACCCCACCTAATCTGTATTACAACACTCAAACTACAAATCATACTGCACATGTAATCTATAATTCATATTTTCCACACATTTACACACATCTAATAATTTGTATACCCACTCACACAAGCATAAACATACCGACACACACACACACACACACACACACACACACAGACCTGTGTGGCCACATACATTCACATACACAAGCTCTATATCTCCCACAGGAAGATGACGGTATCAGTTTGGAGGTTATTCCCTAAATTCTGGCATGAATTTTAATCTTTTCCTTCATAATCAGGGAGTGCCGACCGTGGTGGGGAATCAGTTGGTCAGAACTTTTGAGCCATATTCAGAAAGAAATGTGAACAACTTATCCATATTTAGGGTTCAACATACACTGTAAAAATATGTATAATTACAAGCAATATACCATAAAATGTCATATTACTTCACATTTCACAGTAATTCACCTTTTTTAAATGTCAGGGGCCTGTGCAATTACAGTTAATGGCAGTAATTTATTTTTATTCCAGTTATTTTATGGTTAACACAATAATGAATACAAACACACTTAATTTGCTTTTTTTAAGTCAGTGTGATTTTGCACAATGGTTGTTCTTCTACAAGGAAATACATATAAAGGAAAATATATTTTAAAAAACTGATATTTCTCCCAATATGTTCAGATTTTGTCCATTATTCTTCCGTTGTGGTTCACTAAAATATTAATTTTTTTTTTTCAAATCAGTATTAAAAATGCAAAACAACCATCAACTATCATATTGAGTTTTTTAGTTTTTCTAACAATGAAATGCAAGTTTTCTGAACTGATAGTTTGCACAACATTTTGAAATTTAATAATGTTGAATGTAAAACAAAAAAAATATTAGTGAAGCAAGTTTCCTTGAATTTTTTAGCATTCTGAACCTTTTTATAATGTGTGGACCATTAATCATATGAGGCCCTTCATCAAATATAATGGAGTTCAAAAATATGAGGCTTTAGAAGGTTGTTGATAAATGATCTATTTTCTTGATATTAGTGGTCAATAGCATTCATGGAGATGGGCTAATCTTCTGAATGAGATATATCTAATTGCAATGTGATTATTATTTTGCAATGTAAAGCCTGGTGAATGATTTCAATATCAACTGGATTTTCCAAAAAGGACATGCCACACTGTGAATAAGGAAGAAAAAAAGTAAATAAAAGAACAGTATTTTACCAGAAAATATTTTTCGGATTCCTTTCTCAAGGTTGAAACAGCAGTACCCCATCCGGGAATCAAACCTGTCACCTTTGGTTACAAGCCCAGCTCCTTACTCATTATACTACACTGCCACTAAATCATTATTTAACAGCCATCTAATGAAATATCAGGATTTCATACTGTTTTTTCCCTTCTGTCATAGCCCTCTTGTTTCTCGTGTTTTCAGTTAGCCTCGTGTATCTTGTCTTTGTTCGTACGATATTTGCTCTCTGTTCTCTCCCTGCAGTGTAGGCAGGTCCTCGCCGTCAGCTCCACCACCCCGTTAGCAGCTAATTTGCCTCACCTGCTCTCTGCATTCCGTACGCCTATGCCAGAGTATTCGCTGATTTTTCGCAGCTTATATTCTCGGTTTTCCAGCAACTCCTTGCCAGATCGTTTTTCAGTTCATCTGATGCATTACGTCGGCTCCAGTCCTAGAGACTAGTTAAAGAATACCCTTTTCCGTCTGTGTTTTTTCCTCACGTTCGGTTTGCCTACCTGCCTCCCCGATCCCACGTTTGTTAGGTTCCTCGTTAATTGTACCTGTCTTGTTGGTCCAGTGTGTCCAGTCTCCGTAGTCGTTCTGTCTTGTCTTTCGTCCTGTCTAGTTTCCTGTTTGCAGTTCGCCGGTCCCAGCTCACCTCCCGCCGGCCTCCCTGTCCAGTCCAGTCCTGTCCACCCCTGTCCCTGCTCCCTGTCACTGTCCAGCCCTGTGCCTGCTCCCTGTCGCTGTCCAGCCCTGTGCCTGCTCCCTGTCACTGTCCAGCCCTGTGCCTGCTCCCTGTCGCTGTCCAGCCCTGTGCCTGCTCCCTGCCGCTGCCCAGCCCTGTGCCTGCTCCCTGCCGCTGTCCAGCCCTGTGCCTACTCCCTGTCACTGTCCAGTCCTGTGCCTGCTCCCTGTCGCTGTCCAGCCCTGTGCCTGCTCCCTGTCGCTATCCAGCCCTGTGCCTCCTCCCTGTCGCTGTCCAGCCCTGTGCCTGCTCCCTGTCACTGTCCAGCCCTGTGCCTGCTCCCTGTCGCTGTCCAGCCCTGTGCCTGCTTCCTGTCGCTGTCCAGCCCTGTGCCTGCTCCCTGTCACTGTCCAGCCCTGTGCCTGCTCCCTGTCGCTATCCAGCCCTGTGCCTGCTCCCTGTCGCTGTCCAGCCCTGCGCCTGCTCCCTGTCGCTATCCAACCCTGTGCCTGCTCCCTGTCGCTGTCCAGCCCTGTGCCTGCTCCCTGTCTCTGTCCAGCCCTGTGCCTGCTCCCTGTCGCTGTCCAGCCCTGTGCCTGCTCCCTGTCGCTGTCCAGCCCTGTCCCTGCTCCCTGTCGCTATCCAGCCCTGTGCCTGCTCCCTGCCGCTGTCCAGCCTTGTGCCTGCTCCCTGCCACTGTCCAGCCCTGTGCCTACTCCCTGTCGCTATCCAGCCCTGTGACTGCTCCCTATCGCTATCCAGCCCTGTGACCGCTCCCTATCGCTGTCCAGCCCTGTGCCTGCTCACTGTCGCTGTCCAGCCCTGTGTCTGCTCCCTGCCGCTGTCCAGCCCTGTGCCTGCTCACTGTTGCTGTCCAGCCCTGTGCCTGCTCCCTGTCGCTATCCAGCCCTGTGCCTGCTCCCTGTCGCTATCCAGCCCTGTGCCTGCTCCCTGTCGCTATCCAGCCCTGTGCCTGCTCCCTGTCCCTATCCAGCCCTGTGCCAGCTTCCGTTCATCACTCTACCCACTCTTCCCTTGTCCCTCTGGTTCCCAGCCTGGTTTTCTGTACCTGGAAAAATAAATCACGTCTGGTTTCTCCCTGCATTATCTGTGTCTGCGTCTTGCGTTTGGGTCCACCTGTACTGCTTCCCGTAACACCTTCGTTATTATTACTTTTTTTCCAGTGGCAAAATTGCTGCATGTCTTTTCACCGTTTTATTATGGGATATTAAACATGATCAGATACAGTTCAGTAGCAAAGCGAAGTGTCTGCCTAATTTGTTGTACTTGTGTAAACTATGCAAAGTTTAGTAGGCCACTCTGCAAAATCTAACAGCCATGCTGTCCTTATAGTGTGTATAATGAGAATCTGACTACCTTCAAACGCAGACTAAAGACTCATCTCTTCAGGCTGCACCTCTCCCCACCCCTCCCTAGCCTATAGTTTAGCTCAATCTACCTAGTTAGGCTAATACGATCACGTTAGTTTTTATTTGGCAGGATTGTTTTTGTCTGATTCTGATTAAGCAAATGTGATTTTAGTGCTAGTTTGTACTTGGCAGGGTTGTTGTTTGCTTGCTGAACAGGTTACTCTACAGGGTTGGAGTCCTGATCTATGTCGTCACTTCTGGCACTACGATCTTTACTTCACTCTAGTGTGTTTCTTTTGCACCTCTGTACCTTGAACTAATGCACTTGTTGTACGTCGCTCTGGATAAGAGCGTCTGCTAAATGCCTGTAATGTAATGTAATGTAATAATCCACCAGGACTAAAATAGTTGCATTCCAGTCTCTTCTGAAGGACACTGGATTTTAAGTCTGTCTATTAATATGCAGATGTTCCTTAAATTGTACATTAAAAATGTTGCTTGGATGCACATCTACCATGTCCCAAACCATAAAAAATAACTCAAGCCAGTTGTAGAATGTTGACCTGCTAATTATTATTATTTTTATTCTTTTTATTTATTAAGTTGTATTTGTGTACAGCACTTTGGTTAACGCCAGTTGTTTTAAATGTGCTTTATAAATAAAATGTACGTACTTACTTACAGTGTGTCAAGCCACTGTAGAATAACACAAGACCCTTTGATTTCAGTATCACCTACAACAGATACCCTTGCCAGGAGGAGAGTGAGAAATGACCACTGCACTTTATCCAGCAGGTGGCGCCACTCTATCACTTTTGCACCATGGATTTTCCTTCATATGTGCACTGCAGTCCAGCCAGTGGTTGTTAATTTACTTGCTTAGTCCATCATTTATTCAGAGACCATAAAAAAATAAAAATAAAAAATTTTAAAAGTTTTCAACTTTTGATCGCTCTGCTTATTTTTTCCAAACAGTATTATTACAATTATTTCAGCCTGAATTTAAATACATTTTTAAAACATGATTTTCCTATTAAAGATAAGGCTACACGCATAAATAAGGTTTCTGTCACTGTATAGCCCATTTTATGAAAGTACTTGATGATATAACTTCATTTGGTTTATGGCTGCATGAGGAAGTTTTCCTCACTACAGAAAGTCATAGCAGATATGTGGAGCCCGGGGTGTATCGTCATCGAAATGATGACAAAGAAGGCATGGACAGACACATCCAACACTGATATTTTCCTTCTCAGGTGCATAAACATGAACAAATGCATGCACACACACGGACACACACAAACACGCACACAAGGGCTTGATGTGATGCTTCCTATCATCTGGACTGAACCCCAACCATGCTACTGTCATGCCTTTTGGGGACACATAATGCACCTACATCCTTTTTCCATGCTTTTTACTCACAAAACAATAATAATAAAGCACCGTCATTCAAGGAATGTTGTGTAACTACCAGACAGTTCAACAGCATGTTTTTATTTATTTATTTATTTATTTATTTATTTATTTATTTATTTATTTATTTATTTATTTATTTATTTATCTTTTTGACTTCATATAAAATACCCTACCCTCATTTTGTCTTCAGGGTCAAAAATGCTCTATCCACAACTTAACGGCAGTTAAAACCCCAGAAATTGATTTTTTTTTTTAGTATGAACTTTGATTACTTTCCCTGGACTAACCCTACCAGAAGAAAGTTAAACATGGCCCTTTTTTTTATATTTTACAACATTTGTATTTTTTAAAATAGAAGTTGTACCATCAGGGTACAAAAACTGACGATTGTAATGAATGATTGTTTTAACTATGAAGTTAGGAAATTGTGAAAGTTAAATGCTCCACATCTATTATAGCAAAAGAAAACAATTATGTGTGTTATGTAGTAAAAACGAGTGGTGTAAACTGAAGAAATACAGTCTCTCAGGACTGTAAAGATATTCGTTGATTTATTGATGAGCTGCATGTTGCTTCTCTGAAAACTTTTTATTTAGAGTTTAAAATTCAATGAAGAGACTTTATTACAGAGGATCCATTGAGAGTGGGTAATTTCTGACCCTATGAACACAAAGTGCATGCATAATATGAAGACAACACGAGAGTTAAAGAGGGATGTGCATGTCTAATTATGAATTTAAATGACATTACCTTGTCATTATATTGTCATTGCTCAATTGCAGAATTATTTCCATCAATTACTGATGAGTGAAGTAAATTAAAAAATGTTAATTTGTACAATAAGTTATTTGTCACAGACCATGGACAATGGCCTGCATCATTGCAGTGAGCTATTGTTTCTGGACAGCACTCATATGCACTTTATATTATATTCATTTAGCAGATGCTTATCTACAGTGACTTACGATGAAAGAAACATAAGCACATCCATTAGTTACTTGACCGCTATATCAACCAGCTTGTTGTTATCTTGAGCATCTCTAAATCAGCTTCACTCCAGCTGGACCAGATTCAGACCAGCTGGACCAGCTTAAAACTAGGCTGGAACCAAGGTGGAATTTACACCAGGATGAGCAACAGTGCCAGAATAGCCAAGCTCTAAATGTTAATCTGGAGCCCTGATACAAATCAGATTCACAAACCTAGCATTTTGTAGCCTACTTAAGTCTTGAATTCCTAATCTTACAACATGTAAGAAACAGCCAGGAGCTGCAGTGAAACCATTAATCTAAATTCATAAAGACACACCAAAGAATATGGCTGCTGGGTAGTTCCATTCAGGATAATTTTGGGAAAACTCATTTTCTTTGAACATGTTTTGTTGGATTTTTAATGACTGGTGTCGTACATCACCTATAATTGTCATAAAAAATATCCAAAACCTTGCAGCTCTGCTTAAAGCAGGTTCATAAATCTGATTAGAGCCCTAAATTATAACTTAATGATGATCAGCTGGCAGAAAACAGAATGGAAAAGAAAGATGATTGGTGCACACCTTTTATGTAAGCCTTCACTCCCCCAAATACATGGCCATATAGTCGCAGCTGACCATTGTGAATCACACAAATGAGTGGTCACATTTATAATATCAAATGTGTCTTTTTCTGTTTAAGAACCATTTTTCCCAGCCCATACTGCGTTGAATTAATGCTGTTCAAAAAGAAAGGTTATTCCATATTTCACCACTAGAGGGCGATGAGGCATTTTCTCCTTGTAAGAAAAGGAGACATGCTGGCCAGCTCTCGCCTTTTCAGGCCAGTAGAAGTGAGAGAAAAAATGGCCTAGCTAGCTTTTGTCCATCTCTTTGATTCCCTGCTCATTCCAGTTAGTGAGTACACGTATATGTGTTCAAGATAATTACAGTGTGATTTAAACGGTGTGATTTTCCAGTATTCTGTTCTTTTTGATTGTTGTAAAAGTAGATAAACTTTCCCCACTCGTGTGAAGGGGGCTATTTTACCTCCGGTCACAAACACATAGGCCTACGGGTTAATGGCAGCTAGCCATTCAGTTTACCAACGTTGTACATTTTTCAGTGGTTCCCCTGTGATGTTATTTGCTTTCTAAGGCTTCTGTCATAACTTTAAGATGTTTGTTAAGTGAAGCTGACAATGTATTTTCCCAGTTTTAAGCTCATTAGCTTCATGTTCATAAGAATCTAACTAGCCTACTCCCCCTTTCAAATGTCTTGAAACAAGCAAATTAAATGTTCCCGAGTGAATGTGCTATATAAATATAATTTGACTGGGCATTTTTATTTAATCCAGGGGGACACTACTGTCTGCACCTTGTAAATCCCTCAAGAGCAGTCAGTTCAGGCACATTATCATCTCAGTATATGGGCATGAAGACTGAAGACAACAAGCCTGTTCAGCCAGTTTGTTCCAGTTTTGAACTACATGGGGTGTGTTCTGTTGTAGTTTCAGCAAAAGTGAAATTGAACATATCAGAGTGAGAGACAGAGTCTGTAAAATGGAGGCTAAAGCTTTGATTCCTGAGGACGAGCTCTGTTGCTCTGTATGTTGTGATATTTTTAAAGAGCCTGTTGTCCTGAAATGCAGCCACAGCCTCTGTAGAGTGTGTCTGAAGCAGTACTGGGAAGAGAAGAGCTCTCGGGAGTGTCCCATCTGCAGGAGAAAGGCCTCTATGGATGATCCTCCTGTAAACCTGGCCTTAAGAAGCATTGTGGAGTCCTACTTAAAGCAGAAGACTGAGAGAGAAACTACCGACAAGAGTGATGCTCGCTGTAGTCTTCATGGGGAGAAACTTCTATTCTTCTGTGAACATGACAAAGAGCCTCTCTGTGTCGTCTGTCAGACTTCAAAAAAACACAGAAACCACCCAGTCTGTCCAGTGGAAGAGGCCGTACTGGAGCTGAAGGTATTCCATTTCCAATATAATGTGTTTAATATTTTCAAGACACAAATAAATATGTGTAAAATGTATCTGTGAAAAACATTCCATTCTGACGGATGGCTGTGGTATGAGGTCTTATAAATACAGTCAGTCTGGCCTCCACTTCTACTCACAAAGACAGCAACAGGAACAAACCTGCTAATCAGGTAAAAGCAGGAAGAGGCAGTACTGTATCTGAAAGAGTTTACAACCATTAAAACATCATGTATATTAGACTTTCAGTGTAAGGCTTTATGAATAAAATGCAAGCATGGTTAATCTTGATTGACAGTTGTGCTTGGGGGCCTTTTACAGAGAATATGACTCCAAACATGAACACTGAAATACACAGAGCCATTTTAGAAATATGTAGCAATGATGTGTCAAATTAAAAGTACTGACAGGACAAATAGAGATATCACACGTGACCTTTAATATAATAAAGGTCACAACCTAATAAAACTGCTGTGAAATACTCCGTTATTTGCCTGGGGAGAGAACTGAGCAACAACCAGGAAGTACAGAAATCCACAATGACTGGTGGAGACAAGAGCTATACATTTGCACAAAAAATTCTTGTACAAACAAGTAAAATCAATTTTATAAGTGCTTTAACATTTCTTACTGTCTACTATAAAATATGAAATTACAACCCAGCAAAAGTTATTTTTTAATCCTACATGCTGTAGAATTTGACTGGTTTAATTGTTTTGAAAATGCATCACATAACATTTTATGCTGTGTTATAAGTATGTTTCACTAATCTTTACTTAATTTGTTGCAGGGCTATTTTCCTGACTACTTTTCCAGTGTTCTTAATAAGCTGTACTGACTTTCACTTGTATTGCAGCAGGGGTATCACTGTGCCATTTGTGTCTTTCTGTAAGTGATAACTGATTCATTTAACTCCAGGAGGAACTCAACCCTGCACTTAATCTTATTAAAGAAAAACTGAAGAGGTTTACTGAGGTTGAACAAGAATGTAAGAAAACAGCTGAACACATCAAGGTAAGGAAAGCAATTACGAATACTCTTTAGGTACACAAAAATAGAAAATAATTGTTTTTGGTCTATATTCTTTTTGACAGGCATAACGAACACACTGGCTGCCACGCTTAAATAATGAAAAATAGTTACACTATTCAGGTCTAAAATAGTGTGTTTGAATTGCAGAGTCAGGCCCAGCACACAGAGAGGCAGATAAAGGCAGAGTTTGAGAAGCTCCACCAGTTCCTGCGAGAGGAAGAGGAGGCCAGACTAGCTGCTCTGAGGGAGGAAGAGGAGCAGAAGAGTCGGATAATGAAGGAGAAGATAGAAAACATCACAGGACACATCTCCACCCTTACAGACAAAATCACAGCTATAGAGAAGGCAATGGACACTGAAGATACTTCCATTTTACAGGTAAGAGCTTGATTTTCTGTAATTCAGTATGCTGGTTTGTGGTTTTTCACAATATTTGGCTGTGTTCCCTTATTCTGCACCAATGCAGCAGTAGCCTACTGTGACAGTGTCAAACTCAGGGTGCAGGTGTTCATAGAGATTCATCAGCTCATTTTAAAATGTCATCACATATTTTGTTTAAATATTTTTGAATTTTGTGAAAAACTGATGTCACCAGAAAGTCAATAGAAAACATCACGACTGCAGAGTAGGACATGTCCTGTATAATTTACAGAAGGCCTCATTTTCCTGCATTCCTGCTGCAAGACGGATGAAACTGCCTGTTCACTCTCTAGATTTGCAGTCATTTGATTCAGCGTTGATGAGCAATCTTCCAGCCGCATGGTAGCAAAATTAATGGTCAACAAAACCTGCCCAGCATATTTATACACAACAGTGAGAATGCTGGGGTGTTCATTGCTTAATTATCTCAGGAGTCACACCTGTGTGGAAGCTCCTGCTTTCAATATTCTTTGCATCCTTCATTTATTCAAGCGTTTCCTTTATTTTGACAGTTACCTGTACATTACAGTACCTTCATTCATATGTGCTTACTGTTAAAATTACATCACTTTTATTTGCATTGCTCTTTGTGGTGTGGGGATGGCTGGTTTAAGCAGCCACACCTGCCCTGGGTCAAGCTAATTAGACCTGGCCAATTGGATAATTGGTTAAGAATTAGATAATTGGCCAGGCTAATTGGACCCAGGAACAGGAGTGGCTGCACCTGTGCGTAGTGCGCACAGGTTAAATCTGCCATCCCCACACACACCAGGGAGCTTCGGTCATGACTGGGTTACATCTGCTCACTTTGGCTGTTACCATCTTGCCAAACCCTCGTGAAAATAAATCTGGACTGTTGGAACATCATCTCCCTGTGTCTCTGTGCTGGAGGGCCCCAAGGAAAGCCACTTTGGTGGCCTGTGGCAGGCGTGTTTACCACACTCTTGTTTTTCACTTATTATAACTTGTCTCTCATGATGTTCTCTACTGAGTACGTTTATACATGTATACATCTTATTACAATTGTGCTGTTATGTGTTTTTCAGAGCTACAAGAACATCAAGGAAAGGTATGTAGACTCTGACCTATTTTCTAGTGTCTGTTTAAGTCTCTTCAAACCCTAAATCTGGGGCGACATAACTCAGGAGGTAAGAGCGGTTGTCTGGCAGTCGGAGGGTTGCCAGTTTGATCCCCTGCCCTGGGTGTGTCGACATGTCCCTGAGCAAGACACCTAACCCCTAATTGCTCCCAATGAGCTGATTGGTACCTTTCATGGCAGCCTTTCACCATTGGCGTGTGAGTGTGTGTGTGAATGGGTGAATGAGAGGCATCAATTGTAAAGCGCTTTGGATAAAAGCGCTATATAAATGCAGTCCATTTACCATTTAAATCTTGAATGAATCCTGCTTGTCATTACAGAGCCCAGTGCACACTGCAGGATCCAGAGCTGCTCTCAGGGGCACTGATAGATGTGGCCAAACACCTGGGCAACCTGAAGTTCAGAGTCTGGGAGAAGATGCTGGAGATGGTGCAGTACAGTGAGTATCTGGGGCAAAAGTTGAAATCACATTATTTGTGAACATTTAATGAAAACATCAGACTCAAAAACCAAGCTGTATGGCATGAAAGATAAACAATACAGAGTCACCCAGTGTCAGTTCCCTTTGTTGGGAAACAGACAGTTTTGTGTATTCTGCGTTTGGGAAGTTTCCGCTGGGTCCCGGGGGGGAAGGGGGTGAGCCCCCCCTGTTGTATTCAATTTCAATGTGAATGGTACCTGTTTGAATAGGTAGGGTGGATTTGAATTTGAATGGTCCAATCGGAAGGAAGCACAGCCTCTATCACCAATCAGAGGCAGTGCTCCCTTTTAACAATATAATTCCACAATATGCAAATACCAGTCTACTGGAAACTGTATAAATCTGATCACCCACCAATACTATTTTGAACTTCCTTGCTGAGTTGTTCCCGTAGCCGGCTGCGTAATAAATCTTCCTGTTTTTACTACAAACTTTTGATCTGCTTCTTCCTGGGCTAACGGTCATTTTACCTGTTTTTGGGAACATCTTGATTCCCCTACACCTTCAAGTTAAGGAAAATCCTGGGGCTGTACTGCTCTCAATTTAATATCAGAAAACAAGAAAGCATTAGTTAAAATTAGTGAATTAGTGCACTGTTTAACACCTAATTAAAACTGTAGTTTGGAGAAAAGATAAAAACATATTTAAAAAACATTCCATCCCCTCCGACCCCTCCCCTCCCCTCAGCTCTCCCTTCAAGCCCCTCCCTATAAGGCCTAATTCATATGAGAAACTATCAGTTGTGTGCATTGAATTTGCTATATGTGTTCATTTATTCATTTTCATGATGCAAACAGGTTTAGTATGTACAGCATAAATCACTATGACTACCGTGTATTCAAATCCATAACAATGATATACACTGTCTCATGTATGTGACCCAATCTGAATAGAGTATTTTAAATGTGCCTCTTCTTACAGCCTTTTAAATATCTTCTTGATCTTTCAGCTCCTGTGGTGCTGGACCCCAATACTGTACGGACCTATGTCTCTCTCTCTGATGATCTGACCACTGTGAGACACATAGGTACAGACCAGAAATATCCTGACAACCCAGAGAGGCTTAGCAACTGTGTGAGTGTGCTGGGATCTGAGGGGTTTATCTCAGGGACACACAGCTGGGAGGTGAAGGTGGGGAATAAATCTGCCTGGACTATAGGAGTGGTGAAAGAGTCCATCAGTAGGAAGGGAGAAATAACAGCCAGCCCAAAGAGAGGATTCTGGATCTTACAGCTGAGGAATGGTAATGAGTACTATGCAGGTGGAGTTACTGTCCTCACACTGAAGAGGAAGCCCCAGAGCATCAGAGTGCAGCTGAACTATGACAGGGGGGAGGTGTCCTTCTTCGACTCCAGTGACATGTCACTCATTTACACTTTTACAGACCCATTTACTGAGAGAGTGTTCCCATACTTCTCTCCCTGTTTGAAAGGAGATAAGAATGAAGAACCCCTCCACATATGCCCAGTGAAAGTTTCGGTAAAAGCGATATTGTCCCAGTGAACTTGTTTTTTTTTTTTTTTATGAACAAAGTAGAGATGTTGTACTTGTAACGGATTTTGGTTGTTTCTATTCTGCCTGATCATGTCAGGTTACTTGACTTGATCTGGCAGATGTGCTGAACATGTGAACTGATCACAGGGAGCTGGTTGATGGCCTACCAAAACCAAATGGGAGGCAGATATACACTCAAATACAAGTGATCATTTGGTTAATGTAATCTGCCTCAGTATGCATGAATACTGATTTGGGACAGACCAGAGGAAGTGCAAAGGGGGATGTTTTAATAGTCAGTCAGAAGAGAGCAGACATGCATACAGAGGTAACAGTTACCGTTTGATCACCTGCAGCCTCATTGCTAGATTTTGTCCTGGAAAAGGGGTACAAAGCTGGTGCTTGAACCACACTGTATTGTAACTGACCTGCGTTGCTTTTACCTTGTTCTTTCATGCTGTACTGGAGACAATTTTTGTTTATTAATATAAATTGTATTGACCTAAACTTTTGAACTAAGAATTTGACTTTACAAAGGATCAAATTCCATCATACCTAAAGTATACTATAGAAGAAATGATTTAATTATTATTATTATTATTTAATAATAATAATACTAATGAATTGATTTAGTATGTTTTGGGTTTTGTTTTTATCTAGATCATAGGACTAAACATTTCATATAATGTATATACATAAAAACAGCACATCTGCTTTATCAGATTTTATTCATTTTTCCATTGCATTTGAAAAAAAACAAGTTGGTGTACAATCAGTCCTGGTATCATAAAAAAACACATGTAAAATAAAATTTAAAAACAAATTTTTAAAATAAATGCAGATGCACTCTCCTGGCTAAATCAAATTCTTTTATATCTGATTGATTTCATTTCTGGGTGGATAAGGCAGTATACAGATGTGAAATGTATGCTTATCGTGAGCTCTAGTCAGATTGATTGCATCAGTCTCCTGTACACTTTTCAGATTTTACTTTGCAGATGCTGTGAATAAATTCACCCTGTCAGCTCCATGCTGTAGGATTTACATCTGAGGCTTCAGTAGCCTCACCTGTAAACCTGCCATTGGTCTCTCATTCCCTTTCCTTGAATGACAGTTATTATAAGACAGTTATTAGAATAATCAACCATAATTGAATAACTGATTTACACAATTTAATTGGGTTTTACATGAATGACTTTTTCTGAAAGGCAATTACAATAAAAAATATATATTCAAACACAACCCCATATTTCTTCTGGTATTTTCAGATTTGTCCATTATTCTACTGTTGTGGTTCACTGAAACATGAATAAAATGAATGTAGTTATACATATCAATATTAGTAAAAATACAACACAACCTTGGTAATTAACCCTCTAAAACCTCATGTTTCCAATGTCCCTCATTGTGGTTCTATGCTCACTCCACTCCAGAATATTTGATAATAATATGATTAATAATCAATTAATGTTTCACTTATTTTGTCCCTGTATGTTCTTGTACTGACAAAGGGCCAAATTGCTTTAATTTTTTTCCACTAAGGAATGTTTTAATGCCTTTTTTTTTTTTTTACATTGGCTCTGTGTAAAATTACAAACCCAAATCAGAAAAAGCTGGGACGGATGTTAAATTAAAACTGAAAACAGTGATTTGTAAATTATCTTTGACCTGTCTTACATTGAAAACAATACAACAGCACATTATTTGATATTTTACCTCATGAATTTAGTTTTTTTTTTTTTCAAAATAAACATTTATTTCAATTTTGATTCTTGCAACATATTTTTGAAAAAGTTGGGACAGTAAAGCATTTACCACTTTGTAATGTTGCCATTCCTTTTCACAACACTTAAAAGACGTTTAGGGGCTGAAGACACCAAGCAATTAAGCGTTTCAGGTCCCATTCTTCCTGCAAACAAGTCTTAAGGTGTGCAACAGTACGGGGTCTTCGTTGTCGCATTTTGCACATCAAAATGCGCCACGCATTCTCTATTTGGGACAGGTTGGGACTGCAGGCAGGCCAGTCCAGCACCCGCACCCTCTTCTTCCGCAGCCATGCCTTTGTAATGTGTGCAGAATGTGGTTTTGCATTGTCTTGTTGAGATATGCATGGGCATCCCTGGAAAAGATGTCATCTTGAAGGCAGCATATGTTGCTCCAAAATCTCTATGTACTTTTTGGCATTAATGCTGCCATCACAGAAGTGGAAGTTACCTTTGCCAAGGGCACTGACACAACCCCATACCAAGACAGACCCTGGCTTTTGGACTTGTTGCTGGTAACGGTCTGTATGGTCCTTTTCTTCTTTGGTCCGGAGCACATGGTGTCCATTTCTTCCAAAAAAGACCTGAAATACTGATTCGTCTGACCACAATTGACATGTCCACTGTGTGATGGTCCATCCCAGATGCCTCCAAGCCCAGAAAACTTGACGGTGCTTCTGGACATGGTTAACAGAAGGCTTCCTTTTGGCACAGTAAAGATTTAACTGGCATTTCTGGATGTAACTACGTATTGTCGTGCTTGACAAAGGTTTGCCAAAGTAATCCTGAGCCCATGTGGTTATATCGCTTATAGATGAATGACGGTTCTTGATGCAGTGCCGTCTGAGGGATCGGAGAGCACAGTTAGTCAGCTTAGGCTTGCACCCTTGCCCTTTACGCACTGAAATTCCTCCAGATTCCTTGAATCTTTTAATTATGTTATGCACCATAGAGGGGGAAATATCCAAATCCCTTCCTATCTGTCTTTGAGGAACATTGTTTATAAAGATTTCAATCATTTTCTCACGCATTTGTTGGAAAACTGGCGATCCTCAGCCCATCTTTGCTCCTAAAGGACTAGGCCTTTCCTGGATGCTGCTTTTGTACCAAATCATGATTACAATCACCTGTTGACATCACCTGTTTCAAATCACATCATTATTTAATTATTTTACCTCATTACTAGCCCTAATTTGCCCCAGTCCCAACTTTTTTTGGAATGTGTTGCAGGCCTGAATGGCAGGAATGGATGTGTATTTACAAATGAAGTGAAGTTGATCAGACAAAACATGAAATATCTTGTGTTCATACTGTCTGCAATAAAATATAAGTCCAAGTAAATTTAGAAATCACTGCTTTCTTTTTTTATTTGCATTTTCCATACCATCCCAACTTTTTCCGAGTTGGGTTTATATTAGTCTCATAAACTTGGTTTTGTATTTGAATGAAGTAATAAAATGAGCGGCATGGTGGTACAGTGGGTAGCACATCAAGAAGGTCCTGAGTTCGAATCTTGGCTTGGGCCTTTCTCTGTGGAGTTTGCATGTTCTCCCCATGTCTGTGTGGGTTTCCTCTGGGTACTCCAGTTTCTTTCCACAGTCCAAAAACATGCAGGTAGGCTAATTGGAGACTCTAAATTGGCCATAGATATGATTTTGTGAGAGAATGGTGTGTGTGCCTTGCAATGGATTAGCAACCTGTAATCCTGAATTTCGCCCAATGCATGCTGGGATAGGCTCCAGCAGCCCCTGCGAGAATAAGTGGGTATAGATAATGGATGAATGGATGAAGGAATGAAATGTATTTCACAAGTAATAAAATGTATTTAACAAAACTGCTAATATTCTCTCAGCTGAATAGCACAATATGAGTTAATGCAGCATATTTTTGGTCACTGTGCCAACATAAAAGCTTGGAATTCGTAATTCATCCCATCTTTGTATTTGTAATCCACAGTTTCTTGAACAGTTTAGCAAACTTAAAACTGCTTCTGTAATCAGTTCCTAAAAAAAAAAAAAGCTCTACAATTTTTTTTTACAGTGTATATCAGATACACCTTTGTCAACATAATGACTACAAGCAAAAGAAAGACATCGCTTTGCTTAGATGACATCACTGTCAGAAACATATACACTGGGATGACATCACTGTAATAGACATGGACACCCTCTCTGGGAAGATCTGAAAAGCTCTTGGATTTGCTCAGTGTATGAATTAGCACTTAAATATGGGAAGAGTTTTTTGGTGAAGGAGTCTCAGCTAAATCTGTGTCTCAGCCCCGCCCCACAGCCATAGTGCCTATAACCGTGGCTTCCATTAGGCCCCACCCACAGTATCTCCTCCCTTCTGTCAGGGAAAAATTAGAAATTACTTCTTACATATATTTACTTGCTTTTACACAACCTTAAGAAATCATTTAAATTGCTTAGTTTTCTGTCTCAGCTAAATCTGTCTCAGCCCCGCCCCACAGCCATAGTGCCTACAACCGTGGCTTCCATTAGACCCCACCCACAGTATGTCCTCCCCCATCCTAATTGGTGCTTGTTGCTCTCAGCACACAGAAGTAGTGTAGCGATTGGCACAGACTCCCATGACCCGAGCGACCCAGGCTGATACTGGATTTGTAGCACACTGTAATCGTGAGTGTGTAATCTGTTAAATGATACACTGTCTTGAAAAGCTATAGCATCTATGACGATATACAATTCTTCTGAATGAGCTAATATATATATAATTGTGGTTTAATCCTTTCAAATCCTTTTAAACCCTGGCCAATGATTCCCATATCCCATATCCACTGAATTTTTCCAAGAAAGAACACGCCACACTGTACAATTTTTTTTTTTAAATGGCAGAAACTGTTTCAATAAACATTTTGTAAAGTTTACACAATTTTATTTTCCAAACATTGTCAAAGTCATGTAGAATATCAATAACTCGATATTTAATGGCCATCCCATAAGGATTTCCTACATTATTTTTTTTTTTTTCATTGACAGCATTAATTCTCGTCTTTTCACCATTTTATTATGGAATTTTTATTTTTATTTAGTACAGTTTATCAAGGTCACCTGCAAAGTGACTGGTCTCCTGAATTTGTCTCACCAAATGATATGGGGTAGGTTGGGTTTAGCTCAAGTTAACCTGTCAGGTGGCAGGTTAGTTTCAGAGCATACGTTACCATATCATCTGACTCCGGCTTTCTCTGATCCTTGTATAATTCAGGATTTTCTTACATTTTGATTCAATAGATCTGGATAACTTGCCGAACTTGCTGTCTGGAACCAACCCCAGTCAACACTGCTCGTCTGCCTTTTCTGAAACAGCTGTTAAATATCGCCATCTATTGGCACATTGTGAGACTGATAAGTGGTAGTGAAACAAACTTACAGCTTTAATTTATGGTTGGTCCTTATCTCATCATGGCCTGTCCATACTACATATCAGCATATACTTTGGGGCTGTAATTATGTAATTACTGGCTCTGTGATGGTGTAAGTGTGTTTACAGAAACTCCAGTTTGATAGCATGCAGCCTAGATTTAGTGCTGTCTTCAGTGGAACTGGCTTGTGCAGACTCTGCAAAGTTTAGTAGGCTATTCGGTAAAATCAACCCTGCTGTCCCTATAGTGTGTACAGGCCACCAGCACTAAAATACCTGCTTTCCAGCCTGTTCAGATAGTCTCTGGAGTTTTAAATAAATGCATCTCCATTGATATGCAGCTGTTTTTTATTTGGAATAAATGTACAAATTGCTTGGTTGTAGACCTACTATGTCCATAACCATAGAAAATGAAATAACGCAAACCAGTGCATTGTTGAATTACCCTCAAAAAGTAAATCACAGGGCCCTGTGATTTCAGTACCACCTACAACAGCTACACTTTCCTGGAGGAGAGCGAAAAATGACCACAGAACTTTATCCAGCAGATGGCGCCAGTCTACCACATATGCTCACTTCCTTCTTAATTGTAGCTACAGTCATTTGTTGTTAATTCACTTGCTTAGCATGTAATTCATTCTAGTGACCATAAAAAAAGATTTTCAAAAATATCACCTTTAGATATCTGTGGTATTTTTTTTTTTTTTAAATTGAATAACTGCAATTATTTCAGTCTGAATTTATCTGCATTTTTAAAACACCACACTCATGAATTTCCTCTTAAAGATAATATTACATGCATAAATATGGTTTCAGTCATTGTATAGCCCCTTTTATGAATGCACTTGATGATATAACTTCATTTGGCTTATGACTGCATGAAGTTTTCGTCACTACAGACAAAGGTCATGGGTGGGTAGCAGATATTTCTTGCCTGACGTGTTTCTTGATTCAAATGGTGACAGAGAAGATGAGGAGAGACACATGCTGCTCCAATACTGATCGTTTTCCCTCTTTCTTTCTTTGCTCTTCCTTCACGAGCGCACACACACACACACACACACACACACACACACACACAAATATATGTAGAAACGTAACGCATAAGCACGGACATGTACACTCAGATACACATGTACACTCACATGGGTACACATACAGAGACACACATGTAAGTTTGCACAAGCACGTGACCACACACAGAAAACTATGCCATAAGTGCACACATACACAAGCATGCTCATGAACATGCAGATTTGCATGCACAGTAAATACACACACACATACACACACACACGCACACACACTTAGACACCACAGTACATTCTATTATACTTAATGGAGTCTTCCTGCTACTCCCCTTTCATGCCTCCTATGGGCTGCTGTATTTAAGTGTGTGCCTTTGTTTGTATGCATGTATCTGCACACATTTATGTGGGTTCTGGCTATATTGATGATTGACAGGTTGTTTCTACATGGAAATTTTTGATTTTGTGTTTTACATTAGAGTTTTTTTACATTAGAGTATGCATATAGTGAGCTCCATAATGTTTGGGACAAAGGCGTAACATTTTTTATATTTGCTTGTAACCCACATTTTGAGATTTGTAATCAAACAAAAAGTGGTTAAAGTGCATTCTCAGCTTTTATTTAAGGGTATTTATTTATTTAATACACTTTGCTTTCACCATGTAGAAATTACAGCACTATTTATTCATATTCAGTCTCCCCCGTTTCAGGGCACCATAATGTTTGAGTCATATTAATGTTAAGTGAATTAAAGTAGTCCTGTTTTGTACTTTGTCAGAAATCCTTTGCATATAATAACTGCTTGAAGTTTGTGACCCATAGGCATCACCACGTACTGAGCATGTTTCTGATTAGTCAGACAGGGGTTTTTTCTTCATTGTAGTGAGAATTCTTCAGTCATCAACTGTAGAGGTTTTCCTTAGCCTACCATGTCCGTTACAATTACGGAGCTCACTAGTGCTCTCCTTCTTCTTAATGATGTTCCAGACAATTCATTTTGGTAAGTGTAATGTTTGGCATTTGTCTTCTTATACTCATAGTGGCTTTCTTGATTTCCATCGGCACAACTCTGGTCCTCGTGTTGACAGCCACCAATAAGAGACTCCAAAGGCAATCAAAAGCCTAGAATTAAGACTGGATACTTAAAGCTCTCTTATGCCTGCACTACGATAGAAAATGAACACACCGGAATAATAAGAAACACCAGTGAAACCGTTTGTCCCAAAACATTATGGTGCCCTGAAGTATATAAAAAGTGCTGTAATTTCTACATGGTGAAACCAAAATGAGCAGAAATGCCCTTTAAAAAAGGCTGAGAGTCTGCACTTTAACCACATGTAAATTATTTGATTACAAATTGTAGAGTACAGAGCCAAATCAAGAAAAATATGCCTTTGTCCCAAACATTATGGAGTTCACTGTAATATGTGAGCAACAGTGCCAGAATGGCTAATAACATTCTCAGATCAGCCAGTTTAACCAAGCTCTAAATGTTAACTTATGTCAATCTAGATGCGAATCAGTTTCACATTGCTAATGTCATGTAGCCTAATAAAGGCTTGAATTCCCAAACTGACACCATGTACGAAACAGCCAGAAGCTGCATTGAAACCATTAATATAATTTCATAAAGAGACACCAAAGAATATGGCTGCTGGGTAGTTCCATTTAGGGAAAACTCATTTTCTTTAAACTTGTTTTGTTGGATTTTTAAAGACCGGTGTGTTACATCACCTATAATTGTCTTTAAAAATGTCCAAAACCTTGCAGTTCTGCTCAAAGCAGGTTCATAAATCTAATTATAGCCCCACATTATGATCTAATGATGGTCAGCTGGTAGAGAGCAGGCTGGAAAAGAAAGATGACTGGTGCACACCTTTTATGTAAGCCTTCACTCCCCCAAATACTTGGCCATATAGTTGCAGCTGACCATTGTGACTCACACAAATGCGTGGTCACATTTATGATATCAAATAGGTATTTTCATGTTTAAGAGACATTTTTCTGCCTTTAATGTCAGCCTATACTCCGTTGAATTCAGCTTTCACCACTAGAGGGCAAGGAGGCATTTGTCCATCTCTTTGATTCCCTGCTCATTCCGGTTAGTGAGTACACATATATGTGTTCAAGATAATTACAGTGTGATTTTCCAGTATTCTGTTCTTTTTGATTGTTGTAAAAGTAGATAAACTTTCCCCACTCGTGTGAAGGGGGCTATTTTACCTCCGGTCACAAACACATAGGCCTACGGGTTAATGGCAGCTAGTCGTTCAGTTTCCAACTTTGTACATTTTTTTATGGATCCCCTGTGATGTTATTTGCTTTCTAAGGCTCCTGTCATCACGTTAAGATGTTTGTTAAGTGAAGTTGACAATGTATTTTCCCAGTTTTAAGCTCATTAGCTTCATGTTCATATAATCTAATTAGCCGGCTCCCCCCTTTCAAATGTCATGAAACAAGCAAATTAAATGTTCCCGAATGAATGTGCTATATAAATAAAATTTGCCTGGGCATTTTTATTTAATCCAGGGGGACACTACTGGCTGCACCTTGTAAATCCTTCAAGAGCAGTCAGTTCAGGCACATTATCATCTCTGTATTTGGGCAAGAAGACTGAAGACAACAAGCCTGTTCAGCCAGTTTGTTCCAGTTTTGAACGACATGGGGTGTGGTCTGTTCTAGTTACAGCAAAAGTGAAAGTGAAAGTATCAGACTGAGAGGACGGAGTCTGTAAAATGGAGGCTACAGCTTTGGTTCCCAAGGACGAGCTGTGTTGCTCTGTATGTTGTGATATTTTTAAAGAGCCTGTTCTCCTGAAATGCAGCCACAGCTTCTGTGGAGTGTGTGTGAAGCAGTACTGGGAAGAGAAGAGCTCTCGGGAGTGTCCCATCTGCAGGAGAAAGGCCTCTATGGATGAACCCCCAGCAAACCTGGCCTTAAGAAGCATTGTGGGGTTCTTCTTAAAGCAGAAGACTGAGAGAGAAACTACCGACAATAGTGATGTTCGCTGCAATCTTCATGGGGAGAAACTTATATTATTCTGCAAACATGACAAAGAGCCTCTCTGTGTCGTCTGTCAGACTTCAAATAAACACAGAAACCACCCGGTCTGTCCAGTGGAAGAGGCCGTACTGGAGCTGAAGGTATTCCATTTTCAATATAATGTGTTTTATATTTTCAAGACACAATCAAATATGTGTAAAATGTCTCTGTGTATAACATTCAGTTCTGACGGACGGCTGTGGTATGAGGTCTTGTAAATAAAGTCAGTCTGGCCTCCACTTCCGCTCACAAAGGCAGCAACAGGAACAAACCTGCTGATCAGGCAAAAGCAGGAAGAGGCAGCACTGTATCTTAAAGTGTGTTTACAACCATTAAAACATATAAACAATAGACTTTCAGTGTAGGGCTTTATGAATAAAACGCAAGCATGGTTAATCTTGATTGACAGTTGTGCTTGGGGGCCTTTTACAGAGAATATGGCTCCAAACATGAACACTGAAGTACACAGAGTGATTGTAGAATTATGTTGCAAGAATGTGTCAAATTATATGTACTGACAGGACAAATAGAGATAGCACACATGACCTTTAATATAATAATGGTCAAGACCTAATAAAACTATTGTTATATGTAAACTGTTATATGGTTGGGAGAGAATGGAGCAACAACCAGGATGTACAGAAATCCTCAATGACTGGTGGAGACAAGCTATACATACGCACAAGAAAATCTTGTAACAATAAGTTTAAAAAATGTATAAATGCAATGTATTTATTTATTACAGTCTGCGATACATTTTACGAAGTACAACCCATTGAAAGTTATTTTGTAATCATCCTGTATATGCTGTAAAATTTGCCTGGTTTACTGAAAACACATAACAACATGAAACGTTATGATGTGCTATAAGTATATTTCACTGACTTTTACTTGAGTTGTAGCAGGGCTATTTTCCTTACTACATTTCTCATGTACTAAATAAGTTATGCTGATCATTGCTTATATACCAGCAGAGGTATTACTGTGCAATTTGTGTCTTTCTGTAAGTGATAATTGGTTCCATTCACTCCAGGAGGAACTCAAGCCTGCACTTAATCTTATTAAAGAAAAACTGAAGAGGTTTACTGAGGTTGAACAAGAATGTAAAACAACATCAACGCACATCAGGGTGAGTAAAGTAATTAGTAATACTTTTCTGCAACACAAAAATACAAAAACATTATCTGTGGCTATTGTGTGTGACGGGCATAACAAACACACTGGCTTCCATATATAAATAACAAAACATAGTTACACTATTCATGTTTAAACTTGTGTGTTTGAATTGCAGAGACAAGCCCATCACACAGAGAGGCAGATAAAGGCAGAGTTTGAGAAGCTCCACCAGTTCCTGCGAGAGGAAGAGGAGGCCAGACTAGCTGCTCTGATGGAGGAAGAGAAGCAGAAGAGTCAGATAATGAAGGAGAAGATAGAAAACATCACAGGGCACATATCCACTCTTACAGACAAAATCACAGCTATAGAGAAGGCCATGGACACTGAAGATATCTCCTTTTTAAAGGTAGGGGCATGATTCACTGTCATTAAAACTCAACAAACATTTATTTTAATGTGCTGGTTTGTGGTTTTTGACAGTATTTGGCAGCATTCCAAAGTTACCTTGTTCTTCATTAATGTCACAGTAGCCTAATATGACAGTGTTAGACTCAGAGTGCAAGAGTTCATTGAGATGCATCTGCTCATATTAAAAAGTCATGTATTTTTGTGTGTGACAAAATCAGACTTGGTGTGAAATAGGCCTTTTATACACAATTGTGAGCATGCTGGGATGTTCATTGTTTTTGTCAGGAACCACACCTTTGTGGAAGCTCCACTTTCAACATGCTGTATATGTCCCTCATTTACTCAAGTTCAATTCAATTCAATTCTATTTGTATAGTTCTTTTTACAGAGAACTGTCACAAAAACGCTTTAAAAAGTCAAGAGACAGTGTTCCCTTTATTTTGGCAGTTACCTGAACGGTACAGTACCTTCATTCATATGTGCTTACTGTTATAATCTACATCACTTTCATTAGCATGGCTCTTGTTTTTCACTTGTTGTTACCTGTCATGGATACATCTTTATCACGATTATGCTGTTATTATGTGTTTTTTCAGAGCTACAAGAACATCAAGGAAAGGTATGTGGACTCTCACCTAATTTCATCTTGTCTGTTTAAGTTACTTCAAACCCTGAAGCCTGAGTGACTCCTGCTTGTCATTACAGAGCCCAGTGCACACTGCAGGATCCTGAGCTGCTCTCAGGGGCACTGGTAGATGTGGCCAAACACCTGGGCAACCTGAAGTTCAGAGTCTGGGAGAAAATGCTGGAGATGGTGCAGTACAGTGAGTATCTGGGGCAGCCGGTGAAATTATGTTTTTTGCATGTATTTAATGAACACACAGATCTGAAGAAACAAGCTGTATTCTGAAATGGTGCTAAAGATAAACAATACGAAGTCACCCAGTCTCAGTTCCCTCCAAGTTTATGAAGGTCTCGTGGGGTGCATTGCTCTTCTCTCAATTTGAAATTAGAACCCAGGCAAACACAGAATTAGCATTATATATAAAACCTAATTGATAATATGTTTTTTTAGCTGTGTGAATTGAATTTTGAAATGCGTTAGTTGATTTATTCATTTTCATATTCATTTCATGTTTAAAGTATGAATCACTTTAACTACAGTATATATGAATCTGAATAAAAACATGTTTTCAATGTACAAAAATGCCAAGTTACTCACACATACACAACACTATAAGTCATTAAGACTTGCAAAATCTAGGCCTGCCATTAAAAGTAATGATATCAAAATTAGGCCAAGTTTCAATAAACAATGTTTATATTTATCTTAGCTAAGACAAATTAAACATTTTTTATGTGATACTTTAATGTGACACTTAAAAGTTTGAATGACCACATTCCCTTCGACTGGTAATATGAAATAACACAGGGCCAAGTTACTTAAATAATTTAGGTGGTCCTGTGGGTAGCACTGTCGCCTCACAACAGGAAGGTTCTGGGTTTGAATCTCTGCTTGGAGTTTGCATGTTCTTCGTCGCGTCCGTGTGGGTTTCCTCCCCTAGTCCAAAGACATGCAGGTAGGCCGATTGGAGACCATAAATTTCCCATAAGTGTGAGTGAATGGTGTGTGTCCCCTGCGATAGATTGGTAGCCTGACCAGGGTGTATTCCTGCCTCTCAACCAATGCATGCTGGGATAGGCTCCAGCAACTCTCGCGACCCTGCTCAGGATAAGCAGGTGTAGATAATGGATGGATGGATAGGTAGCAGCATTGCTTTGGAATACAGCTTAATTTGTGTGAGCTAAAATGACCAATATTGTTTCATGTAACTTTGGTGCAATTTTGATACCAATACTCCTAATGATAGGTATGGATTTGAATGATGACTTATAGACAGTGCTTTGTATGTGAGAAACTTGGCATTTTTTGTATGTTGAAAGTGTGTTTTTCTTCAGATATCATTTCTTTTGTACTGTGTTTGTTATGAGTTAGTGATAATAGTAATTCATGTAAATGTTGGTTGAGAGACATGCATACACATACACATGCATTTAAACACACATTCTAGCTGACAGAAACACATATGGATTCAATCATTTTCCCTTTAAAATGAATGACAAATAAATGAAAGTGTATTTCATATTTTTCAATGGAAGCGTTTGTAATGGGTTATTGTACATAACTTACAATTTTTTGTATGTCGGTAGAGGATATATAGAGCTAGCTAACTTGAAAATTAAAAAAGTGGCGTTGCAGTGTAGTCATGGTAGCCTAGTTAAAAAGTATTGAACAGTAGATATGGCAGAGCGATGTATTTGACATTGTCACTTTTTAAGAAAATAGATATACATGCCGTGAAGAAGTCGTTATCCTGTGTCAGGTTCTATATGACCGGTAACATTACCTACCGGACCGCAATGCAACGCTGATAGGTAGCTAACATTACACTCAGTCAAAATACCGAAGGCGGAACTGTGTAAAGCGTGGGTATATTTATTCTGTAGTTGCATACATAATAATATAAATTACTTTCCCACAAAGATTATTGAGATGCAAAAATATAGTTTCAGTGTTTTATTTTTAGTTTGAGTGAGAGGTTTTTATGAGTCCGAGGTGGGGTTTGAACGCAGCCTGTCGTTCATCCAAAAGTGTCATAGGTAGATGTGCTCCCCGGGAAGCTACTAGTGAAGAATATATAGATAGATAGATAGATATACTTTATTGAACCCCACGGGGTAATTTGTCCTCTGCATTTTGACCCATCCTAGTTACTTAGGAGCAATGGGCACCCACAGTGCAGCGTCCGGGGACCAACTCCAGTTCTGAGGCCAGTGCCTTGGTCAAGGGCAACTGCAGGAGTGCACCTAACATGCATGAGTTGGGAGGAAACCGGAGTACCCGGAGTAAACCCACACGGGGAGAACATGCAAACTCCGCACAGAAAGGCCCCAAGCGGAGATTCGAACACATAACCTTCTTGCTGTGAGGCGACAGTGCTAACCACTGTGCCACCGTGTCCGCCTCTGTTGCTGTTTTAAATGAGTGCACTTCTATATATGTCCAATAGGGAGACATATATTCTTTTTGGGCCTGGAGTATTTGGGATAATGTAATCAGGCAGGAAAAATAAGGAAAAAACGCAAAATCCTCTAAGTTTGGGTGTTAGAAGGCACAGAAATGAAAGTTTTTAAGGGCTGACAGTTTGTGGTCATTGTGGTTATTTCTGTAGGGAACCCTGCAAAGTGTCAAACTCTCAGTGCTGTATTTGTATGGGGCACGCTGCCCTGCCAAGGTGTGACTTAGCAGGATGGCATACCTGCCATCCAAAACCATAATTATTATTATTTGTATATTTCCTTTGTATGTGACCTAATCTAAATAGAGTGTTTGAAATGTGCCTCTTCTCACAGGCTTTTAAATATCTTTCCTCTTGAAATTTCAGCTCCTGTGTTTCTGGACCCCAATACTGCAGCCCCCTGGCTCTCTCTCTCTGATGATCTGACCACTGTGAGATTAGGTACATACCAGAAATATCCTGACAACCCAGAGAGGTTTAAACTCTATGTGAATGTGATCGGATCTGAGGGGTTTACCTCAGGGAAACACAGCTGGGAGGTGAAGGTTGGGAATACATCTGAGTGGACTATAGGAGTGGTGAAAGAGTCCAACAGTAGGAAGGGAAACATAACATGCTGCCCAGAGAATGGATTCTGGGTCTTAGTGCTGAGGAATGGTGATAAGTACTGTGCATCTGGAGATGCTTGGCTCCCACTGAAGAGGAAGCCCCAGAGCATCAGAGTGCAGCTGGACTATGACAGGGGGGAGGTGTCCTTCTTCGACTCCAGTGACATGTCACTCATCTACACTTTTATAGACACCTTTACTGAGAGAGTGTTCCCATACTTCTCTCCCTGTGTGAACAATGATGGTAGGAACGAAGGACCTCTGCAAATATGCCCAGTTAAAGTTTCCGTAACAGTGATGTCATCCCAGTGAGCATTTTCTTTTCTTTCTTTTTTCTTTTTTTGAACTAAGAAGAGGTGTAGGAATTTTGGTTGTTTCTAATCTGCCTCAGCATGCCTGGTTATTGACTTGATCTGGGGCAGACTAGACATGTGAACTGATCAAAGGGGGCTGGTTGATGGCCTACCAGAACCAAATGGGAGGCACACGCACAGAGGCCTGTCACATTTGGTCAGTGTGATAGGCCTCAGTATGCATGAATGTTGATTTAGGATGGAGCTACCGGAGACATATAGAAGTATAAAGAGGGGTGTTTTAATAGCCTATCAAAAGACAGCAGACATGCATACAGAGGTAACAATAACCGTTTGGTTACCTTGTCGGTACATTTTGCTCTGGTAGAGGGGTATAAAGCTGGTGCTTGAACAGCACTCTGTTGTAATTGACCCGCCTTGCTTTGACCAGTATGTTTCCTGCAGTAACCGAGACTATTTTTGTTCTTAATATAAAATGTTATTGATCTAAACTTTGGAACTATAACTGTAACTTTACAAAGAACCACATTTCTTCACACAGATAGGGTACTATAGGGGAAATTCACTTAATAATTGTAATAATTTTTTCTTCATTATTATTTTATGAACTGAACATGCATTTGTTTTAAGTACAGGCAAGCAGTATCTTTTTGGTTTTCCTTTGATCTGAATCATTAGACAAACCTTAATTTCATATGTTTATGCATAATACAGATGCACTCTTGTGGTTAAATCAAAGGCATGATTGATGTCAATAAAATATCAGATTGTTGTCATTCCTGTCTAGTTGGGTTTTTAAGGTTATGTACAAACTTGAAATGTGAGTATCATGAGCTCTTGTCAGTTCGATTCCATCAGTCTTTATTATTTTATATTATATATTTAATATTCCATTACAATAATAAAGCATAATGAAATTATTGCCATTGGCAAGTAATCACAAAGCTTTCTTTGATTGTATCTCTCATAGCATCACTATGTGTCCCACCCAGGGAGTTTTTCTTTGCCACCTTCTCTCTAGGTTTGCCCTTGTGGGGGTTTAGGCCAGGGTTTACTGTGAAGTTTATTGTGACAAATGTGGATTTAATAGCATTTTCTTTCATCATATCGTGTTAGAGAATTTAAATCACAAAAAAGGATTCCAATGTGTAAAAACAACATAATTATTTTATGTTACTGTGTGGAGTTTGTATGTTCCCCCCTTGTCTGTGTGGGTTTCCTCCCACTGTCCAAAGTCATGCAGGTAGACCTATTTTGGAGACTCTAAATTGCCCATAGGTATGAGTGCATGAATGGTGTGTGTGAATGGTGTGTTTGCCCTGCGATAGATTGATAACCTGTCCAGGGTTTATTCCGGCCTCTCGTGCAGTGCATGCTGGGATAGGCTCCAGAACCCATTTTCAGCAGCCATTACTCCAGTGTATTGACAGCACACTGTGTTGCCTCATCCTTAATTATTTATGCTCATGTGCTAATATGGTATGAAAGAAAGTGCAGCTGAAAACAATTGTGCTGTTTAATTAAGCTAAAAAATATATTTCAGAATCAGAATCAGAATCAGGTTTTATTGCCAAGTAGGTTTACACATACAAGGAAATGGTTTTGATCTGGTGGTGCATAACAGTGAACATAAAATAAATAAAATGAAATAAAATAAAATAAACGTAGTGCAATAACATAACATAAACATAGTGCAAATGGTAAACAGTAAACAATAAACAATAGTGCAAGGGGACAGCGTGTTTCTTTCAGTTACTACAGTATCTAGTACACTGGCATTTCTAAAGTTCAATTTTGGTTTAAAAAATGGCCAAAAAAGAAACAACTTGTCAGTCAATTGTTGTTTTGAGACAGGTAAGCTATTCCACTGAGATTGCCAAGAAACTGAAGATTTCATACAATAATGTGCACTACTGTCTTGAAAGAAGAGAGCAAACTGGATCTAAGCAGGACAGATAGAGGAGTGGAAGGTCCAGATGCACAACTGTGCAAGAGGGCAAGTACATCAGAGTCTCTAGTCTGAGAAATAGACACCTCACAGGTCCTCAGCTGGTAGCTTCATTGAATAGTACTCGCCAAACATCTGCAACAGTGAAGAGACGACTCCAGGATGCCACCCAAAATACTCTTTTCCGATCATCTACCATCCAATCTTTGTGTTCTTTTGCTCATTTTAAGCTCTTCTTGTTGGGAAGTTTCAGAAGTGTTTTTTTCATTGAAACTGCATCCTGTAGTCATCTCTTCACTGCTACAGATGTTCTGGAAGATTATAAATTCTACCAAGCAATATAATACCACATCATTGCCTGTCCATGACAAGTCTGGCACTACTTTAGTATCTGGTAAAAAGAGATATGCACAGCTTCTAATAAGCACTTTGCAGCTGCCAGTCACCTCATTTATAATGTGTTCACAACTGACATGCTGGGGCCCTCTTCCTTTTGTGATCAGGACTCTTTTGTCTTTTACTCTGTCTGTTTATAACTGAAGAGGTTGCAGATGCACTTCTAGTTATAAATCTTGGGTCCACCACTGGTGAGGACAACCTGTATCCTGTCTAGAACTTGCTGGCCCTCTTATTATGTCTGGCACTGCCCCGAAAGTCTGGAAAATTGCTCACGTGCTGCCCTTCCATGAAGTTGGGTAAAACATAATGTAAATAATTATCAGCCAATTTTCAAATTGCCATGCCTGACTAAAACTTTGGATTCTCTAATTAATGTGCAGTTCTAATCATTTCTTTGGAGCCACTCTTTACGTTTACCCTTTATCATTCAGAATTCAGGGTTAAGCATAGCACCATCACTGCCACATCCTCAGTCTTAAATGAACTTGTGTCTGCTTAAGACCGGAAGCTTCATTGTGCTGCACTTTGTATTGACCTTTCTATGGCCTTCGACCAGTTGACCATTCCATGTTATTACACAGACTGCCACTTATTCAGCTAGACATTGCAGCACAATATTTCATCCATAATTACCTCTTGGACAGATCTCAGTTTGTGAAAATAGGTACAGTACAGTTTTAATTATTTGGTAGTCTGGCGCTGTTCTTCATTTACATGAATGACATTGTTAATTTTTTTAAATGATTGTAACTTCCATTTTTATGCAGATGACACAATTCTCTGCTGCTTTTCCCAATTTATCCCCCTGGCTGTTAAACATCTACAGCTTACTTTTGTTGCTTTGCAAACAGCACTCATAGTTCTGAAACTTGTTTTAAATAAAACTAAGTGCATGCTGTTTATCAGATTAAAAACTCGATTGTGACAATCTCCAGACATGTACCCTAGATGGTACTCCTATTGAAATAGTCCCTCATTATAAATACTTGGGCAATTGGATTAATGATAAATTCACTTTTAAGTTCCACATAAACAATTGGTAATAAAGCTGCGGGTGAAGCTTGGCTTCTTATATGAGAACAGAACTTGCTTCCATATGTTTACTTGAAAGAAGGTAATTAAATCCACGTTTATGTCTGTCCATGATTATGAGCATGTAATTTGTACACATGTTGTTTGTATTACTTTGTGACCCCAAGATGCTGTTTATCATTCCACACTTAGATTTATTACTGGGGACAATTACGGTACTCATCACTGTGTCCTGCATGCAAAATTTGGATGTCCCTCTCTTTATGTAAGAAGAAATCACTGTTTATATCTGTTTATTTATAAAGCCCTCCTTCACAAATTACCCTTTTACCTCACTTTACTTTTAGACTCGAAATATATACCTTATCAGACATGTTTGCAAGATTGGCAAGTTTTTCAGGTTCCTCAAATTGTCTGTAATCTGGATAAAAGTGCTATAAAAATTTTATGCCCCTCAAACCCTGAATGTATTACATTAGGAACTGAAACTTGACACTGTGTTAACTCTTGGTCATTTTAAGTCTTTGATCTAAACCTTAGTTACAATAGAAGGTAATTGTTTTTAGAATTTTGCTGTAATATTTGTGTTCGTGATCTTACTATTTATGGTATTTATTTTAAATGTATTATTATTGTTATTAATTATATAAAAATGCATTTATTTTAAACAATTTTTACTTTTTATTATTATTGTTTTAATTGTATTTTGTAATCTCGGCACCATTTAAAAAAAATTTATTAAGCCAGTTCATTGTTGAATTACCCATGAATGGTAAAACTCAGGACCCTGTGATTTCAGTACCACCTACAGCAGCTACCCTTGCCTGTAGGAGCGTGCACATCCATACATTATATCCAGTAGATGGCGCCATTGTAGCACTTTTGCATTACAAATTTCCCTGAGTGCATTGTCCTTCATTTATTTATTGTTGTTGCTTAGCATGTCATTCATTCCACTGATCGTTGCAAAATAATTTTAAAGCTTTGAATTATTGATGTCTGTGCTTATTATTATTTTTTTTTTTCAAATAGAATTATTACAATTATTTCAGGCTGAATTTAACTGCGTTTTTAAAAGAACTAAACTCACCATTTTTCCTTAAAGATAAAGCTGCATAAATAAGGTTTCTTTGTATAACCCATTTTATGAATGTACTTGAGCTTATAACTTCATTTGGTTTATGACTGCATGAGGAAGTTTCCTTGGTTATGGGCAAGTAACAAATATTTGTATTCTGGGGTGTGTCTTGATGACGGAGGTGTGGACAGACACATGCTGCTCGAACACTGATCTTTCTACCTTTTTCTTACTCTAATCTTCCTCCACAAGTGCACACACACACATACAAACACACAAATACATGTAGGTAACTGAATGCATACATACATGAGCAGACATGAACACACAGATACACATGTGCATCCACATGGGTATACACAGGGACACATGCAAGCATGCACCAGTATGTGACCACACACAAAACACAGGTGCACAAATGTTGCCGTACATGCACGCATATGCAAACATGGTCATGCACATGCATATTTCCACACATATGTGGACCTGTTAACATACACTCACGCATAGGCTTGTTTAGTACTGTGATGCTTCCTATTGTCTGGACTGTATTGCAACTATGCCACTGCCATGTCCTTTGGGAGCACATAATTGGGCACTCTTTTTCTGAGAGGGAGGGCTTCATTTGACAGGGAATCCCGCATAACTCATCGCTCAGTAGCAGCAGCTGGCAAATCAGATGGCTGCACTCTGTCTGCATCAGCTGCGCAGTCCTCTAGGGGCCTATTCACCCATGAAATGCATGTGCGCAAAATCACTTAAATATAAATAGTTTGCACCTTTGCTGTTCATGTGAATTTCACTTCAATGGAAAACAAGAGAAGGGGAGCTACAGTTGAGGCCAAACGTTTACATATGCCTAGTCTAAAGACATTCAAACATTCAAATTTCTCACTCCACACATTTCATGTTACCATACATTTTCTGTGTTAAGTCAATTCGGGAATCTACTTTATTTCCATAAGAGGTAATTTCAAAATAGTTGCTAAGAGACATATTTATTTCAGCTTGTATGTACTATATCAGATTTTCAGAGGGTAAAATGTTTACGTACACTTTGTTAGTATTTGGTGCCATTGCCTTTTAATTGCTTAACTTGAATCAAACGCTTGGGCTAGTCTTCCACAAGCTTCTCACAATACTTTGCCAGAATTTTTGCCCATTCCTCCTGACAGAACCGGTGTAACTCTGTCAGGTTGGTGGGCCTCCTTGCTCGGACACGCTTTATCAGTTCAGTCCACAAATTTTCTATGGGATTCAGGTCAGGGCTTTGTGATGACCCCTCCAATACTTTCCCTTTGTTGTCCTTAAGCCATTTTGTTATAACTTTGGAGGTATGCTTTGGATCATTGTCCTGCTGGAAGCCAGTTGCATCCAAATTTGAACTTTCTAGCTAATGTCTTGAGGTGTTGCTTCAGTATTTCTAGGTAATTCTCCTTCCTCATGATGTCATCTATTTTCTGAAGTGCAGCAGTCCCTTTTCCAGCAAAACACCCCAAAAACATGATGCTGCCACCCCATGCTTCACAGTTGGGATGGTGTTCTTCAGATTAAAAGCCTCACCCTTTTCCCTCCATACATAGCGCTGATCATTATGGCAAAATAGTTCAATTTGTGTTTCATCTGACCAGCGAACATTCCACCAAAAGGCTAGGTCTTCATCCTGGTGATCACCTGCAAACTTCATTCTGGCTTTTTTATGCCGGTCTTGGAGTAGGGGCTTCTTCCTTGCACGACAGCCTTTCAGGCCATGGCAATGTACGATTCTCTTAATGGAGAGTGTAGATACTTTGGTACCTGACGCTTCCAACTCCTTCACCAGTACCTTTGTTGTTGTCTTGGGGTTCAGTTGAACCTTTCAGACCAAATTTAACAAAGTTATTCTTTGTTAAATTGGCTTAATAACTTTTTTTTTTTTTGAAGCACAGTGTATTTTTGTGTTTGAAATGTGCTATATAAATAAAATTTGCCTTCAGGTCCAGTGGTGCACTACTGCACTCTGTAAATCCCTTCTGACCAGCCAGTTCAGGCACATTATCATCCCTGTAAGTGAGAGAGCATAAACAATGTCAAGAATTACCTACAGACTGGGAACAACAAGCCTGATCAACAGGTCTGTCCCGATTTTAAAGCACATGGGGTGCGTTCTGTCCTAAATTAAGCAAAAATGAAAGTGAAAATATCAGACTGAGAGTCTGTAAAATTTCAGTTGACGTTTGGAGTCCTGAGGATGAGCTTCGTTGCTGTGTGTGTTGTAATTTTTAAAGAGCCGGTTGTCCTGAAATGCAGCCACAGGTTCTGTAGAGTGTATCTGAAGCAGTACTTGAGAGCTCTTGAGAGAGTCCCATCTGCAGGAGAAAGGCGTCTGTGGATTCTCCTCCGGTAAACCTGGCTTTAGGAAGCACTGTGGAGTTCTACTTCAAGCAGAAGACTGAGACTCAAATTACAGACATGAGTGACACTCACTGCAGTCTCCATGGCGAGAAACTTCTAATATTCTGCGAACATGACAAAGAGTCACTCTGTCTCGTCTGTCAGACTTCAAAATATCACAGAAACCACCCGGTCTGTTCAGTGGAAGAGGCTGCACTGGATCTGAAGGTATTCTATTTTAAATCTATTTCATGTACTCAAGACACAATGAAACATGAGTAAAATGTCTCTAAAAACATTCAGTTCTGACACACAGCTGTAGTCAAGTAAATACATTCAGTGGAAGAGGCAGCACTGTATCTTAAAGTCTCGTTTTCAACCATAAAAACATTAAGTATTTGAGATTTTCAGTGCAATTCACTTAGTAACATGTGGGCAATGTTGTCTTGACTAACAGTTTTACTTGGGGGAACTTTTACAGGGAACGTGGCTCCAAAAAGGAAACACTGAAATACGTCGTGTGATTGAATAAATACTATGTTGTAATTAGATGTACTGGGAGCATAATCACAGATGTCAGACAAGAGATTTACTCAAACACAATGAAGGTCAGGTCCTAATAAAACTGCTGTTATATGCTTGGGGAGAAAAATGAGCAACAACCAGGAACAACCAGGAAGTACAGAAATCCCCAAAGAGACGAGAGCTATATATACATACAAGAAAATGTTTTTCCAAGTTTATAAATGCTTCAGGATTTCTTAAAATTAGCTATGAATTGTATAAAATACAACCCAGTAAAATTGTTGTTTTGTAATCCTACATTTGGAAAAAAAATAGGCCACTTAATAAGTTATACAGACCAACACTTGAATTACAGCAGGGGTATTACTGTGTGACACACAAATACAAAAGCATTCTTTTTAGTTTATGTTGTGTGTGACAGGCATGACAAACACACTGGCTGTCACACTTTAATAAGAAAACATAGTTACACTATTCAGGTTTAAAATAGTGTGTTTGAATTGCAGAGTCAGGCCCAGCACACAGAGAGGCAGATAAAGGCAGAGTTTGAGAAGCTCCACCATTTCCTGCGAGAGGAAGAGGAGGCCAGACTAGCTGCTCTGAGGGATGAAGAGGAGCAGAAAAGTGAGATCATGAAGGAGAAGATAGAAAACATCACAGCGCACATCTGCACCCTTACAGACAAAATCACAATTATAGAGAAGGCCATGGACACTGGAGATGCCTCCTTTGTAAAGGTAGAGGCTTGCTTTACTGCCATTAAACGTTAACAAATAGATACTGCAGTATGCTGGTTTGTGGTTTCCAAAGTATTTGGCTGTGTTCCAAAGTTACCTTGTTCTGTCCCACTGAAGCAGTAGCCTAATAAGACAGTGTTAGGAGTGCAGTTGTTCATTGAGATGCATCAGCTCATTTTAAAATGTCATCATGCATTTTTTTTCTGTGACAAAATCAGAGTTGGTGCGAAGTAGGCCTTTAGTTTGTCAGAAGCAAGAATTAATAATCTGTGATTTTTCCAAAAAACACAATTTCACTACCTGACCCAGATACTCACTGTACTGCACCATCTCCTGCATCTTCTCCCAGACTCTGAACTTCAGCTTGCCCAGGTGTTTGGCCACATCTATCAGTGCCCCTGAGAGCAGCTCTGGATCCTGCAGTGTGCACTGGGCTCTGTAATGACAAGCAGGATTCACTCAGGCTTTGGGGTTTGAAGTGATTTAAACAGACAAGATGAAATGAGGATAAAGTTCACATACCTTTCTTTGATGGTCTTGTAGCTCTGAAAAAATACAATAACAGCATAATTGTGATACGATTTATGCATGTGTAAATGTATTCAGTCGAGACCATTAAGAGACAGATAACAATAAGTGAAAAACAGGAGCCATGTTAATGAAAGTAATGTAGTTTTTCAAAGTAAGCACACATAAAGGTACTGTAACATACAAGCAACTGTCAAAATAATGGAAACACTGTCTCTTGCCTTGGTACTCTAAAGCATCTTTGTGACAATTCTGTGTGAAAAGCACAAAACAAATGAAATGGAATTGATTTGAATTTAATTTGAATGAGGGAAATGTAAAGCATATTGAAAGAAGGAGCTTTGAGCTTCAACATCGATGTGGTTCCTGACTAAAACAATGAACATCCCAACATGCCCACGGTTGTGTATAAAAATACTGGGCAGGTTATTTCGGTTACCATGGCTAGAAGAGATTGCAGTGACTTCAAAAAGGGGGTTATCCGTAGGTAGAGTACAGTCTCGTTACTATTACAGAGGAAAGAATGGTCAAAGACAGATCTAAGGTGACCATGAAGCTTTTGTTAAATTATACAGGATGTCTGCAGTGCTGATACTTTTCAGTTGAAGATCGCCTTCGCACATCAACAGTACTACTGATTTCACAAAAACTAAGCCAACCAAATGCGCCCAAACTCTTATGAAATCACATTCACATGTTCACAGATTATTAATTCTTGCTTCTGACAAACTAAAGGCCTACTTCGCACCAACTCTGATTTTGTCACAGAAAAAAAATGCATGATGACATTTTAAAACAAGCTGATGCATCTCAATGAACACCTGCACTCCTAACACTGCCACATTAGGCTACTGCTTCAGTGGGACAGAACAAGGTAACTTTGGAACACAGCCAAATACTTTGGAAACCACAAACCAGCATACTGCAGTATCTATTTGTTAACATTTAATGGCAGTAAAGCAAGCCCCTACCTTTACAAAGGAGGCATCTCCAGTGTCCATGGCCTTCTCTATAGTTGTGATTTTGTCTGTAAGGGTGCAGATGTGCGCTGTGATGTTTTCTATCTTCTCCTTCATGATCTCACTTTTCTGCTCCTCTTCATCCCTCAGAGCAGCTAGTCTGGCCTCCTCTTCCTCTCGCAGGAAATGGTGGAGCTTCTCAAACTCTGCCTTTATCTGCCTCTCTGTGTGCTGGGCCTGACTCTGCAATTCAAACACACTATTTTAAACCTGAATAGTGTAACTATGTTTTCTTATTAAAGTGTGACAGCCAGTGTGTTTGTCATGCCTGTCACACACAACATAAACTAAAAAGAATGCTTTTGTATTTGTGTGTCACACAGTAAATTATTACATTAATAAAGCATAATTAAATAATAAGCATGTTTAAGTAATCACAAAGCTTTCTCTGATTGTGACTCATAGCATATCAGTCCCTCCCAGGGAGATTTTCTTTGCCACCATCGCTCTTGATTTGCTCTTGTGGGGGTTTACTGTGAAGGCCAGGGTTTACTGTGAAGCATATTGTGACAAATGTATTTCAAATGCACTCAAATACAACAACTCAAATTTGATTTGAGTTGATTTGACGACATTCTTTCATCAAATCATGTTACAGGATTTAAATTACAAACAAGGAGTCTAGTGGTTGAAAAGACAGCATGATTATTTAAAATAATAAAGTCTGTATATTTTTACTCAATTCATTCACTTTGTTTATTGTATAGGGAACTTATAGCAACAGGCTTATGTAGTTTGATGAAAACTTGAGCATGAGCATGAAGCTGTCTGATCTTCACATATCAGATAAATTGAAATTTGCAGTCAATATTTTCAAATTAATTAATTAATTAATTAATTTTGGAACATTATTTTTGATTGAATAATGGCCACATATTATAGTACAAGAAAGGGAAATGTGAAAACTAAAAGATTAAAGAGTAAATAAAATAGGAAAATATTGCCATACAATTTGCCTTGTGAAATGCCATGCATCTTCCAAATGGTTTTACTTGGACTTACTTCTCATACATCATTAACACATCCTACATTCAGTATGTATTACAACATACAAACTGCAATTCACAGTGCACATACAATTGAGGCCAAAGGTTTACATACACCTAGGCTATAGACATTCAAACTCAATTTTTCATAACTCCACATCTTTAATGTCACCATATGTGTCCTTGTCTCCCTCTTTCCCTCTACATGCTTTTATTGGGAACGTTTTGTCTATTTGTCCAGTACGGGCTCTCTTAGAGGGGAGCATCTTACTCTTTCTTATATTGGTTTAATGTTTTTTGTTTGTTTGTTTGTTTTTTTGTTTTTTGTTTGTTTTTTTAAAATCGCATTTACTTTTTGTGTTTGAAATGTGCTATGTAAATACAATTTGCCTTTAGATATAGTGGTGCACTACAGCACTCTGTAAATGCCTCCAGAGCAGCCAGTTCAGGCACATTATCATCTCTGTATGTGAGAGAGCATAAACACTATCAAGAATTTACCACAGACTGTGAACTACAATCCCATCAACAGGTTTGTTCTGGTTTTAAAGCACATAAGGTGTGTTCTGTCCTAACTTAAGTAAAAATGACAGTGAAAATATCAGACTGAGAGACTGTAAAATTGCAGCTGAAGTTTGGATTCCTGAGGACGACCTTCATTGCTGTGTGTGTTGTAATTTTTAAAGAGCACAGCTTCTGTAGAGAGCATCTGAAGTCAGTACGAGCTCTTGAGAGTGTCCCATCTGCAGGAGAAAGGCGTCTGTGGATTCTCCTCCGGTAAACCTGGCTTTAGGAAGCACTGTGGAGTTCTACTTCAAGCAGAAGACTGAGACTCAAATTACAGACATGAGTGACACTCACTGCAGTCTCCATGGCGAGAAACTTCTACTATTCTGCGAACATGACAAAGAGCCTCTGTGTCTCGTCTGTCAGCCTTCAAAAAAACACAGAAACCACCCGGTCTGTCCAGTGGAAGAGGCTGCACTGGATCTGAAGGTATTCTGTTTTAAATGACATCTATTTCATATACTCAAGACCCAATTAAATATGAGTAAAATGTCTCTAAAAACATTCAGTTCTGACACACAGCTGTAGTCAACTAAATACATTCAGTGGAAGTGGCAGCATTATATCTAAAAGTCTTGTTTTCAACCATAAAAACAGTATTTTAGATTGTCAGTAAAATGCAAGCATTGTTGTCTTGACTAACAGTTCTACTTGGGGAACTTGGAACATGGCTCCGAACAGGAAACAATGAAATACACCATGTGATTGAAAAATACTATGTAGTAATTAGATGTACTGGCAGCACAAATAGAGATATCAGAAAAGAGCTTTACTAAAATATAATTAAGCTCAATACCTAATAAAACTGCTGTTATACACTCACCGGCCACTTTATTAGGTACACATTGTCAGTACCGGGTTGTCTGCTGCTGCTGTAGCCCATCTGCTTCAAGGTTTGATGTGTTGTGCGTTCAGAGATGCTCTTCTGCATACCTCAGTTGTAACAAGTGTTTATTTGAGTTACTGTTGCCTTTCTATCAGCTCAAACCAGTCTGACCATTCTCCTCTGACCTCTGCCATCAACAAGGCATTTTCGCCCAGAGAACTGCCGCTCACTGGATATTTTCTCTTTTTTGAACCATTCTCTGTAAACCCTAGAGGTGGTTTTGCGTGAAAATCCCAGTAGATCAGCAGGTTCTGAAATACAAAAACCAGCCCGTCTGGCACCAACAACCATGCCACAAAGTTCAAAGTCACTTAAATCACTGTCCTTCAAATGGCAAACTCTAAGTACCAACTGGTCTCACAACACGTTTTCTGAAACTATAGCTCAATTTCTCAAAACTCTACACACAAAGCACAGCAACAGTTAACCTTTTGCCAAAACTACACAAATCTCTTGCAAAATGCATTCATGCATTCAAAACCATGTTCTCTCTTCTCAAAACTGACTTTTTCCATCAAAATTATTCACACAGGCCTCATATGAATAGGTCTTATTGAGCATTGATTTCACACTGCTGCGATAAATTTAAAAACACAACCATCAAAATACTGTATATATGTTTTGGCCTCATGAGGTCATGTTACATATTCAAGTGTATGAAATAGTGTAAAAATTGTTTATTTTTTCTCCTTTTTTGAAGTTTTAGTTTTCTTTTAGAGGGGTCAGGCTGCAATTTTACAGTAAATATAAAGACTGTTGCCATGATACAATACAGCAAATATATCATCATATACATAGTGCATTTGCTAGGTAAACCTAATTCTAATTCAGTACAGTACAGCAAAGTGTGTGTTATCACTTTGAGTGTTGTTGTTATTGTGTATGATACAATGGACATGTACTGTATTGTCCTGCCAATGAGGTCCAGTTCCATCATGTTCCATCATGAGTCATACTGAACATTGTTAGAAGTGTTTTTTTTTTCATTTTCCTTATCAGTGCAATTATGAGTTTTGCCAAAATAGATAACATTTGTGTCTTCTCAAAACTAGAACATGCTAGACTGTGTCAGTTTGGACAATGGATGTAATGATCTGTTACCATATGAAATCAATGAACAAATTCAAAAAGGTAACAAAGCAAATCTTTGTTTGTTACTGTAAAATAAATCTTTGTTCAGCAGACTGCAAAAATAAAAATCGTAGTTTGTAGGCCTGCTGTAAAAAACAAAAAACAAATACGTGATCAACCAAAGTTGACCGTATTTCATTTGAAATATTAGCTTGTCTCCCTCTTCTTCGTCCACCTTGTCCACCTCATACACGTACACCTCCTCCTCTACCTCTACCTCTACCTCTCTGTGCTGCGTGCTGCCCCATTGTTTTCCAAAACAATAGAGGTCACCGAGGTCTCTTTTATGCTCTGACAGATAATTGAAAAGTTTAGCCAATTGAGTTTGAGCAGGTGTGGCATGAGTGAGACCAATTGGTACTTAGAGTTTAGCATTTGAAGGCCAGTGTTTTCCATGTGAACAAACAAGGCTTGAATATGAAAATTGTGCTAAATGAGATTTTGTGTGTAGAGTTGTGCAAAAATGTGATTTAGAATTGCTATTTGAGTGAAAACAAAGGAATTGTGCTTAGAGTTTTGCAGAAATAGTCTTTGTTGTTGACACATGAGCTTCAAGTTTACACCATCGTGTGCATAGTTCCAGTTTTAGTGTGTAAACATTTGAGAAAAACTGTAATAATGTGCCCTTAAAATAAGAGTAAAATACTGCGCCATTGACTTAAGACCAGGTTTTTGTTGGTCAATCGCGCAATCGCTTTCCGCCGCCCCAAGATAGCAATGCCCCTGACCACACCTCATTTTAAGACTAACACGCCCATGGGCGCTTAGATGGGTGCAAGTACATTTGCTATTTACAGTTTTTCTCAAATGTGTGTTCATGTCCGTGCATACTATATGTATGCATTCAGTTACCTACATGTATTTGTGTGTTTATATGTGTGTGTGTGCGCTGAGGAAGAATGGAGAAAGAAAGAGGGAAAAAGATCAGCGTTGGAGCAGCACGTGTCTGTCCACACCTTCTCTGTCATCATCTCAATCAAGACACACCCCAGGTGAGAAATATCTACTACCTGCCCATAACCTTCATCGTTTGTGAGGAAAAGGTCCTGATGCAGTCATAAACCAAATGAAGTTATAAGATCAATTCACAAAATAAGTTATACGGAAACCTTATTAATGCATGTAGCCTTATCTTCAATGGAAAAATGGTGTGGTTCTCTATGGCACATTTCACTGGTCTCTGGTGCTTGAGAAAAACTGTTCTCTTCGTATTTAGATTAAAGTTTTGGATGAATAAGTAGATTTTTTCTGGTTTGGCGCTGAATGGGTCTGCCTTAGGTAGTCCAGTGCATGCAATAGCATGAAGTACCTATCTCGCAGGGAGCATGGCACATCTCCCCTACCAAAAGGAGGAATGCCAGAAGCCCCTGCTCCGGTACCTAGAAGTTGATCCAATCAACAGGTGGTGCTGGGGTGGTGGAGGGTGAGTATAATTCTGTGCAGTAGCAGTGAAGCATGCAAAAGCAGCACAGGTGATCAGAAGCACTGGGGGTTTGACTATTGGTATAGAAAGGTGTTGGTGATGTGCACATGTAATTGGATGGGTATGAGAAAATATGTTAGGTGTATGTGATTGGTTGATTATGGAAACGTGTGAATGTGATTGCTCTGGCCGACTGTTGGTCGACGGCAGAAAGAGTTTCCCGACTGAACTTACTCTGCACATTCCATGTGTGTCGGACATAAGTCCTCCACCTGTTGCCGTGATGAATACAAGCTTTTTAAAAATATTTTAGTTACTTGGCAGAGGACCTATCATACATTATTTAATAATCTCTTTTGTCTGGTGTCTGCCCGAATGCCTTGATGTCTGGATGCCTCTGTGATCAGTAATTACAGACCTATTTCCAATCCCCCATTCATTTGTAAAATTATTTAGAAAATGTGTTTTTCACCAATTCAGCAACTATCTAATTTCAAATGCCCATTTTTTCACCTTTCAATGTGGAATTAGGCCCCCATCATGCAGTAGCACTGAGACAGCCTTTATTAGGATTCTTAGTGAAATTCATAAAAACACATATTTAGGAAATATTGCCATATTTTAACATCCGAGTGCTGTATTTGAAACTGTTGAATACACAATATCATTAGACAGACTATTGGATTGACAGATTATTGGTCATTTTGTCTCTGGAAGGGCCAGACTGTCATGTGTCATATTCAGTGTAAACTGAAGTCATTATTTTTGGTTATAAAAAGGAGGCTAAAAATGAAAATACACCTTGATTCCCTGACTCTGAAGACCAGGATAGGAAATCTGGTGTTATTATATATTCTAATCTCACCTTTAACACCTACAGCAATAGCATCACAATTTCAGTTTTTATCATCTCAAAAATATAATGAGAAATAAGAGACTTCATGTCCAAATCTGACTTTGAAAAGCTGATATCATCCCTTTATTGCAACTAGGCTAGAGTACTGCAATGGTTACTACAGCTGATCCAGAATGCTGCTGCCAGAGTACGACTAAGAGAGCAGAACACATTACACCAGTCCTTAGATCACTGCATTGGCTTACAGAATAGATTTTAAAATCCTTCTGCTTGTCTATAAAGAAAAAATGACTTAGCACAGTACATCACTGACTTGCATTTTGGGTATTACCCATCCTGGCCATTTAGTACATCTGGGAAGGGTCTGACTATTGTTCCCAAGGTGAAACAAAAACTGGCAAAGATGCTTTGAGTTATTATGTATGGATTTAGGACCCTCACTGCAGGAATAAACTTCTCGATGACCTGAGACATACCCTAACGCTCACCTATTTTTAAAAGCAGGCTCAGGACAGTCCTATTGTCCATGACATGGCACTAATTTATTTGAATTTATTATCTATTGATTTTTATTATGTTGTTTTAAAATCACCTGTATTTTTTTTTTTTGATCATTACTACAAATGTCTTTTAAAGTTTAAAGTTTATGTAAGCTGGCTGACAGGTGTGGATCCAAGTGCAGAAAAAAAACAGGCAGGATGCAGATGAAGCTTAAATCCAATTCAGGGGTATTTATTGTATAACAGCAGAATGCAGGCAGTTACAGAAGAGGACTGAGAAAGAGATCTCTGGCTTACTCAAAACAAAGACAGGCAGAAGTTTAGCTACGACACGTAGCGGCTCAGAATAATACAGACTAGGCAGACTGACAACTAAGCACTGACTGAATGGGGGAAACAGACCTAAATACAAAAAGAGGGTAATGACTGATTGCAGACAGCCAGTGACACACAGAGGTATAGGGCTACACATGAGGGAAACAATCAAACAATCAATTAACCAATCATTGCATTAATTTAGCAATTATACCCCTGGGTAGAACACCAGAGGGAGAGACACTAGGGAGGAGAGAGGGAGACAGGGTTAGTAGAAGAGCTGGGCGTCACAGCCGTGACAGTTTATCTAATTTCATTTAGTCTTATTTCTATGTCACCTTTTCTTTTCCTTCATGTGCTTTTGTGGGGAATGAGTTGTTTATTTGTCCTGTGAGGACTTTCTTAGAGGGCAACAGTTTATTCTTTCTTTGAATGTTTTTTTTTTTTTTTTTTTGTAAAGCACATAGAATTTCTCTTGTGTATGAAATGTGTTATATAAACAAAATTTGCCTTTACCAGTGGTACACTACTGCACCCCGTAAATGCCTCCAGAGCAGTCAGTTCAGGTGCATTATCATCTCTGAATGTAAGAGAGGACAAACACTGTCAAGGATTTCCTACTGACTGACAACAGCAACAAGCCTGATCAGCCAGTTTGTTCCTGTTTTGAATGCCATGTCAACACCCCATGGGGTGTGTTCTGTACTCTTCTGTTTGTTCAGAAAAACCGAAAGCAAAAATATCAGAGTGAGGGACTGTGTCTGTGAAATGGCAGCTAAACCTTTGATTCCTGAGGACGATCTCTGTTGCTCTGTATGTTGTGATATTTTTAAAGAGCCTGTTCTCCTGAAATGCAGCCACAGCTTCTGTAAAATATGTCTGCAGCAGTGCTGGGAAAAGAAGAGCTCTCGAGAGTGTCCCATCTGCAGGAGAAATGCATCTAGGGAGGATCCTCCTGTAAACCTGGCTTTAAAAAACATTGTGGAGTCCTACTTAATGCAGAAGTCTATAAGGGAAGCTGCAGGCAAGAGTGATGATCACTGCAGTCTTCATGGGGAGAAACGTTTATTCTTCTGCGAACATGACCAAGAGCCTCTCTGTGTCGTCTGTCAGACTTCAAAAAAACACAGAAACCACCCAGTCTGTCCAGTGGAAGAGGCTGCGCTGGATCTGAAGGTAATTTATTTAAAATTACATCTATTTCATATTCTCAAGACACAGTCAAATATGAGTAAAATGTCTCTGTGTAAAACATTCAATTCTGACAGATGGCTGTGGTATGAGGTCTTGTAAATACAGTCAGTCTGGCCTCCACTTCCACTTGCAAAGGCAGCAACAGGAACAAACCTGCTGATGAGGCAAAAGCAGGAAGAGGCAGCACTGTATCTGAAAGTGTCGTTTCAACCATTAAAACATCACATATTTCACACTTTCAGTAGAAGGCTTTGTGAGTGAAATGCTAGCATGCTTAAATTTTGACAGACAGTTGTGCTTGGGGGCCTTTTACAGAGAATATGGCTCCAAACCTGAACACTGAATTACGCAGAGCCATTTTAGAAATATGTAATAATTGTGTGTCAAATTATTTGTACTGACAGCACAAATAGAGATATCACATATTACCTTTAATGTAATACATGTCCAGACCTAATAAAACTATTGGGATGGCAGGTATGCCATTACTCCAAGTGACTTGAAAGAATTGAGGAAATATTGGGTAGCATTGCTTTGGAATACATGTTATGAAATTTCGGTGAGGCAAGATAGCCTATATTGTTTGTAATACCGCAACTTGGCGTCATTTTGATATCAACACTTTTGAGTAACTTGGCATTTTTGTACGTTGAAAACGTGTTTTTTATGAGATTGTTATATACATTGTAATGTGCTTGGAGAGAGAACTGAGGAACAACCAGGAAGTACAGAAGTCCGCAATGACTGTGGTGGAGACGAGCTATACATATGCACAAGAGAATCTTGTACCAATAAGTTAAATCAATTTTATAAATTTTATGCGTTAACATTTCTTGCAGTCTGCTATAAATTATATGAAGTACAACCTAGTAAAAGTTATTTTGTAATAATCCTGTATATGCTGAAAAATTGATGAAAGACTGGTTTACTGAACACACATAACAACATAAAATGGTGTGCTATAAGTATGTTTCACTGACTTTGACTTGAGTTGTAGAAGGCTATTTTCCCTGCTACATTTCTCATGTACTAAATAAGTTATGCTGACCATTTCTTGAATTAAAGCATTACCGTGCCAGTTGTGTCTTTCTGTGAGTGATAACTGATTCATTTAACTCCAGGAGGAACTCAAGCCTGCACTTAATCTCATTAAAGAAAAACTGAAGAGGTTTACTGATGTTGAAAAAGAATGTAAGAAAGCAGCAGAACACATCAGGGTGAGTAAAGCATTTAGGAATACTTTACTGCAACACAAAAACACAAAAACATTATTTTTTGGTTACTACTGCATGTGACAGGCATATCAAACACACTGGCTCCCATACATAAATAACAAAACATAATTCCACTATTCATGTTTACAAACGTGTGTTTGAATTGCAGAGTCAGGTCCAGCACACAGAGAGGCAGATAAAGGCAGAGTTTAAGAAGCTCCGCCGGTTCCTGCGAGAGGAAGAGGAGGCCAGACTAACTGTACTGAGGGAGGAAGAGCAGCAGAAGAGTCAAATCATGAAGGAGAAGACTGAAAACATCACAGGACACATCTCCAACCTCACAGACAAAATCACAGCTATAGAGAAGGCCATGGACACTGAAGACACCTCCTTTTTAAAGGTAGGAGTTTGATTCACTGTCATTAAAACTCAGTTAAAACAGTTATTTTAATGTGCTGGTTCTTGGTTTTTGACAGTATTTGGCTGCATTCCAAAGTTACCTTGTTCCGCACAAATGCAGCAGTGGCCTAATATAACAGTGTTAGACTCGGAGTACAGGAGTTCATAGAGATGCATCTGCTCATTTAAAAATGTTGTCATGCATGTTTCTGTGTGACAACATCACACTTGGTGTGAATTAGGCCTTTAGTCTATCAGAAGCAAGAATGAATAATTTGTGAATTGTGAATGTGATTCAGTTTGGGTGCGTTTGGTGGGATTAGTGTTTGTGAAATCAATCGTAATGTTGATGTGTGTAGATGCAGATCTTTGCACATTTCAGTTGAAAAGTATCAAAAGTACATAGAAGGACATGTCCTGTACAATTGACAGAGAGCTTCATTTTCACCTCAGATCTATCTTTGACCATTCTTTCCTCTGTAATAGTAATGAGACTGTACTCTACCTACAGCTGACCTCCTTTTTGAAGTCACTGCAATCTCGTCTAGCCATGGTAGTCAAGATAATGGTCACATGGACCTACTCAGTGTTTTTAAAAACAACCGTGTGTATGCTGGGATGTTCATTGTTTTAGTAAACCAGGAACCACACCTATGTGGAAGCTCCTTACTTCAACATGCTTTTTTATGTCTGTCATTTACCCAAGTTCAATCCAATTCAACATTATTTGTATAGCGGTTTTTACAGAGCACAAAGACGCTTTACAGAGTAGCAAGGCAAGAGACGGATTGTTTCCTTAATTTTTACAGTTAGCTGTAAATAACAGTCTCTACTGAATACTTTTATACACGCATACATCTTATCACAATTATGCTGTTATTGTGTTTTTTTCAGAGCTACAAGAACATCAAGGAAAGGTATGTAGACTCTCACCTTTTCATCTTTTTTGTTTAAGTCCCTTCAAACCCCAAAGCCTGAGTGACTCCTGCTTGTCATTACAGAGCCCAGTGCACACTGCAGGATCCTGAGCTGCTCTCAGGGGCACTGATAGATGTGGCCAAACACCTGGGCAACCTGAAGTTCAGAGTCTGGGAGAAGATGCTGGAGATGGTGCAGTACAGTGAGTATCTGGGTCAGATGCTTTAAATCATGTTTTTTTTTTTTTTTTTTTTTTTTTTGCAAATATTTAATGAACATTCTCAATTCCTTACAAGTTGCTGCAGTGCACTGCTTTTATTTTAATGCCAGAACACCGGCAAACAATTAATTAACATATAAATGATCATTTATATTTAATTTTGTTTTATTTGTTAGTGTGTGAATTGTGTGTATTGAATTTTCTTTTTTAATTTATTCATTTCATATTGCAAATAGATTTTATATTTGACGTACAAATGACTATAACCACAGTATATTAGAATCCATAATTATTATCCCTGAATATGTGACCTAACCTGAATAGAATATTTGAAATGTTTCTTTTCTCAGCCTTTATGATATCTTTCTTCTTTATATTTCAGCTCCTGTGGTGCTGGACCCCAATACTGTACATACCAAAGTCTCTCTCTCTGATGATCTGACCACTGTGAGAGACACAGGTACAGACCAGAAATATCCTGACAATCCAGAGAGGTTTAAACCCTGTGTGAATGTGCTGGGATCTGAGGGGTTTACCTCAGGGAAACACAGCTGGGAGGTGAAGGTTGGGAATAAAACTGCCTGGGATATAGGAGTGGTGAAAGAGTCCATCAGTAGGAAGGGATATATTTCACTCAGCCCAGGGAGAGGATTCTGGGTCTTAATTCTGAGGAATGGTGATAAGTACAGTGCAGCAGGAGGATGTCACATCCTCGCACTGAAGCAGAAGCCCCAGAGCATCAGAGTGCAGCTGGACTATGACAAGGGGGAGGTGTCCTTCTTCGACTGCAGTGACATGTCACTCATTTACACTTTTAAAGACACATTTACTGAGAGAGTGTTCCCGTACTTCTGTCCCTCCCTGAAAGAGAATGGTAGGAACAATGGACCTCTGAAAATATGCCCAGTGAACATTTCTGTAACGGTGACATCATCCCGGTGAAGGCGTTTGTTAAAAGATTAACAAATTGTTGATGTTGTACTTCTGAAGAATTTTGAAAAACGAATCTGTTTCAGTATGTTTGGTTGATGACTTGAACTGGGGCAGACTTGCTGGAGATGTGAATTGATCAAATGGTTGATGGCTTTCAGAACCAGACAGGATGCAGACACATACATAGGTGACAGTGACCATTGGGTCAGGCCTCAGTATGCATGAATGCTAATTTTGGATGGACCTGCAGGAGACGTAAAGTATAAAGGGGGTGTTTTGATAGCCTATCAGAAGAGAGCTGACATTCATACAGAGGTAACAAGAACATTACCTCTTTTCCACCAATGCGAACCTAGTTCTGGGCTGGTGCTAGTGCCGGTTTGTAGTTGGTTCAACGTGCAAACCTTCTAAGAACCGGTTTGCTTTTCCACGGGTTAGAGAGCCACGTCATTACGTCACTGTACACGTCTGTATACGTCTCCGCTTTCCCAGCAACATCATTACCTATTAAAATGTATGTCCTGTAAAAATACAGATAATAAACTGTCTAAATGTAAAAAAAAAAAAAAAAAAAAAAAAAAAAAAAAAAAAAAAACTTCATACATATACATTTAATTTTCGGAATTCAACACAACATCAAAATGCCGCATTTTTCCCAACGCTCGGAATTATCTAATCGCGATGCATTAAATACAATGGCGCAGACGTTAATTTCAAACTGCTTTCCTAACGGCTATTTTGTGTCCTGCGACTTGGGTTACAACAGTGAATATGTACAGATTCCTGGACGTGCTGATAGCGACCACCCTTTCTCATATTAACCTCAAATACGCAAGACAGGCCACTTAAATTGTATGCTAGCAAATGTATGTAAAGTTCTATTCATTTATATGGGGAGGTCGATACACGTCCCCTTAGCAACCAAAAGCTAACACTGGACCACCTCTGATTTATTTGCCGGCACAGAAAAAAATCGCGAAAATACAGAAAAAATAACCACTAGAGGATAGCAAGGACATTTTTTCCTACATAACTAGGTACAGGTTGTTACCGCTATTTCGCCTATTTCATATATAGTTGCAAATCAGTTTACGTTTGGTTGGTCACGGTAATCCCGCCCCCAGCCCTTGACGTAAGCAGTTCTTGGTTTTAGACCAGCCAAGTGTTCGTACAGCTTTGGAACCAGTTTTCCTGGCAGAGAGCCGGTTGTTTTGCTGTTGAAAAGTGAAGAATTGGTTCACGATTAGGCACCGGCTCCGAACCGACCCTCGAAATGCCTTTATGGAAAAGGGGCATTTTGTCACATGGGACCTTATAAGTACATTGTGCTCCGAGAAAGGGGTATAAAAATATGCTTCGACAACATTTTACACTACTTGACCTGCCTTGCTTTTACCTGGTATGTTTCATGTGGCAAAGCAGACAATTAAAATTTTATATTAACAAGAAAAAATAATCTAAACTTTGGAACTACATATTTTATTTTACAATGGACCAAATTCCTTCACACAAAAAGCGTACTATAGAGGAAATTAATAATGATTATGATTAATTAATTTTCTTTTCATAATTGTTTTGATTAGAGTTAATGAACTGTACAAGGATTTTTGATAATTTGCATACAGGCTTTAGGGTTTTGTTTTGATCTGAATCCTTAGACAAAACTTGGTTTAATATGTTTACATATAAAACAGATGTGCTCTTACCTATTTATTTATTTATTTAATGGTGGATGGATGTGCTATTGTGGTTAAATCAGATACTTTTATACCTGATTGCCATTCCTCTCTAGCTGGGTTTATAAGGCAGTGTACAAGCTTGGTTATCAAATGCATATACAAATGCATGGTTATCGTGAGCTCTCTTTAGTCTGATTCCATTAGTCTCCTGTGCTTCAGATTTTACTTCGCAGATCCAGTGAAAAATAAATTCACCGTCTGCTCGATGCTGTAGGATTTACATCTGAGCCTTCAGTGGCCTCACCTGCCAATCATCTAAAAATAATTTTATTCCTTTTCCTTTATTGACAATTAATGCATGCAATTATTAGAATAATCAAGCATAATTAAATAATAAGCATTTTCAAGTAATCACAAAGCTTTCTCTGATTGTATCTCTCATAGCATCACTATGTGTCTCACCCAGGGAGTTTTTCTTTGCCACATTCACTCTAGGTTTGCTCTTGTGGGGGTTTAGTCTAAAGTTCACTGTGAAGCATGTCGTGACAAATGTTTTTCAAGTGCATTACACAGATTTGATTTGAGTTGATTTCAGATAATTCTCTTTCATCAAATCATGTTACAGAATTTAAATGACAAAAAGGAGTCTAGTGGTTGAAAAAGCAGCATGATTATTTAAAAGAATAAAGTCTATATATTTTTACTCAATTCATTCACTTTGTTTATTGTATAGGGCACTTATAGCAACATGCTATAAGTAAAGTCCAGCAGACAGGCTTCTGTAGTTTGGCGAAAACTTGAGTATGAGCATGAAGCTGCCTGATCTTCACAGATCAGATAAATTGATATTTGCAGTCAATATTTCCTAAATTATTTTTGGAACATTATTTCTGATTGAATAATGGCCACATATTATAGTACAGGAAATGAAAATGTGAAAACAATAAGATTGAAGTGTAAATAAAATAGGAAATACTAATTGCCTTACAACTTGCCTTGTGAAATGCCATGCATTTTTCAAATGGTATTACTTGGACTTGCTTCACATACATCATCAATACATCCTACATTCAACATGCACCCAACCTGTATTACAACATAACTGCAATTCACACTGCATATATGATTCACATTTTCTATAAATTTACAAAGATCTACTAATCGTATAGCCAGACGCATGGCAGCAAGACCATGTAGATACTCACATGCACGCACACACGTGTATGCATTGAGAAGGCCCAGAAAGCTAATGCCATACCTTCAGTCCAAAAGTCCCTTAACTACATGTAGTAACTTAAAATAAATTGAAGGCTACAAATCTTAAGGAATATGGAACAAATTATTGTTGTTACTCATACATTTGTTTCAGTCTGCATTATATGAATAAATATTGTAATCACTGCTTTTACTTTCTGGGTGCAAGTGCTGTGTTGTTGGGCTGTGGGATAACTGGGTAGGGTGCTGTCAAGTGGGAACTGTGGTAGTTTGCGCTTGACATACACTCATACAAAATTTTCATATTCTGAAAATATGAACAAAGTACTTGTATTAGGGTGTTAAAAACACTAAAAAAAATACATTACATATTTTTTGCCATGCAATTCACATTTGAGTCTATCTGCAATTTAGCAGTTTTGGTGACATTTGTGGTCAGTGGTGGTCACAACAGTTTTTTATCCTCCAAATTCCAGAGTTCCATTCGAAAGAAAGCTACACCCCCAAACAAGGGGGCATGGCTTGCTTGGGGGTGTAAGCCTGGGGACAACCAGCAATGTTGTCCGACATGGTAATATTGAGCAACATATCAAACCTAATTTTAAAGATGAAGTGTCAACACGTGGTTACATTTGGTAATTTTTACTTTGAGAGACATCAACAATGAGAAATAAGGGAGCTAAGGTTTGGTAGGTTAAGTTAGGTAGGTAATGTCAGACTGTGTAAGTATGGTGCAAGTAGATATGCTCACTGTCACTATTTTTAATCCACAACTCTGTAGAAGTAAGAAAAGGAGGAGGTGAGTTAGGTACCAATGTTGGACTATGTAAGTACGATGTAAATACATGCACTCACTTTCACTATTTTTTATCACTATAACACTGTAATAGCAAGAAAAGGATTAGGTTAGGTTATGTACTGATGTTACTGTTAGACTAAGAGTGCCTTCGGATTATCAGGGTTTCCTTTTTTGGTCACTTCAACTCCTGGGTTATTATATGAAGATAGTGTTCTTTCCATTGATTTGTCAGCCATTTTGAATGTGTAGGCCTATGCAACTCCAACCAGTCTTGTTTAAAAACTTTGCACTGACAGTGCTTCTCTTTCTCAGTCTTCTCCTTTGAATGTTAGCAGAGATCCTGGGGGAGGGTCTCTGATTTTAAGCACATGCACCTTCTGTGCATGCGTCATCAAATTTTTATACGTGGCGAGAAATTCGCAACTGACACAACCAGTGGAAAACAGCATATAGAAGTGCAATTTACAAACACAAACACATTAAATCGATATTGCTACAAAAAAATGCCACTTTTCAAAGGTATCAAATACATCTTTTTTTAATATGAAAAAATAATGGATTGACACTTTAAGGCTCATATAGTAAGTTCTCAGGAGGATCTCATTATGTATTCCATAGTATATTTTAAATAATTTCCATTTAAATATTATATAAATATAATAGAACACAATAGAATATGCCTGTAATGTTATTTGACCCGTCGCTGTAGTTTAACACATTTGAAGAGGTGACTCATCGCATTAGCTGTGGAAACGCAAGCCAATGTAAGGTGCCAGGAGCAGTAACATTAACGTATAACATTATAGATTGAGCTTCAGAATAAATATTAGTGAACAGAAACAGAAATAAACTCTGGCGCTCAGGTGGTTCCTTCAAAACTGCCCACATCTACAATTGTCTTCTATTGTCTATTCACACACAACCACGCACGCACGCACACACACTACTATAGTAATGTAAATATAAATTAGGTCTACATAAAAATGTATATTTACCAGAGGGACGTAAAGATCCACTGGATCTATCTGGATGTCTGTCTTTAAACTGTAAGAAACCCCTCACATACACCAAACGGCGCATGGAGGTCACCAGCTGTAAGAAACCAAAAATTGTCACATCAAAGTCACTACTGGAATGGGATTCATTTTATGTTACCTTGATTATCTGACTCACAGTGACAACAAAGTGTTTTAACCTTTCCTCTGTGCTAGCAGTTATGCCCAGATGGTGGAGACTACTGCCCACCAGTAGAGTGGCCCCAGTTTTGTGCGTCTAACTTGGTAGACGTGAATAGTGTAGCCTGCATAAATACAATTGTGTATCCTGCTACAACACTAGTGTATAGGTGAGTGACTATGGGGTGCAGATATCCTGAGTCCCATGTGTATGTTAGGTGTGCAGTGTCAACGAGGAATGCCGGGTTAAAATGAATGCAGTTTATTGTTCAGTGTGTTCAGTAATAATGACAATATACAATGGTGCAAAATGTGAGTGGTGAAATGGCTATACTCGTGATGCGTACGAGACTGGGCTGCCAAGTCTCTTGGAACCTGCACCTCTCTCCTTATATATATAGACACAGAAAAAATAGTACAACAATGAATCCCACATTGGGTTAACCTTTGCAGCCGAGACACCCAACTTGTTCCCCATGACATCGGCTTTACAACAACAGAAAACATGATTACACTGTATTATGAAGAACCTAACCTTACGTTTTACATAATGCTGACCCAAAAGTCTCCTAGTCACTATTGCTGACTCCCTGTCAGCACAGTAAACAGTCTGTTTTCCTTTGGGGTCTGATAAGAGGCAGACTTCTGTGAATTTCCCGACGAAATCAACACGGTGTCCTAAAAATAATACAGTGGAAGAAATTCACAGCCAGGCCTTGTTGTCTCTCCAACATTAATTTATTTAAAAACAAAACAATCCTCATAAGTGTGCTAAAACATTGCGTTAAACTACAGCTGGTGAAAATGACAATGAAGCAATGCATTTACAGTAAACAAAACCTGGAGATAAATGAATAAACCTATTTAAAACAAAACCAAACAAAAACATACATGTGCGTCACCATGATTCTGTAATCAGAGGTACAGCTCTTTTTGTTTCAGGGTTACCTTACAGCGCATTTTTTTAACCATGCAGAGAAAAGGAAACATTGACACAGCAGTTCATTTTCTGAAGTTTAAAATAATAGAACGTAATGTAACAACAATTGACTGCATGAATGAACACATCATTGTTTTCAGGGCGACTCGCGTTCACTGTGACCAGAGCTCTTTACATGTCGAGAGACTGGATTGGTCACGTGCTGCCAGAGAATGCCATTTAGCACACACTAACCTTTCAGCTCAAAATTAGAATGACTTTTTCAACTTACTAACTACATCATACATTATTTGCCTACAGTTTAGAGTGTGTTCAGTGAGTGCATGTGCGTGTGTGTGTGTGTGTGTGTGCATAATATGCCGAAAGCATGTGTATGCATGATGCGTTTGGAGTGTGTGCTATAAGAAAAGGACACAGTTCATTATTGCTTTGTCTTTTTAATTTTAAGTGCAAGACAATTACACAAGGAAACAAGATGAGCACTGCAGTTGTTTTTTTTCGTGCCTGTTGACAAGAAAGGTCCCTTCAGCAAATACGCAGGTGAGTGTATTTCTTTTCCAAAGTTTGTGTTTAATTGAACGCCCCCCCCCCCCCCCCCCCCCCCACACCCCCCGTGCCTGATCAGCAATATCACACCCCTCTGCCGAGTGTTCAACTCACTCCATCAATCCAGCTCTCAGCCAGCCAGTATGGGCCTGACTTACTGAAACCTTCAGCACGTGCAAAACATTTTAGCACTCGCAAAATGAATAACACAACCATTGATTGGCGCAAAACAAATGCCATGACCAATCACTGCTTGCGTTGTTGGTTTTGCTAAAGGTGTCAATAAATCAGGCCGTATGTCCGTGAGGGGAAATAAACATGCCCTGTCCAAAGTTTCAAGGATGTGGTGAAGTTCTTCTGCGGAGCTGGATTTGTTAGTTTGGTTTTCGGCCGGATCGGCGAGCTTCTCAGGGACCGTTCGTCTGCGCTGCCGGATGTTCGTAAAAGCGGCTTCAGAGACGCGGCGGCAGAAGCCCGTTTCTGACTCGGTGGCTCAAGCGCAAAGAGAGCGCGTCTCTTTCATCGTTCAGCAGGAACGGCTTTAGTGCTCTGCTGCTAGCTATGCTCACACACATTTTTTAAAATTAAATGCACGGGAGTTCCTCTGCCCTCTTCTTCCTGGAACTGGTGTGGTTAGTTTAACCCTGATAATGTCCCAAACCCGAGTTTAATAGATTCAGTGGCATTCGGTACTGCAGTGAACTGGACAGCAAAAACAACGGCTGTTTGTGGAGGACTATAAACCGCAACTGGCCATCTATCCGGTCTCTACCTAGCATCCATCCAGTCTACACCCAGGATCCACACAACAGTTCCATACGTTAACAGCAGACTATGCTAGAAGTCAAGAGGACGCGCACGCTCATCATTTTGCTGAGATAAGATGGATTAGTTCACAGAAATGATTTGCGTGACGGATATAGGTTGCATAGCATCAGTACCTTGAATACCATTCATCAAACCAAAACCAACCCTTCCTTTAGACAACAATGTGAGTATGGGATAACACATTGCTATGGTAAGCTCATGCTCTCCAGGCATACCAATTATCAGAAACCCTCCCACACAGACCAATTTTACTCCCAGTTTCAATCTGTAATCAATTTCCAGTTGTGCCCCCCGACCATGTGCGGTCACCTGTACCCCTAGCAAGAACAACTGCAGTTGAAGCTTTTGCTCTCCTCAAACGCACAAGCCAGAGATTTTGCCACACACTACAGGTGTACTCCATGCACTACCTCCAACTAGAGGATTAGCGTGGCTCTCACTGGTGACAACAGGTAGCATTTGGGCACTTGGTGCAGTGGAACTAAATTGGTAGCCTTTGGAAACCTAATGGACTTACTCGCACAACATTTTCAGGGACAAGACCAAGTGGCGAAAGCTAACGAGTTTATAGTTTTTGTTGCACTATGGTTTGGTGCAAATTCTAAGGTGTGAGATCAAAAACATTCTATAGCTGATGTAACAACTGTTAGTAGTTACTGAATGCAATGGAGTTCTAGAACACTGTTTTATAATTCTGCAGAAAGCATTCCAAAAACCTACTCTTCTATCTAAGGGTAAAAGATGGACGAATGGGTTCCTGTTTTACGAACACAAACATGTTTGTAACCCAGGTGGGGGCTTATTGGGTATTGTGCACAAGGAATCACTGTTGTGAGGTCCAGATTTTAGTGACTTCCAATCAGGCCCACTTCAATGACAAAGTAAGTCCTTTGTAAATGCGGGCTATTGTCAACGAAGGACATCAGTACTGAAAACTCTTTTTGAATATTTAATGGATTTCACAGTACTAAACATAAATGCAGGCATATGTCATAGGACAAACCTCACTCAATCACAATCTTTTTTTTTTCCTGCAGGATCCTATGGGCATTGTATTCCTACAGTTTATTGTGTTTAAAAAAAAAAAAAAAAAAAAAAAAATCAAACATTAAACCAACCAAAAGCCTATCACAGCCTTCCTACTGAAGCAAGCTGGGAAACAGGGGGGAAAAAAAAAATCTATTTTCACATCTCTTTTTGCAACCGAGAGTCAACATGTGGTTAAACATATTATGTGTAATAATTTTCATTATTATCATTATGCATAACAATTATCGTTATTGGAACTGCAAGTTTCCATGTTGCCTCAAACCTTTACTGACATAATTTAGTGAAATAGATGTAAGGGGAAAAAAATAGTATTTTCACAGATCACTAATGACTACACAGGCACATCTACGACATTCAAATGTACACTTCATCCAATCCAATTATTCTAATGATTTACTACCTATTTTCAAGTTAGGGTTAGCTGAGGGTAACCTAGGTTTATCATAGCTTACACGGTTGTGGTGATAACTGAAACGAAATTGCAACAGCAATGTTACAAAATATAACACATAACTTTTTTTTTTTGGACACGAAAAGGGGGCCACGCTTTAAAATTTTGACCACCTGGCTCCTCACTGTGTGGCGCTGATGCCCTCCTACAAGTTGTACTTATGTGGACAATGTGCATCTTCAAACTTCACATTCATGGGAGTTTTAGCCCACCTTAAGCAACACGAGGCTATGCCAAGTTTATCAAATGACTTGCTTCAGTCCGCCTTATGGGTGTAGCTCTCCTGTAGTCTTCCCTTTCACACTTCAACCAATCAAAGAGTACTACACTTAACTCGTAGTATACAGTGCAAAATGGAAAGACAGAAAGCTGTGGGTTAAGTTTTGACTTTTCTCAGGGATTCCATCCATCTTCAGGAGCTAAAGAATGTTTAATGCAACAGTGAAGTGCAGTAAGGCTATTCCGATACATTTAAAACTGGAAAAGAAATCCCAACACTGCTAACACGCTCTTCTCAAACATACAAAGGAACCACAACATTGACTGTTCAATGGAAACCTACACATTTTGCACTTGCTGAGAAATGCTAACAGGTCACACCCAACGGCATTGTACAACTGTTTGGGTGGTTACATAGCATTGTAGCAAAGCTGACAGAATATAAATCTGATCTGCACACTTACATTGTTTAGGTAACATTGTAGCAACATTGACAGAATGCACCACCATATAACAAACTCACATTGTTTTTGTACTGCTGTACCACTGATAGAAAGTACACCCAAACAACACACATTGTTTATGTAACACTGTGGCAACGTTGACTGAATGTAATGCATTATTTGGGTGTTAACTATAATGACATCACTCGACAGACGGGTAGAAATAATGGGATATCGCAGTCAAACTCGAATGTTTTCTTCAATGGACAATTCTACAGATCACTGAGAATACCATATTTGCTCTGCAGCTGATGTCACCACATTAATATCCCAGCCACAAACTGAATCTAATACCACTTGGGTAAGCACAATATCTAGAACTCTGAATCTAATTCTCAGAAAGCAAAGCTAGTCTCTCACAAGACACAATGTAGCGTCTCAGAGAGTGAGATGACCTCAAATTTAGCGTCTGCCTTACAGTTCCTGGAGTTTCCACGATACTGGAAATCCTTAAGCCTTACGCACTTTGTTTTACTCCCCTAGACACATGCTTCAAAAGCAAACAGAATAAAATGCCCTTGATAATCGCCGTTCATTATCACCATTCGTAACCGTCACGATCATCTCCCGACGGTGGTGTATCTGCGGTCTCACCTCACTTTTTTGACACAGCGAAGGAAACCTGCTGGGTGCCAAGCATGACATTCGTGCCCTATTGAGCGAGGACAAACAGCAGAGATGAATAAAACCCCATTCTCATGGTTAAAACAAAAAAAGTGATTAAAAGCTAGTGCTTTCACTGGCGAAAACGCTCAAATGTACATTCAGGGATTACAGGTGGTGCACAAGCACTGCTCTGAGCGATTAGCTGCACGTCACGTGTTAAATGTCTAATCCGGAGGAAGACTGAAGAGAAGCCTATTATCCCGTAAGTTCATTTTATGAAGGCACTTCCTGGTAAAGCTTTGCCATAGAATAGCACCTTTTTTTAACTAGCCAGCAAAAGCCCTTTTTGCAGAGTATTTGTGTGTTTGTGTACTTGCATGTGCGCATATTTGCGTGTGTGTGCGTGCGTGTGTGTGTGTGTCACGCTTTACAAGAGGCTGAAACCCAGGATGTACTGAAGGAGCTTTGTTCTGTTTGCTTGAGGTAGGAAGGTGCTGCTGACCTCCAGCAGCGTGACTTTCTTCTCGCGGCTCTCTTTCAGGACCTGCGGGACAGGGGGCGGGGTTACGCTAGTCTCCTCCTCCTTCACAGGGCTCAACAACCACATAAGGAATGGTTAACTCCCATCTGCTTAGCTCAGCTGAGGGGGGTAAACTTGTTTGACAAGTTTCATAAAAACGGGGCCAGCAGAAGAACAGACCGGCTGAAAAGTTCAGCGAAGGCTTGGCAGACACATTTATCTTACCCCCAGTTCCTTGAAGGTTCTTATTGTGTTCTTCACGAGGTAGTGTGTCGCACTTTCCCCTGTGAGAGGGAGACAGCGAGAGAGAATTATCAATATCACTATTATACCTGCTAATCAAATGTCCTTTTTGAACACATAAATGATTACCAATTTGCAGGCTTATGGTAGTTCTCACACAGAGCAGCCGGTCATAGAAAGATGGAAGGACACAAACATAACACAGAAGCAAGCACAAAGCTGACAGATGTACAGAAATGAAAAATAATCACTACAATATGTAAATACAGTCAGCTCCATTATGTTTCTTAATCTGGCTCTGTACTCCAGAATTCTATGTTTGTAATCAAATTTCCATGTGATTAAAGCGTACATTCTCCGCATTAATTTAACAGTATTTTTATACACTTGTTTCACCATATAGAAATTACGGCACTTAATAAACATAGCCCCCCATTTCAGAGTACCATAATGGAACATGTTTGTGGCATTCGGTCCGCCGGAGAGGCAGATTGGTCTCGGCTGTGCCGGCTGGTGGAGAGAGCAGACGCATCTGGGTTGCGTTAGGTAATCAGCCCAGGTGCTTAAAGGTGTGCTGCTCTCCTCAGTTCGGGGCAGAGACCGGGAGCTCACACCGAGAGCGTGTTTATGATTTTCGTTTCCTTTTTGTTTGAGCACAAAAGTCAAGAAAAGTAATCCTAAGCTGGGATGCTGGAGGAGCTGGGACCTGGCCGGGAAGGCGGGTCAGCTACGGGCAGTGCACGGGAAAGTGGTCACACCGTTTTACTTAATTTTGCCTTTGTTGTTTTAGCTTGTTGTTTTAGTTTATTGTTTTCGCCCTGAACCTGTGAGGGGGAAGGGTGAAGAGGATTGTTTATTTTATTTCATGTTTGTGTGGGAGCGCTCTCTCTCCATGCGGCAACCAACGGTGTTCCACAGCACCTGCCGCATCTCCCTCCCAGGGGTGTCAAGCTGGTGTGTGACAATATTAATGTTACGTAAATGAAAGCAGTCATGTTTAGTACTTTGGCACATATCAATGACTGCTTGAAATCTGTGACCCACAGACATCACCAAGTGCTGAGCATCTTCTCTCATGATGCTCTGCCAGGCCTGTACTGCAGCCAACTTCAGCTTGTTTTGGGGGACAGTTGCCAAACATTTTCTCTTCAGCATATGAAACACGTTCAATTGGAAACAGATCGGATAAATGACTTGGCGAATCAAGCATTTTTCTAGTTTTCTAATCATTATCTTGCTGTAAGATGAAGCACCGTCCAATGAATTTGGAGGCATAGGGTTGAACCTGAGCAGGTACGATGCTTCTGTTCCCTTCAGAATTCATTCTGCTATCAACAGCTACTGTACATAATCAATAAAGACAAGTGAGCCAGCACCTGTGGCAACCATACATGCCTAAACCCTAAAATCCCACCAGGTTTCACAAATGAAAGGGAGTGATTTGGGTCTTTGGTAGTTACTTTGGGCCTCCACACTTGCTCTTGCCATCACTCTGATACAAGTGAATCTTGGTCTCATCTGTCAATAAGACTGTGGCAAATGAGTGCCACCCCTCCTAACCCAAACACACTCACGGGAGACACTGTTTCCAGTTCGTAGCACTTGCGTGCTATTTTATTTAAAGCCCGTGGCTTTTTCTGGGTCACAAGAAATCACAGCGCTTTTTCTCTCGCCGTCTTCTCGCCGGCGCGTCTCTCTCTCCCTCCGGCTTCCGGTCGTGCTTTTAAAAACCCCAGGCTCACTGTTGAAAGCAATCAGAGGCAATCAGCGCAATTAAGCAATTAACAATTATCGGCGCTGATTACCTCCAGCTGACAGTTGTGACGAAGGGTCCGAGAGCCGCTCCTCTCACTCTCTCTCTCTGCAGCCGACGCTCAAACCACGCCCACTCCACCACAAAGACCTTTGTCCATAACTTTGCAGGCTGTTTTATGTACTTTTTAGCAGACTGTAACCTAAGTTCGTGAGGTCTTCTCCGGACAGTAGTCACTGCCACATGCACGCCTGCCTCCTGAAGAATGTTTTTGATCTACTGAACAGGTTTGTAGGGGTTTTTCTTCATTATAAGAGCCAGATCAAGAAAAAAGTATGCCTTGGTGCCAAGCATTATGGAGATGACTGTATATACTGTAGTCATATAAACATATAATATTAAATATTTTACATTATATTGCAAAGACTAATCAAACTGATTGTCACCAAAACTGAAGTAGGGGGGTGAAAACTCATCTTTGTTTAAAATGGTAACACACGCACAGTTAAGTGCACACACCTACATGCAACGCCCCGCTATGCAGGCTTGCACGCATTATCATGCACTCACTCACTTTTCTCCATCTTTTCTCCATCTGGCAGGATTGTTGTTTGTTTGCTGAACAGGTTACTCTACAGGGTTGGAGTCCTGATCTATGTGGTCACATCTGGCACTACGATCTTTACTTCACTCTAGTGTGTTTCTTTTGCACCTCTGCACCTTGAACTAATGCACTTGTTGTACGTCGCTCTGGATAAGAGCGTCTGCTAAATGCCTGTAATGTAATGTAATGTAATAATCCACCAGGACTAAAATAGTTGCATTCCAGTCTCTTCTGAAGGACACTGGATTTTAAGTCTGTCTATTAATATGCAGATGTTCCTTAAATTGTACATTAAAAATGTTGCTTGGATGCACATCTACCATGTCCCAAACCATAAAAAAGAACTCAAGCCAGTTGTAGAATGTTGACCTGCTAATTATTATTATTTTTATTCTTTTTATTTATTAAGTGGTATTTGTGTACAGCACTTTGGTTAACGCCAGTTGTTTTAAATGTGCTTTATAAATAAAACATACGTACTTACTTACAGTGTGTCAAGCCACTGTTGAATAACACAAGACCCTTTGATTTCAGTATCACCTACAACAGATACCCTTGCCAGGAGGAGAGTGAGAAATGACCACTGCACTTTATCCAGCAGGTGGCACCACTCTATCACTTTTGCACCATGAATTTTCCTTCATATGTGCACTGCAGTCCAGCCATTGTTAATTTACTTGCTTAGAGCATCATTTATTCCAGTGACCATAAAAAAAATAAAAATAAAACATTTTAAAAGTTTTCAACTTTTGATCGCTCTGCTTATTTTTTCCAAACAGCATTATTACAATTATTTCAGCCTGAATTTAAATACATTTTTAAAACATGATTTTCCTATTAAAGATAAGGCTACACGCATAAATAATGTTTCTGTCATTGAATAACCCATTTTATGAAAGTACTTGATGATATAACTTCATTTGGTTAATGACTGCATGAGGAAGTTTTCCTCACTACAGAAAGTCATAGCAGATATGTGGAGCCTGGGGTGTGTCGTCATCGAAATGATGACAAAGAAGGCATGGACAGACACATCCAACACTGATATTTTCCTTCTCAGGTGCATAAACACAAACAAATACATGCACACACACGCACACACACACAAACACGCACACAAGGGCTTGATGTGATGCTTCCTATCATCTGGACTGAACCCCAACCATGCTACTGTCATGCCTTTTGGGGACACATAATTCACCTACATCCTTTTTCCATGCTTTTTACTCACAAAACAATAATAATAAAGCACCGTCATTCAAGGAATGTTGTGTAACTACAGTTCAACAGCATGTTTTTATTTATTTATTTATTTATTTATTTATTTATTTATTTATTTATTTATTTATCTTTTTGACTTCATATAAAATACCCTACCCTCATTTTGTCTTCAGGGTCAAAAATGCTCTATCCACAACTTAACGGCAGTTAAAACCCCAGAAATAGATTTATTTTTTTAGTATGAACTTTGATTACTTTCCCTGGACTAACCCTACCAGAAGAAAGTTAAACATGGCCCTTTTTTAATATTTTACAAAATTTGTATTTTTTGTAATAGAATTTGTACCATCAGGGTACAAAAACTGACGATTGTAATGAATGATTGTTTTAACTAAATGCCCCACATCTATTATAGCAAAAGAAAACAATTATATGTGTTATGTAGTAAAAACGAGTGGTGTAAACTGAAAAAATACAGTCTCTCAGGACTGTAAAGATATTCATTGATTTATTGATGAGCTGCGTGTTGCTTCTCTGAAAACTTTTTATTTAGAGTTTAAAATTCAATGAAGAGACTTTATTACAGAGGATCCATTGAGAGTGGGTCATTTCTGACCCTATGAACACAAAGTGCATGCATAATATGAAGACAACACGAGAGTTAAAGAGGGATGTGCATGTCTAATTATGAATTTAAATGACATTACCTTGTCATTATAATGTCATTGTTCAATTGCAGAATTATTTCCATCAATTACTGATGACTGAAGTAAATTTAAAAATGTTAATTTGTACAATACGTTATTTGTCACAGACCATGGACAATGGCCTGCATCATTGCAGTGAGCTATTGTTTCTGGACAGCACTCATATGCACTTTATATTATATTCATTTAGCAGATGCTTTTCTACAGTGACTTACAATGAAAGAGACATAAGCACATCCATTAGTTACGTGACCGCTATCTCAACCAGCTTGTTGTCATCTTGAGCATCTCTAAATCAGCTTCACTCCAGCTGGACCAGATTCAGACCAGCTGGACCAGCTTAAAATTAGGCTGGAATTTACACCAGGATGAGCAACAGTGCCAGAATAGCCAAGCTCTAAATGTTAATCTGGAGCCCTGATACAAATCAGATTCACAAACCTAGCATTTTGTGGCCTACTTAAGGCTTGAATCCCGAATCTTACAACATGTAAGAAACAGCCAGGAGCTGCAGTGAAACCATGAATCTAAATTCATAAAGACACACCAAAGAATATGGCTGCTGCGTAGTTCCATTTAGGATAATTTTGGGAAAACTCATTTTCTTTGAACATGTTTTGTTGGATTTTTAATGACTGGTGTCATTCATCACCTATAATTGTCATAAAAAAATATCCAAAACCTTGCAGCTCTGCTTAAAGCAGGTTCATAAATCTGATTAGAGCCCTAAATTATAACTTAATGATGATCAGCTGGCAGAAAGCAGACTGGAAAAGAAAAATGACTGGTGCGCACCTTTTATGTAAGCCTTCACTCCCACAAATAAATGGCCATATAGTTGCAGCTGACTATTGTGACTCAGACAAATGCGTGGTCTCATTTATGATATCAAATATGTATATTCCTGTTTAAGAGACATTTTTCCGCCTTTAATGTCAGCCTATACAGCGTTGAATTCATGCTGTTCAAAAATAGTTTATTCCAGATTTCACCACTAGAGGGCAAGGAGGCATTTTCTCCTTGTGAGACGGGTAGGCATGCTGGCCAGCTCTCGCCTTTTCAGGCCAGTAGAAGCGAGAGAAAGAAACGGCCTAGCTAGATTTTGTCCATCTATTTGATTCCCTGCTCATTCCGTTTAGTGAGTACACATATATGTGTTCAAGATAATTACAGTGTGATTTAAATTGTGTGATTTTCCAGTATTCTGTTCTTTTTGATTGTTGGGAAAGTAGATAAACTTTCCAAACTTGTGTGAAGGTGGCTATTTTACCTCCGCTCACAAACACATAGGCCTACGGGTTAATGGCAGCTAGTCGTTCAGTTTCCAACTTTGTACATTTTTTTATGGATCCCCTGTGATGTTATTTGCTTTCTAAGGCTCCTGTCATCACGTTAAGATGTTTGTTAAGTGAAGTTGACAATGTATTTTCCCAGTTTTAAGCTCATTAGCTTCATGTTCATATAATCTAACTAGCCGGCTCCCCCCTTTCAAATGTCATGAAACAAGCAAATTAAATGTTCCCGAATGAATGTGCTATATAAATAAAATTTGCCTGGGCATTTTTATTTAATCCAGGGGGACACTACTGGCTGCACCTTGTAAATCCTTCAAGAGCAGTCAGTTCAGGCACATTATCATCTCTGTATTTGGGCAAGAAGACTGAAGACAACAAGCCTGATCAGCCAGTTTGTTCCAGTTTTGAACGACATGGGGTGTGGTCTGTTCTAGTTACAGCAAAAGTGAAAGTGAAAGTGAAAGTATCAGACTGAGAGGACGGAGTCTGTAAAATGGAGGCTACAGCTTTGGTTCCCAAGGACGAGCTATGTTGCTCTGTATGTTGTGATATTTTTAAAGAGCCTGTTCTCCTGAAATGCAGCCACAGCTTCTGTGGAGTGTGTGTGAAGCAGTACTGGGAAGAGAAGAGCTCTCGGGAGTGTCCCATCTGCAGGAGAAAGGCCTCTATGGGGGAACCTCCGGCAAACCTGGCCTTAAGAAGCATCGTGGGGTTCTTCTTAAAGCAGAAGACTGAGAGAGAAACTACCGACAATAGTGATGTTCGCTGCAGTCTTCATGGGGAGAAACTTCTATTCTTCTGTGAACATGACAAAGAGCCTCTCTGTGTCGTCTGTCAGACTTCAAATAAACACAGAAACCACCCGGTCTGTCCAGTGGAAGAGGCCGTACTGGAGCTGAAGGTATTCCATTTTCAATATAATGTGTTTTATATTTTCAAGACACAATCAAATATGTGTAAAATATCTCTGTGTAAAACATTCAGTCTGACGGACGGCTGTGGTATGAGGTCTTGTAAATACAGTCAGTCTGGCCTCCACTTCCACTCACAAAGGCAGCAACAGGAACAATCCTGCTGATCAGGCAAAAGCAGGAAGAGGCAGCACTGTATCTGAAAGTGTATTTACAACCATTAAAACATCATGTATATTAGACTTTCAGTGTAGGGCTTTATGAATAAAATGCAAGCATGGTTCATCCTGATTGACAATTGTGCTTGGGGGCCTTTTACAGAGAATATGGCTCCAAACATGAACACTGAAATACACAGAGTGATTGTAGAATTATGTTGCAAGAATGTGTCAAATTATATGTACTGACAGGACAAATAGAGACATCACACATGACCTTTAATATAACAAAGGTCACAACCTAATAAAACTACTGTTATATGTAAACTGTTATATGGTTGGGAGAGAATGGAGCAACAACCAGGATGTACAGAAATCCTCAATGACTGGTGGAGACAAGCTATACATATGCACAAGAAAATCTTGTAACAATAAGTTAAAAAAATGTATAAATGCAATGTATTTATTTATTACAGTCTGCGATACATTTTACAAAGTACAACCCATTGAAAGTTATTTTGTAATCATCCTGTATATGCTGTAAAATTTGACTGGTTTACTGAAAACACATAACAACATGAAACGTTATGATGTGCTATAAGTATATTTCACTGACTTTTACTTGAGTTGTAGCAGGGCTATTTTCCTTACTACATTTCTCATGTACTAAATAAGTTATGCTGATCATTGCTTATATACCAGCAGAGGTATTATTGTGCCATTTGTGTCTTTCTGTAAGTGATAATTGGTTCCAATCACTCCAGGAGGAACTCAAGCCTGCACTTAATCTTATTAAAGAAAAACTGAAGAGCTTTACTGAGGTTGAACAAGAATGTAAGAAAACATCAACACATATCAGGGTGAGTAAAGTAATTAGTAATACTTTTCTGCAACACAAAAATACAAAAACATTATCTGTGGCTATTGTGTGTGACGGGCATAACAAACACATTGGCTTCCATATATAAATAACAAAACATAGTTACACTATTCATGTTTAAACTTGTGTGTTTGAATTGCAGAGACAAGCCCATCACACAGAGAGGCAGATAAAGGCAGAGTTTGAGAAGCTCCACCAGTTCCTGCGAGAGGAAGAGGAGGCCAGACTAGCTGCTCTGATGGAGGAAGAGAAGCAGAAGAGTCAGATAATGAAGGAGAAGATAGAAAACATCACAGGGCACATATCCACTCTTACAGACAAAATCACAGCTATAGAGAAGGCCATGGACACTGAAGATATCTCCTTTTTAAAGGTAGGGGCATGATTCACTGTCATTAAAACTCAACAAACATTTATTTTAATGTGCTGGTTTGTGGTTTTTGACAGTATTTGGCAGCATTCCAAAGTTACCTTGTTCTTCATTAATGTCACAGTAGCCTAATATGACAGTGTTAGACTCAGAGTGCAAGAGTTCATTGAGATGCATCTGCTCACATTAAAATGTCATGTATTTTTGTGTGTGACAAAATCAGACTTGGTGTGAAATAGGCCTTTTATACACAATTGTGAGCATGCTGGGATGTTCATTGTTTTTGTCAGGAACCACACCTTTGTGGAAGCTCCACTTTCAACATGCTGTATATGTCCCTCATTTACTCAAGTTCAATTCAATTCAATTTCATTTGTATAGTTCTTTTTACAGAGAACTGTCACAAAAACGCTTTAAAAAGTAGGAAGGCAAGAGACAGTGTTCCCTTTATTTTGGCAGTTACCTGAACGGTACAGTACCTTCATTCATATGTGCTTACTGTTATAATCTACATCACTTTCATTAGCATGGCTCTTGTTTTTCACTTGTTGTTACCTGTCATGGATACATCTTTATCACGATTATGCTGTTATTATGTGTTTTTTCAGAGCTACAAGAACATCAAGGAAAGGTATGTGGACTCTCACCTAATTTCATCTTGTCTGTTTAAGTTACTTCAAACCCTGAAGCCTGAGTGACTCCTGCTTGTCATTACAGAGCCCAGTGCACACTGCAGGATCCTGAGCTGCTCTCAGGGGCACTGGTAGATGTGGCCAAACACCTGGGCAACCTGAAGTTCAGAGTCTGGGAGAAAATGCTGGAGATGGTGCAGTACAGTGAGTATCTGGGGCAGCCGGTGAAATTATGTTTTTTGCATGTATTTAATGAACACACAGATCTGAAGAAACAAGCTGTATTCTGAAATGGTGCTAAAGATAAACAATACGAAGTCACCCAGTCTCAGTTCCCTCCAAGTTTATGAAGGTCTCGTGGGGTGCATTGCTCTTCTCTCAATTTGAAATTAGAACCCAGGCAAACACAGAATTAGCATTATATATAAAACCTAATTGATAATATGTTTTTTTAGCTGTGTGAATTGAATTTTGAAATGCGTTAGTTGATTTATTCATTTTCATATTCATTTCATGTTTAAAGTATGAATCACTTTAACTACAGTATATATGAATCTGAATAAAAACATGTTTTCAATGTACAAAAATGCCAAGTTACTCACACATACACAACACTATAAGTCATTAAGACTTGCAAAATCTAGGCCTGCCATTAAAAGTAATGATATCAAAATTAGGCCAAGTTTCAATAAACAATGTTTATATTTATCTTAGCTAAGACAAATTATACATTTTTTATGTGATACTTTAATGTGACACTTAAAAGTTTGAATGACCACATTCCCTTCGACTGGTAATATGAAATAACACAGGGCCAAGTTACTTAAATAATTTAGGTGGTCCTGTGGGTAGCACTGTCGCCTCACAGCAGGAAGGTTCTGGGTTTGAATCTCTGCTTGGAGTTTGCATGTTCTTCGTCGCGTCCGTGTGGGTTTCCTCCCCAAACACATGCAGGTAGGCCGATTGGAGACCATAAATTTCCCATAAGTGTGAGTGAATGGTGTTTGTCCCCTGCGATAGATTGGTAGCCTGACCAGGGTGTATTCCTGCCTCTCAACCAATGCATGCTGGGATAGGCTCCAGCAACTCTCGCGACCCTGCTCAGGATAAGCAGGTGTAGATAATGGATGGATGGATAGGTAGCAGCATTGCTTTGGAATACAGCTTGTTTAATTTGTGTGAGCTAAAATAGCCAATATTGTTTTATGTAACTTGGCACAGTTACATCAATACTCCTAATGGTAGGTATAGATTTGAATGATGATTCAATGATGATTGAATGATTGTTGTGAGTTAGTGATAATAGTAATTCATGTAAATATTGGTTGAGAGACATGCATACACATACACATGCATTAAAAGACACATTCTAGCTGACAGAAACACATATGGATTCAATAATTTTTCCTTTAAAATGAATGACAAATAAATGAAAGGGTTTTTCATATTTTTCAATGGAAGCATTTTTAATGGGCTTATGTACACAGCTTACAACTTTTTAGTATGACGGTAGAGTTAGCTAACTTTAACATTTTAAAATGTGGCGTTGCAGTGTTACGGTAGCCTAGTTAAAAAGTATTGAACAGTAGATGTGGCAGAGCGGTGCATTTGTCACTTTTTAAGAAAATAGATATACATTCCGTGAAGAAGTCATTATCCTGTATCAGTTTCTATACGACCGGTAACATTACCTACCGGACCGCAATGCAACGCTGATAGGTAGCTAACATTAAACTCAGTCAAAATACCGAAGGCAGAAGGAACTGTGTAAAGCGTGGGTATATTTATTCTGTAGTTGTATACATACAGAAATATAAATTACTTTCCCACAAAGATTATTGGCATGCAAAAATATAGTTTCAGTGTTTTATTTTTAGTTTGAGTGAGAGGTTTTTATGAGTCCGAGGTGGGGTTTGAACGCAGCCTGTCACTCATCCAAAAGTGTCATAGGTAGATGTGCTCCCCGGGAAGCTACTAGTGAAGAATATATATATAGATAGATAGATATACTTTATTGAACCCCGTGGGGTAATTTGTCCTCTGCATTTTGACCCATCCTAGTTACTTAGGAGCAATGGGCACCCACATTGCAGCGTCCGGGGACCAACTCCAGTTCTGAGGCCAGTGCCTTGGTCAAGGGCAACTGCAGGAGTGCACCTAACATGCATGTCTTTGAGCGTGGGAGGAAACCGGAGTACCCGGAGTAAACCCACGCGAACGCGGGGAGAACATGCAAACTCCACACAGAAAGGCCCCAAGCGGAGATTCGAACACATAACCTTTTTGCTGTGAGGCGACAGTGCTAACCACTGTGCCACCTTGTCCGCCTCTGTTGCTGTTTTAAATGAGTGCACTTCTATATATGTCCTATAGGGAGACATATATTCTTTTTGGGCCTGGAGTATTTGGGATGATGTAATCAGGCAGGAAAAAGAAGGAAAAAACGCAAAATCCTCTAGGTTTGGGTGTTAGAAGGTACAGAAATGAAAGTTTTTAAGGGCTGAGAGTTTGTGGTCATTGTGGTTATTTCTTTAGGGAGCCCTGCAAAGTGCGAAACTCTCAGTGCTGTATTTGTATGGGGCACGCTGCCCTGCCAAGGTGTGACTTAGCAGGATGGCATACCTGCCATCCAAATCCATAATTATTATTATTTGTATATTTCCTTTGTATGTGACCTAATCTAAATAGAGTATTTGAAATGTTTCTCTTTTCTCAGACTTTTAAATATCTTTCCTTTTGAAATTTCAGCTCCTGTGTTTCTGGACCCCAATACTGCATGCCCCTGGCTTTCTCTCTCTGACGATCTGACCACTGTGAGATTAGGTACATACCAGAAATATCCTGACAACCCAGAGAGGTTTAAACCCTGTGTGAGTGTGCTGGGATCTGAGGGATTTACCTCAGGGAAACACAGCTGGGAGGTGAAGGTGGAGAATAAACTTGAGTGGGATATAGGAGTGGTGAAAGAGTCCGTCAGTAGGAAGGGAGAGATAACATACAGCCCAGAGAGAGGATTCTGGGTCTTAATGCTGAGGAATGGTGATGAGTACTATGCAGGTGGAGTTACTGCCCTCACACTGAAGAGGAAGCCCCAGAGCATCAGAGTGCAGCTGGACTATGGCAGGGGGAAGGTGTCCTTCTTTGACTCCAGTGACATGTCACTCATCTACACTTTTATAGACACATTTACTGAGAGAGTTTTCCCATACTTCTGTCCCTGTTTTAACAAAGATAGGAACGAAGGACCTCTGCAAATATGCCCAGTTAAGGTTTCCGTAACAGTGATGTCATCCCAGTGAGCATTTTCTTTTCTTTCTTTTTTTTTTTTTTTTGAACTAGGAAGAGGTGTAGGAATTTTGGTTGTTTCTAATCTGCCTCAGCATGCCTGGTTATTGACTTGATCTGCGGCAGACTAGACATGTGAACTGATCAAAGCGGGCTGGTTGATGGCCTACCAGAACCAAATGGGAGGCACACGCACTGAGGCCTATCACATTTGGTCAGTGTGATAGGCCTCAGTATGCATGAATGTTGATTTAGGATGGAGCTACCAGAGACATGGAAGTATAAAGGGGGGTGTTTTAATAGCCTGTCAGAAGAGAGCAGGCATGCATACAGAGGTACCAATAACCGTTTGATTACCTTGTCGGTACATTTTGCTCTGGTAGAGGGGTATAAAGCTGGTGCTTGAACAGCACTCTGTTGTAATTGACCCGCCTTGCTTTGGCCAATATGTTTCCTGCAGTAACAGAGACTATTTTTGTTCTTAATATAAAATGTTATTGATCTAAACTTTGGAACTATACATTTTACTTTACAAAGGACCAAATTTCTTCACACAGATAGGGTACTGTAGGGGAAATTCACTTAATAATTGTAATAATTTTTTCTTCATTATTATTTTATGAACTGAACATGCATTTGTTTTAAGTACAGGCAAGCAATATCTTTTTGGTTATCCTTTGATCTGAATCATTAGACAAAACTTTATTTCATATGTTTATACATAAAACAGATGCACTCTTGTGGTTAAATCAAAGGCATGATTGATGTCAATCAAATATCAGATTGATGTCATTCCTGTCTAGTTGGGTTGAGTATCATGAGCTCTTGTCAGTTCGATTCCATCAGTCTCCTGTGCTCTTTTCAGATTTTACTTTGCAATTCACCCTGTGAGCTCCATGCTGCAGGATTTACATCTGAGCCTTCAATAGCCTTACCTGCAAACCTACTGTCTAAAACTCTGTTCATCCCTTTTCCTTGATTGATAATTATCACATGAGAATTATTACAACAATAAAGCATAATGAAATTATTGCCATTGGCAAGTAATCACAAAGCTTTCTTTGATTGTATCTCTCATAGCATCACAGTTCCTGGTAAAGTAGTTCCTGGGACTGAAAGTTCCGGGTAATTTTGGTGGAAACGCGGCTGATGTGTCCCACCCAGGGAGTTTTTCTTTGCCACCTTCTCTCTAGGTTTGCCCTTGTGGGGGTTTAGGCCAGGGTTTACTGTGAAGTTTATTGTGACAGATGTGGATTTGATAGCATTTTCTTTCATCATATCGTGTTAGAGAATTTAAATCACAAAAAAGGATTCCAATGTGTAAAAACAACATAATTATTTTATGTTACTGTGTGGAGTTTGTATGTTCCCCCCTTGTCTGTGTGGGTTTCCTCCCACTGTCCAAAGCAGGGGTCCTCAATCTTATCCAAAAAGGGCCGGTGTGGGTGCAGGCTTTTGTTCCAACCAAGCAGTTACACACCTGATTCTGCTAATCAAACGCTAGAGTCCTCTTTGCAAAGGATCTTGATTAGCAGAATCAGGTGTGTAACTGCTTGGTTGGAACAAAAGCCTGCACCCACACCGGCCCTTTCTGGATAAGATTGAGGACCCCTGGTCCAAAGTAATGCAGGTAGACCTATTTTGGAGACTCTAAATTTCCCATAGGTATGAGTGCATGAATGGTGTGTGTGAATGGTGTGTTTGCCCTGCGATAGATTGATAGCCTGTCCAGGGTTTATTCCGGCCTCTCGTGCAATGCATGCTGGGATAGGCTCCAGAACCCCCCTGTGACCCTTCCCAGGATAAGCGGGTATAGAAAATGGATGGATGTATACTACTGTTCAAAAGTTTGGAATCACAGAGAAATGTTTATGTTTTCATAACTTTTATAGAAGTGATATTATTCACCAAGGTAGAATTACATTGGTCACAAAATACAGCCAAGAGATTGATAATATATATTTTAAAAAATATTGTTTGAAAGAACTGTTTTTTAATTCAGTCTTTACAGATGATTGCAAATCCCCATTTTCAGCAGCCATTACTCCAGTGTATTGGCAGCACACTGTGTTGCCTCATTCTTAAGTATTTATGCTCATGTGCTAATATGGTATGAAAGAAAGTGCAGCTGAAAACAATTGTGCTGTTTAATTAAGCTAATAAATATATTTCAGAATCAGAATCAGAATCAGGTTTTATTCCCAAGTAGGTTTACACATACAAGGAATTTGTTTTGATCTGTTGGTGCATAACAGTGAACATAAAATAAAATAAATAAAATGAAATAAAATAAAATAAACGTAGTGCAATAACATAACATAAACATAACATAAACATAGTGCAAATGTAAACAGTAAACAATAAACAATAGTGCAAGGGGACAACGTGTTTCTTTAAGTTACTACAGTATCTAGTACACTGGCATTTCTAAAGTTCAATTTTGGTTTAAAAAATGGCCAAAAAAGCAACAACTTGTCAGTCAATTGTTGTTTTGAGACATGTAAGCTATTCCACTGAGATGGCCAAGAAACTGAAGATTTCATACAATAATGTGCACTACTGTCTTGAAAGAAGAGAGCAAACTGGATCTAAGCAGGACAGATAGAGGAGTGGAAGGTCCAGATGCACAACTGTGCAAGAGGGCAAGTACATCAGAGTCTCTAGTCTGAGAAATAGACACCTCACAGGTCCTCAGCTGGTAGCTTCATTGAATAGTACTCGTCAAACATCTGCAACAGTGAAGAGACGACTCCAGGATGCCACCCAAAATACTCTTTTCCGATCATCTACCATCCAATCTTTGTGTTATTTTGCTCATTTTAAGCTCTTCTTGTTGGGAAGTTTCAGAAGTGTTTTTTTCTTTGAAACTGCATCCTGTAGTCATCTCTTCACTGCTACAGATGTTCTGGAAGATTATAAATTCTACCAAGCAATATAATACCACATCATTGCCTGTCCATGACAAGTCTGGCACTACTAGTATCTAGTCAAAAGGAGATATGCACAGCTTCTAATAAGCACTTTGCAGCTGCCAGTCACCTCATTTATAATGTGTTCACAACTGACATGCCGGGGCCCTCTTCCTTTTGTGATCAGGACTCTTTTGTCTTGTACTCTTTGAGAAGGTATCAAATATATCATTTTTTTTAATATGAAAAAATGATGGACTGAAACTTCAAGGCTCATATAGTAAGTTCTCATGAGGATCTCATTATGTATTCCATAGTATATTTTAAATTATTTCCATTTAAATATTATATAAATATAATAGAACACAATCGAATATGCCTGTAATGTTATTTGACCGGTCGCTGTAGTTTAACACATTTGAAGAGGTGACTCACAGCATTAGCTGTGGAAACGCAAGCTAATGTAAGGTGCCAGGAGCAGTAACATTAGAGTAATGTAACATATAACATTATAGATTGAGCTTCAGAATAAATATTAGTGAACAGAAACAGAAATAAACTCTGGCGCTCAGGTGGTTCCTTCAAAACTGCCCACATCTACAATTGTCTTCTATTGTCTATTCACACACAACCACGCACGCACGCACACACACTACTATAGCAATGCAAATATAAATTGGGTCTACATACAAATGTATATTTACCAGAGGGACGTAAAGATCCACTGGATCTATCTGGATGTCTGTCTTTAAACTGCAAGAAACCCCTCACATACACCAAACGGCGCATGGAGGTCACCAGCTGTAAGAAACCAAAAATTGTCACATCAAAGTCACTACTGGAATGGGATTAATTTTATGTTATCTTGATTATCTGACTCACAGTGACAACACAGTGTTTTAACCTTTCCTCTGTGCTAGCAGTTATGCCCAGACGGTGGAGACTACTGCCCACCAGTAGAGTGGCCCCAGTTTCGTGCGTCTAACTTGGTAGACGTGAATAGTGTAGCCTGCATAAATACAATTGTGTATCCTGCTACAACACTAGTGTATAGGTGAGTGACTACGGGGTGCAGATATCCTGAGTCCCATGTGTATGTTAGGTGTGCAGTGTCAACGAGGAATGACAGGTTAAAATGAATGCAGTTTATTGTTCAGTGTGTTCAGTAATAATGACAATATACAATGGTGCAAAATGTGAGTGGTGAAATGGCTATACTCGTGATGCGTACGAGACTGGGCTGCCAAGTCTCTTGGAACCTGCAACTCTCTCCTTATATATACAGGCGCAGACAAAATAGTACAACAATGAATCCCACACTGGGCTAACCTTTGCATCCGAGACACCCAACTTGTTCCCCATGACATTGGCTTCACAACAACAGAAAACATGATTACACTGTATTATGAAGAACCTAACCTTAAGTTTTACATAATGCTGACCCAAAAGTCTCCTAGTCACTATTGCTGACTCCCTGTCAGCACAGAAAACAGTCTGTTTTCCTTTGGGGTGTGATAAGAGGCAGACTTCTGTGAATTTCCCGACGAAATCAACACGGTGTCCTAAAAATAATACAGTGGAAGAAAGTCACAGCCAGGCCTTGTTGTCTCTCCAACATTAATTTATTTAAAAACAAAACAATCCTCATAAGTGTGCTAAAACATTGCGTTAAACTACAACTGGTGAAAATGACAATGAAGAAATGCATTTACAGTAAACAAAACCTGGAGATAAATTAATAAACCTATTTAAAACAAAACCAAACAAAAACATACATGTGCGTCACCATGATTCTGTAATCAGAGGTACAGCTCTTTTTGTTTCAGGGTTACCTTACAGCGCATTGTTTTAACCATGCAGAGAAAAGGAAACATTGACACAGCAGTTAATTTTCTGAAGATTAAAATAATAGAATGTAATGTAACAACAATTGACTGAATGAATGAACACATCATTGTTTTCGGGGCGACTCGCGTTCACTGTGACCAGAGCTCTTTACATGACGAGAGACTGGATTGGTCACGTGCTGCCAGAGAATGCCATTTAGCACACACTAACCTTTCAGCTCAAAATTAGAATGACTTTTTCAACTTACTAACTACATCATACATTATTTGCCTACAGTTTAGAGTGTGTTCAGTGAGTGCATGTGCATGTGTGTTTGCTATTTAATTTGTGTGTGTGTGTGTGTGTGTGTGTGTGTGTGTGCATAATATGCCGAAAGCATGTGTATGCATGATGCGTTTGGAGTGTGTGCTATAAGAAGAGGACACAGTTCATTATTGCTTTGTCTTTTTAATTTTAAGTGCAAGAATAATTACATAAGGAAACAAGATGAGCACTGCAGTTGTTTTTTTTGTGCCTACTGACAAGAAAGGTCCCTTCAGCAAATACGCAGATGAGTGTATTTCTTTTCCAAAGTTTGTGTTTAATTGAACGCCCCCCCCCCACCCCCCGTGCCTGATCAGCAATATCACACCCCTCTGCCGAGTGTTCAACTCACTCCATCAATCCAGCTCTCAGCCAGCCAGTATGGGCCTGACTTACTGAAACCTTCAGCAAGTGCAAAACATTTTAGCACTCGCAAAATTAATAACACAACCATTGATTGGCGCAAAACAAATGCCATGACCAATCACTGGTTGCGTTGTTGGTTTTGCTAAAGGTGTCAATAAATCAGGCCGTATGTCCGTGAGGGGAAATAAACCTGCCCTGTTCAAAGTTTCAAGGATGTGGTGAAGTTCTTCTGCGGAGCTGGATTTGTTAGTTTGGTTTTCGGCCGGATCGGCGAGCTTCTCAGGGACCGTTCGTCTGCGCTGCCGGATGTTCGTAAAAGCGGCTTCAGAGACGCGGCGGCAGAAGCCCGTTTCTGACTCGGTGGCTCAAGCGCAAAGAGAGCGCGTCTCTTTCATCGTTCAGCAGGAACGGCTTCAGTGCTATGCTGCTAGCTATGCTCACACACATTTTTTAAAATTAAATGCACGGGAGTTCCTCTGCCCTCTTCTTCCTGGAACTGGTGTGGTTAGTTTAACCCTGATAATGTCCCAAACCCGAGTTTAATAGATTCAGTGGCATTCGGTACTGCAGTGAACTGGACAGTAAAAACAACGGCTGTTTGCGGACGACTAGAAACCGCAACTGGTCATCTATCTAGTCTCTACCTAGCATCCATCCAGTCTACACCCAGGATCCACACAACAGTTCCATACGTTAACAGCAGACTATGCTAGAAGTCAAGAGGAGGCGCACGCTCATCATTTTGCTGAGATAAGATGGACTAGTTCGCAGAAATGATTTGCGTGATGGATATAGGTTGCATAGCATCAGTACCTTGAGTACCATTCATCAAACCAAAACCAACCCTTTCTTTAGACAACAATGCAAGTATGGGATAACACATTGCTACAGTAAGCTCATGCTCTCCAGGCATACCAATTATCAGAAGCCCTCCCACACAGACCAATTTTACTCCCAGTTTCAATCTGTAATCAATTTCCAGTTGTGCCCCCCGACCTTGTGCGGTCACCTGTACCCCTAGCAAGAACAACTGCAGTTGAAGCTTTTGCTCTCCTCAAACGCACAAGTCAGAGATTTTGCCACACACTACAGGTGTACTCCATGCACTACCTCCAACTAGAGGATTAGCATGGCTCTCACTGGTGACAACAGGTAGCATTTGGGCACTTGGTGCAGTGGAACTAAATTGGTAGCCTTTGGAAACCTAATGGACTTACTCGCACAACATCTTCAGGGACAAGACCAAGTGGCGAAAGCTAACAAGTTTATAGTTTTTGTTGCACTATGGTTTGGTGTAAATTCTAAGGTGTGAGATCAAAAACATTCTATAGCTGATGTAACAACTGTTAGTGGTTCTTGAAAGCAATGGAGTTCTAGAACACTGTTTTATAATTCTGCAGAAAGCATTCCAAAAACCTACTCTTCTATCTAAAGGTAAAATATGGAAGAATGGGTTCCTGTTTTACAAACACAAACATGTTTGTAACCCAGGTGGGGGCTTATTGGGTATTGTGCTCAAGGAATCACTATTGTGAGGTCCAGATTTTAGTGACTTCCAATCAGGCCCACTTCAATGACAAAGTAAGTCCTTTGTAAATGTAAATGCGGGCTATTGTCAACGAAGGACATCAGTACTGAAAACTCTTTTTGAATATTTAATGGATTTCACAGTACTAAACATAAATGCAGGCATATGTCATAGGACAAACCTCACTCAATCACAATTTTTTTTTCTTGCAGGATCCTATGGGCATTGTATTCCTACAGTTTATTGTGTTTAAAAAAAAAAAAAAAAATCAAACATTAAACCAACCAAAAGCCTATCACAGCCTTCCTACTGAAGCAAGCTGGGAAACGGGGGGGGAAAAATCTATTTTCACATCTCTTTTTGCAACTGAGAGTCAACATGTGGTTAAACATATTATGTGTAATAATTTTCATTATTATCATTATGCATAACAATTATCGTTATTGAAACTACAAGTTTCCATGTTGCCTCAAACCTTTACTGACATAATTTAGTGAAATAGATGTAAGGGGGAAAAAAACAGTATTTTCACAGATCACTAATGACTACACAGGCACATCTACGACATTCAAATGTACACTTCATCCAATCCAATTATTCTAATGATTTACTACCTATTTTCAAGTTAGGGTTAGCTGAGGGTAACCTAGGTTTACCATAGCTTACACGGTTGTGCCGATAACTGAAACGTAATTGCAACAGCAATGTTACAAAATATAACACATAACTTTGTTTTTTTTGGACACGAAACGGGGGCCATATTTTTAAATTTTGACCACCTGGCTCCTCACTGTGTGGCGCTGATGACAAGTTGTACTTATGTGGACAATGTGCATCTTCAAACTTCACATTCATGGGAGTTTTAGCCCGCCTTAAGCAACACAAGGCTATGCCAATTTTATCAAATGACTTGCTTCAGTTCGCCTTATGGGTGTAGCTCTCCTGTAGTCTTCCCTTTCACACTTCAACCAATCAAAGAGTACTACACTTAACTCGTAGTATACAGTGCAAAATGGAAAGACAGAAAGCTGTGGGTTAAGTTTAGACTTTTGTCAGGGATTCCATCCATCTTCAGGAGCTACAGAATGTTTAATGCAACAGTGAAGCGCAGTAAGGCTACTCTGACACATTTAAAACTGGAAAAGAAATCCCAACGCTGCTAACACGCTCTTCTCAAACATACAAAGGAACCACAACATTGACTGTTCAATGGAAACCTACACATTTTGCACTTGCTGAGAAATGCTAACAGGTCACACCCAACGGCATTGTACAACTGTTTGGGTGGTTACATAGCATTGTAGCAAAGCTGACAGAATATAAATCTGATCTGCACACTTACATTGTTTAGGTAACATTGTAGCAACATTGACAGAATGCACCACCATATAACAAACTCACATTGTTTTTGTACTGCTGTACCACTGATAGAAAGTACACCCAAACAACACACATTGTTTATGTAACACTGTGGCAAGGTTGACTGAATGTAATGCATTATTTGGGCGTTAACTATAATGACATCACTCGACAGACGGGTAGAAATAATTGGATAGCGCAGTCAAACTTGAATGTTTTCTTCAATGGACAATTCTACAGATCACTGAGAATACCATATTAGAGAGAATACCTCCGAGGAGGCGTTTATAAGAGGTGGGCTCACCGAACACGGCCACCTTCTTCTCCGTGCGGGTCAGCAGGTATCTGAACAGCTGCTGCGTGTACTCGCTCTCGGCCACGGGGCGGTGGAGGCCGTGCACGAAGATCGCGGCCCCGCTGTACGCCTCCAGGACCGGGCTCAGCAACCGCTGCAGGAACGTGAAGAACTCCTGGTGCTCCGCAGACATGCTGACCTGCAGCGATCGGGAAACGGTCGCGGTTAGGAGCGAGGTCGGGTGTCGGTCACCTGGGGCGGTCGGAAGACAGCAAGGTTTCCGGTCGTGTGTAGAAGGCCGGGGGCACAGTGCTCGGCTGGGCTCCTCTCAGAGATATAAGTGCAGTGGTTCTCATTAAACTACTGAGCCAGAGCCTTGAACATGACATGCAGGGTTTTACAGTGAAGCAGCCAGCTGAACCTAATCAGTACCCAATGGTACATACACAGTGCATAACTAAAACTAGAAATACCGCCACGCGGTTGTATGCCTCCGCCAACCAGTAGCCAGTTTGGATGTAAAATGTCATCACTTCATCATTTTATCCTATTAGACATTTTTGTGAAACTTTGTCATAATTAGCATATGAACTCTTGACTTATAGCCAAAAACATGATTTGTGAGGTTACAGTGACCTTGACCTTTGTCCTTTGACCACCAAAATCTAATCAGTTCGTCCTTGAATCCAAGTGGATGTTTGTGCTAAATTTGAAGAAATTCCCTCCAGGCGTTCCTGAGATTCACAAGAGAATGGGATGGACGTGAGTTCACAGTGACCTTGACCTTTGACCACCAAAATCTAATCCGTTCATCCTTGAGTCCAAGTGGATGTTTACAATCTACACATAAAACCCCAACCCCAGCTTTTTTTTCTGAACACTGTGAATTCTTATGTGCCAGTCTTGCCTGGTTCAACCCTCAAGGGGAGAGATGACCTCACACCAAATTTAGTGGGGCATTTATGAGTTCCTTTTGGCTTCCTCCTGCATCCATGTGTGGTCAGGAACTATAAGAGCCAGCAAAAAAACTAAATGATGCTGGTGTTTCATATCCTTGTCACTTTTAGAGCACAGGGCAGGGGCATAACTGTCACTCCAGAGGGTAATGTGCTTGTGTGACATGTAAGCAGTACACTCAAGAACAAAAATGCATATAAATGCAGGTAATTTTGTCCCCTCGTACAGCAGCAGCCATTTCCTATTTGTGTTTGCAATGAAATGAACACTGTTGAAAACAGAAATGTTTTTTTCACCAATTCAACAACTACCTAATTTCAAATGCCCATTTTTACAACTTTCAATGTGGAATTAGGCTCCATCGTACAGTAGCACTGAGACAGCCCTTATTAGGATTCTTAGTGAAATTCATAAAAACACATATTTAGGAAATATTGCCATATTTGAACATATGGATCCGAGTGCTGCATTTGAAACTGCTGATTACACAATATCATTAGACAGACTATTGGATTGGCAGATTATTGGTCATTTTGTCTCTGAAAGAGCCAGACTGTCATGTGTCATAATCAGTGCAAACTGAAGTAAGATGCTTTGAGTTATTATGTATGGATTTAGGACCCTCACTGCAGGAATAAAAAAGGAGGCTAAAAATTAAAATACACCTTGATTCCCTGTCTCTGAAGACCAGGATGGGAAATTTGGTGTTATTATATATTCTAATCTCACCTTTAACACCCACAGCAATAGCATTACAATTTCAGTTTTTATCATCTCAAAAATATAATGAGTAATAAGAGACTTCATGTCCAAATCTGACTTTTAAAAGCTGATATCATCCCTTTATTGCAACTAGGCTAGACTACTGCAATGGTTACTACAGCTGATCCAGAATGCTGCTGCCAGAGTACGACTAAGAGAGCAGAACACATTATACCAGTCCTTAGATCACTGCATTGGCTTACAGAATAGATTTTAAAATCCTTCTGTTTGTCTATAAAGAAAAAAATGACTTAGCACAGTACATCACTGACTTACATTTTGGGTATGAACCATCCAGGCCGTTCAGTACATCAGGGAAGGGTCTGACAATTGTTACCAAGGTGAAACAAAAACTGGCAAAGATGCTTTGAGTTATTATGTATGGATTTAGGACCCTCACTGCAGGAATAAACTTCTGGATGACCTGAGACATACCCTAACGCTCACTTATTTTTAAAAGCAGGCTCAGGACAGTCCTATTCTCCATGACATGGCACTAATTTATTTGAATTTATTATCTATTGATTTTTATTATGTTGTTTTAAAATCACCTGTATTTATTTTTTGATCATTACTGCAAATGTTTTTAAAATTTTAATTTTATCTAATTTCATTTAGTCTTATTTCTATGTCACCTTTTCTTTTCCTCTATATGCTTTTGTGGGGAATGAGTTGTTTATTTGTCCTGTAAGGACTTTCTTAGAGGGCAGCAGTTTATTCTTTCTTTTAATGTTTTTTTTTTTTTTTTGTGAAGCACATAGAATTTTTCTTTTGCATGAAATGTGTTATATTAACAAAATTAGCCTTTACCAGTGGTACACTACTGCATCCCGTAAATGCCTCCAGAGCAGTCAGTTCAGGTGCATTATCATCTCTGAATGTAAGAGAGGACAAACACTGTCAAGGATTTCCTATTGACTGACAACAGCAACAAGTATGTTCAGCCAGTTTATTCCAGTTTTGAATGCCATGGCAACGCCCCATAGGGTGTGTTCTGTGCTCTTTTGTCTGTTCAAAAAAACTGAAAGTAAAAATATCAGAGTGAGGGACTGTGTCTGTAAAATGGCAGCAAAACCTTTGATTCCTGAGGATGATCTCTGTTGCTCTGTATGTTGTGATATTTTTAAAGAGCCTGTTCTCCTGAAATGCAGCCACAGCTTCTGTAAAATATGTCTGCAGCAGTACTGGGAAGAGAAGAGCTCTCGAGTATGTCCTATCTGCAGGAGAAATGCCTCTATGGAGGATCCTCCTGTAAACCTGGCTTTAAAAAACATTGTGGAGTCCTACTTAATGCAGAAGTCTATAAGGGAAGCTGCAGGCAAGAGTGATGATCACTGCAGTCTTCATGGGGAGAAACGTTTATTCTTCTGCGAACATGACCAAGAGCCTCTTTGTGTCGTCTGTCAGACTTCAAAAAAACACAGAAACCACCCAGTCTGTCCAGTGGAAGAGGCTGCGTTGGATCTGAAGGTAATTTATTTTAAATGACATCTATTTCATATTCTCAAGACACAATCAAATATGTGTAAAATGTCTCTGTGTAAAACATTCAGTTCTGACAGACGGCTGTGGTATGAGGTCTTGTAAATACAGTCAGTCTGGCCTCCACTTCCACTCGCAAAGACAGCAACAGGAACAAACCTGCTGATCAGGCAAAAGCAGGAAGAGGCAGCACTGTACCTAAAAGTGTCGTTTCAGCCATTAAAACATCACATATTTCACACTTTCAGTAGAAGGCTTTATAAGTAAAATGCTAGCATGCTTAAATTTTGACAGACAGTTGTGCTTGGAGGCCTTTTTCAGAGAATATGGCTCCAAACATGAACACTGAAATACGCAGAGCCATTTTAGAAATATGCAATAATGATGTGTCAAATTATTTGTACTGACAGCACAAATAGAGATATCACGTTACCTTTAATGTAATAAAGGTCCAGACCTAATAAAACTATTGTTATATACATTGTAATGTGCTGGGGGAGAGAACTGAGGAACAACCAGGAAGTACAGAAGTCCACAATGACTGTGGTGGAGACGAGCTACACATATGCGCAAGAGAATCTTGTACTAAAAAGTTAAATCAATTTTATAAATTTTATGCATAAACATTTCTTGCAGTCTGCTATAAATTATATGAAGTACAACCCAGTAAAAGTTATTTTGTAATAATCCTGTACATGCTGAAAAATTGATGAAAGACTGGTTTACTGAACACGCATAACATAAAATGGTGTGTGTGGCAAACAAGCCTGCCACAGGCCACCAAAGTAGCTTTCCAAGGGGCCCTCCAGCACAGAGACACAGGGTGATGATGTTCAAACTGTCCACGTTTATTTACGAGGGTGGCAAGATGTTACAGCCAACTGAGCAGATGTAAAAACTGTCATGACAGAGGCTTTCCTCGTGTGAGTGGGGATGGCAGATTTAACCTGTGCGCACTGATTGCCTCACTATGCACAGGTGCAGCCACTCCTGTTCCCGGGTCCAATTAGCCTAGCCAATTATCTAATTCTTAACCAATTATCCAATTGGCCAGGTCCAATTAGCTTGACCCAGGGCAGGTGTGGCTGCTTAAACCAGCCATCCCCACCCCACAGTGTGCTATAAGTATGTTTCACTGACTTTGACTTGAGTTGTAGAAGGCTGTTTTCCCTGCCACATTTCTCATGTACTAAATAAGTTATGCTGACCATTTCTTGAATTAAAGCATTACCGTGCCAGTTGTGTCTTTCTGTGAGTGATAACTGATTAATTTAACTCCAGGAGAAACTCAAGCCTGCACTTAATCTCATTAAAGAAAAACTGAAGAGGTTTACTGATGTTGAAGAAGAATGTAAGAAAGCAGCAGAACACATCAGGGTGAGTAAAGCATTTAGGAATACTTTACTGCAACACAAAAACACAAAAACATTATTTTTTGGTTACTACTGCATGTGACAGGCATATCAAACACACTGGCTCCCATACATAAATAACAAAACATAATTCCACTATTCATGTTTACAAACGTGTGTTTGAATTGCAGAGTCAGGTCCAGCACACAGAGAGGCAGATAAAGGCAGAGTTTAAGAAGCTCCGCCAGTTCCTGCGAGAGGAAGAGGAGGCCAGACTAACTGTACTGAGGGAGGAAGAGCAGCAGAAGAGTCAAATCATGAAGGAGAAGACTGAAAACATCACAGGACACATCTCCACCCTCACAGACAAAATCACAGCTATAGAGAAGGCCATGGATACTGAAGACACCTCCTTTTAAAAGGTAGGCGCTTGATTCACTGTCATTAAAACTCAACAAACAGTTATTTTAATGTGCTGGTTCTTGGTTTTTGACAGTATTTGGCTGCATTCCAAAGTTCCCTTGTTCCGCACAAATGCAGCAGTGGCCTAATATAACAGTGTTAGACTCGGAGTACAGGAGTTCATAGAGATGCATCTGCTCATTTAAAAATGTCGTCATGCATGTTTCTGTGTGACAAAATCAGACTTGGTGTGAATTAAGCATTTAGTCTATCAGAAGCAAGAATGAATAATTTGTGAATTGTTAATGTGATTCAGTTTGGGCGCGTTTGGTGGGATTAGTGTTGGTGAAATCAATCGTAATGTTGTGTGAAGATGCAGATCTTTGCACATTTTAGTTGAAAAGTATCAACACTGCATGGGAAGACATGTCCTGTATAATTTACAGAAAGCTTCATTTTCACCACAGATCTATCTTTGACCATTCTTTTCTCTGTAATAGTAATTGGGGTGTCAGGTTGGGATGGCAGGTATGCCATCCCGCCAAGTTACGCCTTGGCGGGGGCATGCCCCATACGTATACAGCACCGAGAGTTTGGCACTTTTCAGGGTTCCCCACAGAAATAACCACAACAGCCACAGACACTCAGCCCTTAAAAAACATTAAATTCTGTACATTCTGACCCCATTTCAACAAACAGATTTCATAAACAACTTCACATGTCCACACAATAAAGCCCCAAACTAAGAGGATTTTGCGTTTTCTCCTTCTTCTTATTTTTCCTGCCGCCTATCCCACTAACAACATGTCTCCCCATTGGACACTTTACCGACACCAGCCAAATCTTCACCTACACGGCCCAATCAAAAACTCGCATACACACGCAAAATACCCATACCTTTTTATTCTGAAACATTTCTGGTTTAAACAGCTAGTCTGCTAGTGGCCTTGTGGGCAAGGTTGCAGTCTTGGGAACATGGGGTCCTAGGTTCAAGCCCAACTAGGAACATGTTTCTGTAACCTGTTTTTACCCTCACTAATAATTGTCTACTACTTCTCAATCATTGCTTTTGCACCATATCTACCCACCGTTCACCGAACGTATACACTGCATTATGACCTGCCGTCTGCACATTCAGTTATTATCTGGCTACAATGTTGCAAAGCCATATGGACTCAACGGGAGCTCTTCTATGCTTATTGGCCTGTGTTCTTCTTTAAAACCACGGACAGGTTTGCTAATGATATTTCACGCATTGCATAGCTATGTCATGGTGCTGCAGGATGCAGCAGCAGAATCCTCCGGTTGAAGGATTGAATCCCGCCTCGTCCTCAAGCAGATTATTTCTTCTTTTACACTAACGTTTTCTTACGCTTTTATATTTTCTTTACCAAAACTCACCCACGGCCACCCATATGCATTTCTTGACGGCAAATGTATTCCTTTTATTAAAAAGTTACACCAGTTCACCGCTGTGCCATTTCTACTAACTATATTTCTTCACTTGGCTACCATACAAAACCTTTTTATCAGCAAATGCCACATTTCTACATTCATGTTACCTTGCCCTGTTGTCTGTCTAGCCACATACAAACAATTACTACGTATCTACGTTCTGCAACTCCCCATTGAAACATTACATTTAAAATCATGACTCACTCATTATAACTACTACTACTGAACACGAGAAGAGCACATCAGTGCAATAGATTTCACACATTACTTAACCCTCAACTTTAACAATTAATGCTTTATAGAGACTGTTATATATACGGTTCGATTAGGAAACTAAGCTTGCTCATGGTCACTTCATTTACTTCGCTCTATAGTCTGTGATCATGTCATCCTTCACCTACATGCCCATTCTGCTAAAAACATATTGTTTCAACTGCGCAATTTCATCATTTCATCCTAATTTCTCTCACACTGTTGTTATTTTCTCATATTCAATGCCTCTTTTCCGGTTCTAGCTTCGCAAAACAGCAAAGAGGATTCCCACCTGCAGATAAGCCTATCAAAATGCCTTATAAACCTTACAAACACTAAAAGTGCATCGCCACGAAATAACAGACAACGGAGCAGGGCAGCAGGGTACACAAATTGCGACCTAGGGAGCTCTAATTCTATGGATTTGCTGATTTTTTTCTCAATCAAGGCTCGTTGGATGGCATCAAATCCGTGAGTACATACACTGCCCATATTTCACCTGCGTTTCTGATGCGTTTACACTTACGCCACCACACCCTTTGTCACAGCCACTGTTTTACATATATAGCAAACTGAAACTGCTAAACAGTACACGCTCATCAGACTGTACAAATTCACACAAGAATAGCCATAATCCACAACCGTTTCTTACAGGGTCACTTCGCATTTCTCATTCTCATAATAAAACGCTTTGCAAAAAGAAGTGATATCTCATATCACTTGGCATTTTCAATGTACAAAAATGCCAAGTTACTCACACATACAAGACCAGTCCAGGCCTGCCATTAAAAGTATTGATATCAAAATGAGGCCAAGTTACGGTACTACAAACAATATAGGCTATCTTGCCTCACCGAAATTAAATAAGATGTATTCCAAAGCAATGCTACCCAATATTTCCTCAATTCTTTCAAGTCACTTGGCCCTGTGTTTTGTAATCTTACCATTTTACAATGTCATGCAAACTTTGTGTCAGATCAAAGTGTCAAATATTTCGAATTGCCTCATGAAACACATTGAAATTAATGTACAAAACTGCTGGTGAGTAATTACAGGAAGCATATTTCTCCAGAAAACATATGTTTATACTTGCTTCTGAACTGAATTTGAGTACATGGACAAGTTATTGTATATTTGCTATGTACAATAAAAACTGCATGTAAAAATATTGTACATACATACATAGAGAACTTCTTTATCCCCATGGGGACATTTCCCTCGCAGCATGTTACATTCACATTTACAAACACACACTTATACCAAGAAACATACTATCATTCACGCAACAGAAAGACTGGGCAGCGAAATACATACATACCAATACAAATTGGACATATACACGCCTATTCAATCAATCTTGACTGTGAGAAAGCCATCCACACATATGTTTGGCCTGTCCATGTAGTTCATGCTTATACACACAGGGCCAAGTGACTTGAAAGAATTGAGGAAATATTGGGTAGCATGCTGATGTTCATTGTTTTAATAAACCAGGAATCACACCTATGTGGAAGTTTCTTATTTCAAAATGCTTTATATGTCCCTCATTTACCCAAGTTCAATGCAATTCAACATTATTTGTATAGCGGGTTTTACAGAAGAATGTCACAAAGATGCTTTACAGAGTAGCAAGGCAAGAGACGGATTGTTTCCTTAATTTTTAGTTATCTGTACATTACAGTACCTTCATTTATGTGTGTATACTGTTCAAATCTGCATCATGTTCATTAGCATGTTTCTTGTTTTTCACATTGTTACTTTTCTCTCATAATGGTTTCTACTGAATACTTTTATACATGCATCTTATCACAATTATGCTGTTATTGTGTTTTTTCAGAGCTACAAGAACATCAAGGAAAGGTATGTAGACACTCACCTTTTCATCTTTTTTGTTTAAGTCACTTCAAACCCCAAATCTTGAGTGACTCCTGCTTGTCATTACAGAGCCCAGTGCACACTGCAGGATCCAGAGCTGCTCTCAGGGGCCCTGATAGATGTGGCCAAACACCTGGGAAACCTGAAGTTCAGAGTCTGGGAGAATATGCAGATGGTGGTGCAGTACAGTGAGTATCTGGGGCAGCCGGTGAAATTATGTTTTTTGCATGTATTTAATGAACAGAGGAATCTGAAGAAACAAGCTGTATTCTGAAATGGTGCTAAAGATAAACAATACGGAGTCACCCAGTCTCAGTTCCCTCCAAGTTTAGGAAGGTCTCATTGCTCTTCTCTCAATTTGAAATTAGAACCCAGGCAAACACAGAATTAGTATTATATATAAAACCTAATTAATAATATGAATATAATATAAATTTTTTTAGCTGTGTGAATTGAATTTTGAAATGTGTTAGTTGATTTATTCATTTTCATATTCATTTCAAGTATGAATCACTTTAACTACAGTATATATGAATCTGAATAAAGACATGTTTTCAATGTACAAAAATGCCAAGTTACTCACACATACACAGCACTATAAGTCATTAAGACTTGCAAAATCTAGGCCTGCCATTAAAAGTAATGATATCAAAATTAGGCCAAGTTACAATAAACAATGTTTATATTTATCTTAGCTAAGACAAATTAAACATTTTTTATGTGATACTTTAATGTGACACTTAAAAGTTTGAATGACCACATTCCCTTCAAATGGTAATATGAAATAATGCAGGGCCAAGTTACTTAAATAATTTAGGTGGTCCTGTGGGTAGCACTGTCGCCTCACAGCAGGAAGGTTCTGGGTTCGAATCTCTGCTTGGAGTTTGCATGTTCTTCATCGCGTCCATGTGGGTTTCCTCCCGTAGTTCAAACACATGCAGGTAGGCCGATTGGAGACCATAAATTTCCCATAAGTGTGAGTGAATGGTGTGTCCCCCCTGCGATAGATTGGTAGCCTGACCAGGGTGTATTCCTGCCTCTCGACCAATGCATGCTGGGATAGGCTCCAGCAACTCTCGCGACCCTGCTCAGGATAAGCAAATGTAGATAATGGATGGATGGATAGGTAGCAGCATTGCTTTGGAATACAGCTTAATTTGTGTGAGCTAAAATGACCAATATTGTTTCTTGTAACTTGGTGCAATTTTGATGCCAATAATGATAGGTATAGATTTGAATGATGACTTATAGACAGTGCTTTGTATGTGAGTAACTGGGCATTTTTTGTATGTTGAAAGTGTGTTTTTCTTCAGATATCATTTCTTTTGTACTGTGTTTGTTATGAGTTAGTGATAATAGTAATTCATGTAAATGTTGGTTGAGAGACATGCATACACATACACATGCATTTAAACACACATTCTAGCTGACAGAAACGCATATGGATTCAATCATTTTCCCTTTAAAATGAATGACAAATAAATGAAAGTGTATTTCATATTTTTCAATGGAAGCGTTTGTAATGGGCTATTGTACATAACTTACAATTTTTTGTATGTCGGTAGAGGATATATAGAGCTAGCTAACTTGAAAATTAAAAAAGTGGCGTTGCAGTGTAGTCATGGTAGCCTAGTTAAAAACTATTGAACAGTAGATATGGCAGAGCGATGTATTTGACATTGTCACTTTTTAAGAAAATAGATATACATGCCGTGAAGAAGTCATTATCCTGTGTCAGTTTCTATACGACCGGTAACATTACCTACCGGACCGCAATGCAGCGCTGATAGGTAGCTAACATTACACTCAGTCAAAATACCGAAGGCGGAACTGTGTAAAGCGTGGGTATATTTATTCTGTAGTTGTATACATAATAATATAAATTACTTTCCCACAAAGATTATTGAGATGCAAAAATATAGTTTCAGTGTTTTATTTTTAGTTTGAGTGAGAGGTTTTTATGAGTCCGAGGTGGGGTTTGAACGCAGCCTGTTGCTCATCCAAAAGTGTCCCCGAGAAGCTACTAGTGAAGAATATATAGATAGATAGATAGATAGATATACTTTATTGAACCCCGTGGGGTAATTTGTCCTCTGCATTTTGACCCATCCTAGTTACTTAGGAGCAATGGGCACCCACATTGCAGCGTCCGGGGACCAACTCCAGTTCTGAGGCCAGTGCCTTGGTCAAGGGCAACTGCAGGAGTGCACCTAACATGCATGTCTTTGAGCGTGGGAGGAAACCGGAGTACCCGGAGTAAACCCACGCGAACACGGGGAGAACATGAAACTCCGCACAGAAAGGCCCCAAGCGGAGATTCGAACACATAACCTTTTTGCTGTGAGGCGACAGTGCTAACCACTGTGCCACCGTGTCCGCCTCTGTTGCTGTTTTAAATGAGTGCACTGTTATATATGTCCAATAGGGAGACATATATTCTTTTTGGGCCTGGAGTATTTGGGATGATGTAATCAGGCAGGAAAAAGAAGGAAAAAACGCAAAATCCTCTAGGTTTGGGTGTTAGAAGTTACAGAAATGAAAGTTTTTAAGGGCTGAGAGTTTGTGGTCATTGTGGTTATTTCTTTAGGGAGCCCTGCAAAGTGCCAAACTCTCAGTGCTGTATTTGTATGGGGCACGCTGCCCTGCCAAGGTGTGACTTAGCAGGATGGCATACCTGCCATCCAAATTCATAATTCTTATTATTTGTATATTTCCTTTGTATGTGACCTAATCTAAATAGAGTATTTGAAATGTTTCTCTTTTCTCAGACTTTTGAATATCTTTCCTCTTGAAATTTCAGCTCCTGTGTTTCTGGACCCCAATACTGCATGCCCCTGGCTTTCTCTCTCTGATGATCTGACCACTCTGAGATTAGGTACATACCAGAAATATCCTGACAACCCAGAGAGGTTGAGCTACCATATGAATGTGCTGGGATCTGAGGGGTTTATCTCAGGAAAACACCACTGGGAGGTGAAGGTTGGGAATATATCTAAGTGGGATATAGGAGTGGTGAAAGAGTCCATCAATAGGAAGGGACAGATGACACTCAGCCCAGAGAGTGGATTCTGGGTCTTAACGCTGAGGAATGGTAATAAGTACGTTGCATCTGGAGCTGCTGGCCTCACACTGAAGAGGAAGCCCCAGAGCATCAGAGTGCAGCTGGACTATGACAGGGGTGAGGTGTCCTTCTTCGACTCCAGTGACATGTCACTCATTTACACTTTTAAAGACACATTTACTGAGAGAGTGTTCCCATTCTTCTCATCCTATGTGAACAAAGATGGTAGGAACGAAGGATCTCTGCAAATATGCCCAGTTAAAGTTTCCATAACAGTGATGTCATCCCAGTGAGCATTTTCTTTTCTTTCTTTTTTTTTGGAAGAAGAGGTGTAGGAATTTTGGTTGTTTCTAATCTGCTTCAGCATGCCTGGTTATTGACTTGATCTGGGGCAGACTAGACATGTGAACTGATCAAAGGGTTGATGGCCTACCAGAACCAAATGGGAGGCACACGCACAGAGGCCTATCGCATTTGGTCAGTGTGATTGGCCTCAGTATGCATGAATGTTGATTTAGGATGGACCAGCTGGAGATGTGGAAGTACAAAGGGGGGTGTTTTAATAGCCTATCAGAAGAGAGCAGGCATGCATACAGATGTAACAATAACCGTTTGGTTACCTTGTCGGTACATTTTGTTCTGGTAGAGGAGTATAAAGCTGGTGCTTGAACAGCACTCTGTTGTAATTGACCAGCCTTGCTTTGACCTGTATGTTTCCTGCAGTAACAGAGACTATTTTTGTTCTTAATATAAAATGTTATTGATCAAAACTTTGGAACTATAAATGTAACTTTACAAAGAACCACATTTCTTCACACAGATAGGGTACTATAGGGGAAATTCACTTAATAATTGTAATCATTTTTTCTTCATTATTATTTTATGAACTGAACATGCATTTGTTTTAAGTACAGGCAAGCAATATCTTTTTGGTTATCCTTTGATCTGAATCATTAGACAAACCTTAATTTCATATGTTTATGCATAAAACAGATGCACTCTTGTGGTTAAATCAAAGGCATGATTGATGTCAATCAAATACCGGATTGATGTCATTCCTGTCTAGTTGGGTTTTTAAGGTTATGTACAGACTTGAAATGTCAGCATCATGAGCTCTTGTTAGTTTTAATCCATCAGTCTCCTGTGATATTTTCAGATTTTACTTTGCAATTCACCCTGTCAGCTCCATGCTGCAGGATTTACATCTGAGCCATCAGTAGCCTCACCTGCAAACCTGCTGTTGTTCTAAAACTCTTTTCATCCCTTTTCCTTGATTGATAATTATCACATGAGAATTATTACAATAATAAAGCATAATGAAATAATTGGCATTAGCAAGTAATCACAAAGCTTTCTCTGATTGTATCTCTCATAGCATCACTATGTGTCCCACTCAGGGAGTTTTTCTTTGCCACCTTCTCTCTAGGTTTGCTCTTGTGGGTGTTTAGGCCAGGGTTTACTGTGAAGTTTATTGTGACAAATGTGGATTTGATAGAATTCTCTTTCATCATACCGTGTTAGAGAATTTAAATCACAAAAAAGGATTCCAATGTGTCAAAACAACATAATTATTTTAAAGAATAAAGTATTTTCAAATAAAATTTTCAAAATAAAAATATGAATATTTTTCTTTAAAATAATATTTCAGTATTTTCTCAATTCTGGCATGAATTCAAATTGTTGGAACATTATCATCTCTGTGCACCCAGTGCCTTTTCTGGAGTTCATTCTGTGAGAACGTTCACTCACACATTTGATTTTTTGTTAATTAAATGAATCTTGGGAAATAGAAAACAACTAAAACATGTTGCTATTTGTGTTAGTCTGTATTATTTGAATAAATATATAAATCACTGCTTTTGCATAATGTGTCTAGGTTCTGTATTGGTGTGCTGGGGGATACTTGGGGAAGGTGGGGAGTCAAGTGGGCAGTGTGGTAGTTTTCCCTGGGCGACATACTGTATATTCATAGAAGACTTTTCAGCAACATATTCTGAAAGAAATATGACATTTACGATGTATGATATTTAGGGTGACAAACACTGTAACAAAAACATTTATGTACAAGCAACATACCTTAAATTTCACATCTACCAGGTGGTACAGTGGGTAGCACTGTCGCCTCACAGCAAGAAGGTCCTGAGTTCAAAGCCTTAACCTTTCTGTGTGGAGTTTGTATGTTCCCCCTTTGTCTGTGTGGCTTTCCTCCCACTGTCCAAAGACATGCAGGTAGACCTATTTTGGAGACTCTAATTTGCCCACAGGTATGAGTGCGTGAATGGTGTGTTTGAGAAGGCCCAGAAAGCAAATGAATCACCTTCAGTCCAAAAACCCCTTAACTGCATCTATTAAATTACAATAAATTGACAGCTCTTTCAAAATTAAATAAATCTTAAATCTTAATGAGGAGATAACAAATCAGCCGTGTTTCTATGACATTTGTGTCAGTTATATTATATGAATAAGTGTACTAATCACTGCTTTCACATACTTTGTGCAGGTGCTGTATTGGTGGGCTGGAGGATATGGGTTTCACAGGGACCGTTTGTGAGCTCCGCTGGATATTCGCACAGCGGTTTCATAGACGCGGTGGGGAAGGTGGGTTTTCAAGGGGACAGTGAAGCAGTTTTCGCTCTGCGACATATACTCATAGATATAGGCACATATTCTGGAAGAATATGAAAACATTATTTATATTTAGGGTGTGACATACACTGTAAAAAATACCATAAAACCTTTTTGTGTGTCTACCCGTAATTTTTTGGTTTCGATGGATTTAGTGACATCTGTGGTCACAACAGTTTGTTTTCATACTTCAAATTATAGAGTTACATTACATTACATTACATTACAGGCATTTAGCAGACGCTCTTATCCAGAGCGACTTACACAACTTTTACATAGCATTTTTACATTGTATCCATTTATACAGCTGGATATATACTGAAGCAATGCAGGTTAAGTACCTTGCTCAAGGGCACAACGGCAGTGTCCTTACCCGGGAATCGAACCTGCGACCTTTCGGTTACAAGTCTAGTTCCTTACCCACTCTGCTACACTCCGTTAAATTATAAATGAAGCTACACCTCCAAACAAAGTGGCATGGCTTGCTTGGGTGTGCAAGCCTAGAAACAGTGAGCAATGTCATCCAACACAGAAATATTGAGCAACATACCAAACCTAATTTTAAAGTGTCAACACGTGGTCACATTTGATCATTTTTTGGCAAACTGTGAGAGACAACAACTGCGACAAATAAGGGAGCTATAGTAAGTATAAGTATGATGTATGTAGATACACTCACTTTCACATTTTTTTTTATCCACAACTCCGTAAAAGCAAGAAAAGGAGGAGGTTACATTCGGTACTGATGTTAGGCTGTTAGAACTGTGCCTTCTGATTGTTGGGGGTATCCATTTTTTTTAGTCACTTCAGCTGGTGGGTTATTATCTGAAGATGGTGTTCTTTCCATTGATTTTTCAGCCATTTTGAATGTGTAGGCCTATGCAACCCCAGCCAGCTTTGTTTAAAAACTTTGCACTGCCGGTGCCTCTCTTTCTCAGTCTTCTCCTTTGAACAGATAGCATCGATCCTGGGGGAGGGTCCCCGATTTTAAGCACATGCACGTTCTGCGGATGCATCATCAAATCTGTATACGTAGCGAGAATTTTGCACCTGACACAACCAGTGGAAAACAGCATACAGAAGAGCAATTTACAAACGCAAACACACTGAATCGATATTGCTACAAAAATGCCACTTGAGAAGGTATCAAATATATCATTTTTTTAAATAAGAAAAAATGATGGACTGAAACTTTAAGGCTCATATAGTTCTCATGAGGATCTCATTATGTATTCCATAGTATATTTTAAATAATTTCCATTTAAATATTATATAAATATAATAGAACACAATAGAATATGCTTGTAATGTTATTTGACCCGTCGCTGTAGTTTAACACATTTGAAGAAGCAGAGGTGGGTAACCCGACTTCAAAGAGTAAAAAGACTGACCATGTATTTGCTCCACCAACATGCACTAAACCAGCTGATTACAATCATTAGTTCTCCTATCATGCTGTAAAGTTGTGCTAATTAGAATCAGCTGGTTTAGTGCATGGTGGTGGAGCAAATACATGGTCAGTCTTTTTACTCTTTGAAGCCGGGTTACCCACCTCTGTGAAGAGGTGACTCACCACATTAGCTGTGGAAACGCAAGCTAATGTAAGGTGCCAGGAGCAGTAACATTAGAGTAATGTAACGTATAACATTATAGATTGAGCTTCAGAATAAATATTAGTTAACAGAAACAGAAATAAACTCTGGCGCTCAGGTGGTTCCTTCAAAACTGCCCACATCTACAATTGTCTTCTATTGTCTATTCACACACAACCACGCACGCACGCACACACACTACTATAGTAATGTAAATATAAATTAGGTCTACATACAAATGTATATTTACCAGAGGGACGTAAAGATCCACTGGATCTATCTGGATGTCTGTCTTTAAACTGCAAGAAACCCCGCACATACACCAAACGGCGCATGGAGGTCACCAGCCGTAAGAAACCAAAAATTGTCACATCAAAGTCACTACTGGAATGGGATTCATTTTATGTTATCTTGATTATCTGACTCACAGTGACAACACAGTGTTTTAACCTTTCCTCTGTGCTAGCAGTTATGCCCAGACGGTGGAGACTACTGCCCATCAGTAGTGGCACCAGTTTCATGCGTTTAACTTGGTAGACGTGAATAGTGTAGCCTGCATAAATACAATTGTGTATCCTGCTACAACACTAGTGTATAGGTGAGTGACTACGGGGTGCAGATATCCTGAGTCCCATGTGTATGTTAGGTGTGCAGTGTCAACGAGGAATGCCGGGTTAAAATGAATGCAGTTTATTGTTCAGTGTGTTCAGTAATAATGACAATATACAATGGTGCAAAATGTGAGTGGTGAAATGGCTATGCCCGTGATGCGTACGAGACTGAGCTGCCAAGTCTCCTGGAACCTGCACCTCTCTCCTTATATATAGACACAGACAAAATAGTACAACAATGAATCCCACATTGGGTTAACCTTTGCAGCCGAGACACCCAACTTTTTCCCCATGACATCGGCTTTACAACAACAGAAAACATGATTACACTGTATTATGAAGAACCTAACCTTAAGTTTTACATAATGCTGACCCAAAAGTCTCCTAGTCATTATTGCTGACTCCCAGTCAGCACAGTAAACAGCCTGTTTTCCTTTGGGGTCTGATAAGAGGCAGACTTCTGTGAATTTCCCGACGAAATCAACACGGTGTCCTAAAAATAATACAGTGGAAGAAAGTCACAGCCAGGCCTTGTTGTCTCTCCAACATTAATTTATTTAAAAACAAAACAATCCTCATAAGTGTGCTAAAACATTGCGTTAAACTACAACTGGTGAAAATGAAGCAATGCATTTACAGTAAACAAAACCTGGAGATAAATTAATAAACCTATTTAAAACAAAACCAAACAAAAACATACATGTGCGTCACCATGATTCTGTAATCAGAGGTACAGCTCTTTTTGTTTCAGGGTTACCTTACAGCGCATTTTTCTAACCATGCAGAGAAAAGGAAACATTGACACAGCAGTTAATTTTCTGAAGATTAAAATAATAGAATGTAATGTAACAACAATTGACTGCATGAATGAACACATCATTGTTTTCGGGGCGACTCACGTTCACTGTGACCAGAGCTCTTTACATGACGAGAGACCGGATTGGTCACATGTGCTGCCAGAGAATGCCATTTAGCACACACTAACCTTTCAGCTCAAAATTAGAATGACTTTTTCAACTTACTAACTACATCATACATTATTTGCCTACAGTTTAGAGTGTGTTCAGTGAGTGCATGTGCATGTGTGTGCGCTATTTAATTTGTGTGTGTGTGTGTGTGCATAATATGCCGAAAGCATGTGTATGCATGATGCGTTTGGAGTGTGTGCTATAAGAAAAGGACACGGTTCATTATTGCTTTGTCTTTTTAATTTTAAGTGCAAGAATAATTACATAAGGAAACAAAATGAGCACTGCAGTTGTTTTTTTTTTCGTGCCTGTTGACAAGAACAGCAAATACGCAGACGAGTGTATTTTTTTCCAAAGTTTAATTGACCGCTCCCCCATGCTTGATCAGTAATATCACACCCCTCTGCCGAGTGTTCAACTCACTCCATCAATCCAGCTCTCAGCCAGCCAGTACGGGCCTGACTTACTGAAACCTTCAGCACGTGCAAAACATTTTAGCACTCGCAAAATGAATAACACAACCATTGATTGGCGCAAAACAAATGCCATGACCAATCACTGGTTGCGTTGTTGGTTTTGCTAAAGGTGTCAATAAATCAGGCCGTATGTCCGTGAGGGGAAATAAACCTGCCCTGTTCAAAGTTTCAAGGATGTGGTGAAGTTCTTCTGCGGAGCTGGATTTGTTAGTTTGGTTTTCGGCCGGATCGGCGAGCTTCACAGGGACCGTTCGTCTGCGCTGCCGGATGTTCGTAAAAGCGGCTTCAGAGACGCGGCGGCAGAAGCCCGTTTCTGACTCGGTGGCTCAAGCGCAAAGAGAGCGCGTCTCTTTCATCGTTCAGCAGGAACGGCTTTAGTGCTCTGCTGCTAGCTATGCTCACGCACATTTTTTTAAAATTAAATGCACAGGAGTTCCTCTGCCCTCTACTTCCTGGAACTGGTGTGGTTAGTTTAACCCTGATAATGTCCCAAACCCCATTCAGTGGCATTCGGTACTGCAGTGAACTGGACACAACGGCTGTTTGTGGAGGACTAGAAACCGCAACTGGTCATCTATCCGGTCTCTACCTAGCATCCATCCAGTCTACACCCAGGATCCACACAACAGTTCCATACGTTAACAGCAGACTATGCTAGAAGTCAAGAGGACGCGCACGCTCATCATTTTGCTGAGATGAGATGGATTAGTTCGCAGAAATGATTTGCGTGATGGATATAGGTTGCATAGCATCAGTATCTTGAGTACCATTCATCAAACCAAAACCAACCCTTTCTTTAGACAACAATGCGAGTATGGGATAACATATTGCTATGGTAAGCTCATGCTCTCCAGGCATACCAATTATCAGAAACCCTCCCACACAGACCCAATTTTACTCCCAGTTTCAATCTGTAATCAATTTCCAGTTGTGCCCCCCGACCATGTGCGGTCACCTGTACCCCTAGCAAGAACAACTGCGGTTGAAGCTTTTGCTCTCCTCAAATGCACAAGCCAGAGATTTTGCCACACACTACAGGTGTACTCCATGCACTACCTCCAACTAGAGGATTAGCATGGCTCTCACTGGTGACAACAGGTAGCATTTGGGCACTTGGTGCAGTGGAACTAAATTGGTAGCCTTTGGAAACCTAATGGACTTACTCGCACAACATCTTCAGGGACAAGACCAAGTGGCGAAAGCTAACGAGTTTATAGTTTTTGTTGCACTATGGCTTGGTGTAAATTCTAAGGTGTGAGATCAAAAACATTCTATAGCTGATGTAACAACTGTTAGTGGTTATTGAAAGCAATGGAGTTCTAGAACACTGTTTTATAATTCTGCAGAAAGCATTCCAAAAACCTACTCTTCTATCTAAGGGTAAAATATGGAAGAATGGGTTCCTGTTTTACAAACACAAACATGTTTGTAACCCAGGTGGGGGCTTATTGGGTATTGTGCTCAAGGAATCACTATTGTGAGGTCCAGATTTTAGTGACTTCCAATCAGGCCCACTTCAATGACAAAGTAAGTCCTTTGTAAATGTAAATGTAAATGCGGGCTATTGTCAACGAAGGACATCAGTACTGAAAACTCTTTTTGAATATTTAATGGATTTCACAGTACTAAACATAAATGCAGGCATATGTCATAGGACAAACCTCACTCAATCACAATTTTTTTTTCCTGCAGGATCCTATGGGCATTGTATTCCTACAGTTTATTGTGTTTAAAAAAAAAAAATAAATCAAACATTAAACCAACCAAAAGCCTATCACAGCCTTCCTACTGAAGCAAGCTGGGAAACGGGGGGGGGGGAATCTATTTTCACATCTCTTTTTGCAACCGAGAGTCAACATGTGGTTAAACATATTATGTGTAATAATTTTCATTATTATCATTATGCATAACAATTATCGTTATTGAAACTGCAAGTTTCCATGTTGCCTCAAACCTTTACTGACATAATTTAGTGAAATAGATGTAAGGGGGGAAAAAAACAGTATTTTCACAGATCACTAATGACTACACAGGCACATCTACGACATTCAAATGTACACTTCATCCAATCCAATTATTCTAATGATTTACTACCTATTTTCAAGTTAGGGTTAGCTGAGGGTAACCTAGGTTTACCATAGCTTACACGGTTGTGCCGATAATTGAAATGTAATTGCAACAGCAATGTTACAAAATATAACACATAACTTTTTTTTTTTTGGACACGAAACGGGGGCCATATTTTTAAATTTTGACCACCTGGCTCCTCACTGTGTGGCGCTGATGACAAGTTGTACTTATGTGGACAATGTGCATCTTCAAACTTCACATTCATGGGAGTTTTAGCCCGCCTTAAGCAACACGAGGCTATGCCAAGTTTATCAAATGACTTGCTTCAGTCCGCCTTATGGGTGTAGCTCTCCTGTAGTCTTCCCGTTCACACTTCAACCAATCAAAGAGTACTACACTTAACTCGTAGTATACAGTACAAAATGAAAAGACAGAAAGCTGTGGGTTAAGTTTAGACTTTTCTCAGCGATTCCATCCATCTTCAGGAGTTACAGAATGTTTAATGCAACAGTGAAGCGCAGTAAGGCTACTCTGACACATTTAAAACTGGAAAAGAAATCCCAACGCTGCTAACACGCTCTTCTCAAACATACAAAGGAACCACAACATTGACTGTTCAATGGAAACCTACACATTTTGCACTTGCTGAGAAATGCTAACAGGTCACACCCAACGGCATTGTACAACTGTTTGGGTGGTTACATAGCATTGTAGCAAAGCTGACAGAATATAAATCTGATCTGCACACTCACATTGTTTAGGTAACATTGTAGCAACATTGACAGAATGCACCACCATATAACAAACTCACATTGTTTTTGTACTGCTGTACCACTGATAGAAAGTACACCCAAACAACACACATTGTTTATGTAACACTGTGGCAAGGTTGACTGAATGTAATGCGTTATTTGGGTGTTAACTATAATGACATCACTCGACAGACGGGTAGAAATAATGGGATAGCGCAGTCAAACTCGAATGTTTTCTTCAATGGACAATTCTACAGATCACTGAGAATACCATATTTGCTCTGCAGCTGATGTCACCACATTAATATCCCAGCCACAAACTGAATCTAATACCACTTGGGCAAGCACAATATCTAGAACTCTGAATCTAATTCTCAGAAAGCAAAACTAGTCTCTCACAAGACACAATGTAGCGTCTCAGAGAGTGAGATGACCTCAAATTTAGCGTCTGCCTTACAGTTCCTGGAGTTTCCACGATACTGGAAATCCTTAAGCCTTAAGCACTTTGTTTTACTCCCCTAGACACATGCTTCAAAAGCAAACAGAATAAAATGCCCTTGATAATCGCCGTTCATTATCACCATTCGTAACCGTCACGATCATCTCCCGACGGTGGTGTATGTTCGGTCTCACCTCACTTTTTTGACACCTGAAACCTGCTGGGTGCCAAGCATGACATTCGTGCCCTATTGAGCGAGGACAAACAGCGGAGATGAATAAAACCCCATTCTCATGGTTAAAACAAAAAAAAGTGATTAAAAGCTAGGGCTTTCACTGGCGAAAACGCTCAAATGTACATTCAGGGATTACGGGTGGTGCGCAAGCACTGCTCTGAGCGATTAGCTGCACGTCACGTGTTAAATGTCTAATCCGGAGGAAGACTGAAGAGAAGCCTATTATCCCGTAAGTTCATTTTATGAAGGCACTTCCTGGTAAAGCTTTGCCATAGAATAGCACCTTTTTTTAACTAGCCAGCAAAAGCCCTTTTTGCAGAGTATCTGTGTGTTTGTGTACTTGCATGTGCGCATATTTGCGTGTGTGCGCGTGCGTGTGTGTGTGTGTCACGCTTTACAAGAGGCTGAAACCCAGGATGTACTGAAGGAGCTTTGTTCTGTTTGCTTGAGGTAGGAAGGTGCTGCTGACCTCCAGCAGCGTGACTTTCTTCTCGCGGCTCTCTTTCAGGACCTGCAGGACAGGGGGTGGGGTTACGCTAGTCTCCTCCTCCTTCACAGGGCTCAACAACCACATAAGGAATGGTTAACTCCCATCTGCTTAGCTCAGCTGAGGGGGGTAAACTTGTTTGACAAGTTTCATAAAAACGGGGCCAGCAGAAGAATAGACTGGCGGAAAAGTTCAGCGAAGGCTAGGCAGACACGTTTATCTTACCCCCAGTTCCTTGAAGGTTCTTATTGTGTTCTTCACGAGGTAGTGTGTCGCACTTTCCCCTGTGAGAGGGAGACAGCGAGAGAGAATTATCAATATCACTATTATACCTGCTAATCAAATGTCCTTTTTGAACACATAAATGATTACCAATTTGTATTGTATGGCAGGCTTATGGTAGTTCTTATACAGAGCAGCCGGTCATAGAAAGATGGAAGGACACAAACATAACACAGAAGCAAGCACAAAGCTGACAGATGTACAGAAATGAAAAATAATCACTACAATATGTAAATACAGTCAGCTCCGTTATGTTTCTTAATCTGGCTCTGTACTCCACCAGAATTCTATGTTTGTAATCAAATTTCCATGTGATTAAAGTGTACATTCTCCGCATTAATTTAACAGTATTTTTATACACTTGTTTCACCATATAGAAATTACAGCACTTAATATACATAGCCCCCCATTTCAGAGTACCATGATGTTTGGAACATATTTGTGGCATTCGGTCCGCCGGAGAGGCGGATTGGTCTCGGCTGTGCCGGCTGGTGGAGAAAGCACACACACCTGGGTTGCGTTAGCTAATCAGCCCAGGTGCTTAAAGGTGTGCTGCTCTCCTCAGTTCGGGGCAGAGACCGGGAGTTCACACTGAGACCGGGAGCTCACACCGAGAGCGTGTTTATGATTTTTGTTTCGTTTTTGTTTGAGCACAAAAGTCCAGAAAAGTAATCCTAAACTGGGATGCTGGAGGAGGTGGGACCTGGCCGGGAAGGCGGGTCAGCTACGGGCGGTGCATGGGAAAGTGGCACACCGTTTTACTTAATTTTGTCTTCGTTGTTTTAGCTTGTTGTTTTAGTTTATTGTTTTTCGCCCGGAACCCGTGAGGGGTTGGAGTCCTGATCGATGTGGTCACTTCTGGCACTACGATCCTTACTTCACTCTAGTGTGTTTCTTTTGCACCTCTGCACCGTGAACTAATGCACTTGTTGTACGTCGCTCTGGATAAGAGCGTCTGCTAAATGCCTGTAATGTAATGTAATGAAGAGGATTGTTTATTTTATTTCATGTTTGTGTGGGAGCGCTCTCTCTCCATGCAGCAACCAACAGCACCTGCCGCATCTCCCTCCCAGGGGTGTCAAGCTGGCGTGTGACAATATTAATGTTACGTAAATGAAAGCAGTCATGTTTAGTACTTTGGCACATATCAATGACTGCTTGAAATCTGTGACCCACAGACATCACCAAGTACTGAGCATCTTCTCTCATGATGCTCTGCCAGGCCTGTACTGCAGCCAACTTCAGCTTGTTTTGGGGGACAGTTGCCAAACATTTTCTCTTCAGAATATGAAACACATGTTCAATTGGAAACAGATCGGGTAAATGACTTGGCAAATAAAGCATTTTTCTAGTTTTCTAATCATTATCTTGCTGTAAGATGAAGCACCGTCCAATGAATTTGGAGGCATAGGGTTGAACCTGAGCAGGTACGGTGCTTCTGAATTAATTCAGAATTAATTCTGCTATCAGCAGTTACTGTACATAATCAATAAAAACAAGTGAGCCAGCACCTGTGGCAGCCATACGTGCCTAAACCCTAAAATCCCACCAGGTTTCACAAATGAAAGGGAGTGAATTGGGTCTTTGGCAGTTACTTTGGGCCTCCACACTTGCTCTTGCCATCACTCTGATACAAGTGAATCCTGGTCTCATCTGTCAATAAGACCTTTGTCCATAACTTTGCAGGCTGTTTTATGTACTTTTTAGCAGACTGTAACCTAAGTTTGTGAGGTCTTCTCCGGACAGTAGTCACTGCCACATGCACACCTGCCTCCTGAAGAATGTTTCTGATCTACTGAACAGGTTTGTAGGGGTTTTTCTTCATTATGAGAGCCAGATCAAGTAAAAAATATGCCTTGGAGTCAAGCATTGTGGAGATGACTGTATATACTGTAGTAATATAAACATATAATATTAAATATCTTACATTATATTGCAAAGACTACTCAAACTGATTGTCACCAAAACTGAAGTAGGGGGGTGAAAACTCATCTTTGTTTAAAATGGTAACACACGCACAGTTAAGTGCACACACCTACATGCAACGCCCCGCTATGCAGGCCTGCACGCATTATCATGCACTCACTCACTTTTCTCCATCTAGGGCATAAGGATAGTGACTCACTGGGCAACGGCTACGAGTTCCCCAAGCGCCAGCTGTCGGCTAAATGGCCGTGTATAGACATATAGTTAAGGTTTGCTAATTAATTCAGTTAAAACTGTCTATGTACGTACAGCTCCGGTTCATTACACTGTACACACATACACAGTACGTCACTAAATCTCCATTGCCACCCCAATATGACCCCGGTTGAATGTATCCAGCCAGCACCAACGCAAGGCTTGAGGAACGCCTCCGAGGAGGCGTTTATAAGAGGTGAGCTCACCGAACACGGCCACCTTCTTCTCCGTGCGGGTCAGCAGGTATCTGAACAGCTGCTGCGTGTACTCGCTCTCGGCCACGGGGCGGTGGAGGCCGTGCACGAAGATCGCGGCCCCGCTGTACGCCTCCAGGACCGGGCTCAGCAACCGCTGCAGGAACGTGAAGAACTCCTGGTGCTCCGCAGACACGCTGACCTGCAGCGATCGGGAAACGGTCGCGGTTAGGAGCGAGGTCGGGTGTCGGTCACCTGCGGCGGTCGGAAGACGGCGAGGTTTCCGGTCGTGTGTAGAAGGCCGGGGCACAGTGCTCGGCTGGTCTCCTCTCAGAGATATAAGTGCAGTGGTTCTCATTTGGTCTTGGGGTGATTTTGTAGGAGTCCATTACACTACTGAGCCAGAGCCTTGAACATGACATGCAGGGTTTAACAGTGAAGCAGCCAGCTGAACCTAATCAGTACCCAATGGTACATTCTCAGTGCGTAACTAAAACTAGAAATACCGCCACGCGGTTGTATGCCTCCGCCAACCAGTAGCCAGTTTGGATGTAAAATGTCATCACTTCATCATTTTATCCTATTAGACATTTGTGTGAAACTTTGTCATAATTAGCACATGAACTCTTGAGTTATAGCCAAAAACATGATTTGTGAGGTCACAGTGACCTTGACCTTTGTCCTTTGATCACCAAAATCGAATCAGTTCATCCTTGAAGCCAAGTGGATGTCTGTGCTAAATTTGAAGAAATTCCCTCAAGGCGTTCCTGAGATATCGCGTTCACGAGAGAACGGGATGGACGTGAGTTCACAGTGACCTTGACCTTTGACCACCAAAATCTAATCAGTTCATCCTTGAGTCCAAGTGGACGTTTACAATCTACACATAAAACCCCAACCCCAGCTTTTTTTTCTGAACACTGTGAATTCTTATGTGCCAGTCTTGCCTGGTTCAACCCTCAACGGGAGAGATGACCTCATACCCAATGTAGTGGGGCATTTATGAGTTCCTTTTGGCTTCTTCCTGTATCCTTGTGTGGTCAGGAACTATAACACTCAAAGAGGTCTGGGTGAAGCTTATAAGAGCCAGCAAAAAAACTAAATGATGCTGGTGTTTCATATCCTTGTCACTTTTAGAGCTCAGGGCAGGGGCATAACTGTCACTCCAGAGGGTAATGTGCTTGTGACATGTAAGCACTACACTTAATAACAAAAATATATATAAATGCAGGTAATTTTGTCCTCTCGCACAGCAGCAACCATTTCCTATGTGTGTTTGCAATGAAATGAACACTGTTGAAAACAATACTGTCATTGGGCTTTGCATTCAAACTGAGACAGCAACTTGGGGAATTTCTGAATGAAAGTCAATGGAAGGGGCCTTATTCAGTTTATCTGTAAGGGGTTGTTCATACATTAAAAATCCCCAAGGTATGAAACGCCTTTAGAGGGCTCTGGAGTTGGATTAGAGATTCAGATTACTACAGAGATCTTCATTAGTCATCTACACTAGAAACTGTGCCAGATTAGGACAGTTGAAAATGAATCTGAATAGCAATAATCTGCGTGGAACAGGGAAGGAATGTACACCTCCGCTGATTGAGGGGCGTTATAAGACTGGTTGCTTCATTCTTGCTGGAGTGCTAAAGCTCTGACATGTTAACAGTCACAGGACTTGGCCTACCTTCAGGTAGCGGTCTCTCTGCTCCTCGCCGAAGTCGCTGTCTTCGTCTTCCTCATCGCTGCGCCAGGACAGGGGCTCCCCAAACTTCTTGGGCCAGGGCTCCTCAGTGGGGCTGAGCTCCTCCTGGTCCTCCTGAAGCAGGGGTAAAATCACACGCTCAGCAGAGCACAGTGACATGACCGTATGGTCATCAGGGCACAGAGGAACCGTGTTCAAATTAGGGCACAGACCACACCACCATTAACACTGAGACCACAGGGTTATTATAGGACTGACATGACCACACAGTCATTACAGCACAGGTATGACCACATGGTCATTACAGCACAGACATGACCACATGGTCATTACAGCACAGACATGACCACACGGCCAATACAGCACAGACATGACCACACGGTCCTGACAGCACAGACACGACCACAAGGTCAATACAGCACAGACATGACCACACGGTCATTAAGGCATAGACACGACCACACGGTCATCACAGCACAGACATGACCACATGGCCAATACAGCACAGACATGACCACACGGTCCTGACAGCACAGACACGACCACAAGGTCAATACAGCACAGATATGACCACATGGTCATCACAGCACAGACATGACTACAGGAGAGCGAATTTGTGGCAGAAGGAGCAGTAGTAAAAGAGTGGGCTCTGTACCTCTGCCACGTACAGGACTCCATACTGGATCAGCCGGGTCACCGCATCATGGAACACCTGATATATCATCTGACAGGGCTGCAATCAGGAGAGAAATCAGACATTACGCATACTGAACACGCAATACACAAACACACAGGACACCCTACATGCACACACGCACTGAAAACACTATGCACACTGAGCACACACACACACACTCATACAGGACATTTTACACACACATATTCATACTGAACACACTATTCACAAACACACAGGACACCCTACACACACTGAACACATGCACGCACACACTCACACACATGCACATTAAACATACACACTCATGCTGGACATATTTTACTCACATAATCATACTGAACACACTATGCACAAACACACAGGACACCCTACATGCACTGAACGCACGCACACACACACTCACACAATGTACATCTGGACATATTTTACACACATATTACCATATTGAACACACTGCACCTGCTCGATCACGTGCACACACACACCCTGAAAAACTATCCACACTGAACATACACACTCATACGGGACACATTTTACACACACATAATCACGCTGAACACACTGCACATGCACAATATTTTTGTGTGTATGAACTGAACACATTGGACACACACCAAAAATATTTATCAATAAATAATAAAAGTGTTGTGATATTGCTCGATTTGTACCAGTGAGGCTGCAGTTACACACAGTGCCAATAGGGGGAGAAGGAGCTGCACAGTAAGTCTTAAGCAGTGAAGCTGCACTCACTAACGCCACAGCGACTTCGTTGGACAGGAAGTGGGAGAGCCCCGCTGCCTTTCTGACGAGCTGCTCCTGACTGACCAGGGTCCGCAGCGAGCCCTGCTCCGCCTCCCCAGCCGGCTCTCTCAACAACGCCAGCACACTGCATGCTGGGAAAAAAACAAAACAAAAAGGCAAACAAAACGCAATGAGACCGTAAATATGTGGTGAAAAAAAAGACTAGGGCCAGACAACACGACCTCAGCTCATTTTGTAAGAGAAACATTTCGGAAGCGTTGTGTAATTAAGATTGTGACCAGTCCACCCATTGTTTGCAGAATTCCACCATTTTACTGCTTACCTCCCATGATGTAGTTCCTGCCTTCCCAGTTCAGATGCACAGCAAAGGCTAAAACTGCATAATGCAACTCTCAAGGATCACCATTCTGGTGCTTTGTGTTAGCATGATACATGCTAATCCTCCCTAAACTGCCAGCTATTTAGTAATATGATGACTAACACAATAAGATAATAACTGTGGTTTGGTGGTGCTGCTCAACCAGCTACTCCTGCAGGTTTACGTTCTAGCCATTTTCTCAGCATAATGCTTATTTACGGCTACTGGTCACTCAAACATATATTCTGACCTACAGCTACAGTGGATCAGTGGAAGCACTTCAGGCATAACTGACCTACAGCTACGGTGGGTCAGTGGAAACTCTTCAGGTATAACTGACTGGACGGAGTGTGGCACAGTGGGTAAGGAACTGCGCTTGTAACCGAAAGGTTGCAGGTTCGATTCCCGGGTAAGGACACTGCCGTTGTACCCTTGAGCAAGGTACTTAACCTGCATTGCTTCAGTATATATCCAGCTGTATAAATGGATACAATGTAAAGTGCTATGTAAAAAAAGTTGTGTAAGTCGCTCTGGATAAGAGCGTCTGCTAAATGCCTGTAATGTAATGTAATGTAATGTAATGACCTACAGCTACGGTGGATCACTGGAAGCACTTCAGGTATAACTGAGCTATAGCTAAGGTGGGTCAGTGGAAACTTCAGATATAACTGACCTACAGCTAAGGTGGGTCAGTGGAAACTCTTCACGTATAACTGATCTATAGCTAAGGTGGGTCAGTGGAAACTCTTCGGGTATAACTGATCTATAGCTAAGGTGGGTCAGTGGAAACTCTTCAGGTATAACTGATCTATAGCTAAGGTGGGTCAGTGGAAACTCTTCAGGTATAACTGATCTATAGCTAAGGTGGGTCAGTGGAAACTCTTCAGTTATAACTGATCTACAGCTAAGGTGGGTCAGTGGAAACTCTTCAGGTATAACTGATCTATAGGTAAAGGTGGATCGGTGGAATATGCTTCACGTATAACTGATCTACAGCTAAGGTGGGTGAATGGGCATGCAGACAATGCTGCTGCTGCAATGCGGACGCTGGTACCAATGATGGCGTCGGCGATGAAGACGTGGAACAGGCCGTTGCTGTAGAAGTTGAGCTCGAACAGGGCGTTGACGGTGGCGTTGGGCGCGATGATGAACTCGGTGTTGCGGTTGGCGCTCGTCACGTTGACGCAGTTGCCCAGGAGCTGCAGCGCGTGCATGACCACGTCCTCCGAGTTTCCCGAGAAGCCGAGGTCAAAGTCCCGGGACAGGATTTCCTCCTTCATGTTGAAGAAGTCCTCCACCAGCTTCGACAGCACCACGCCCTGCAGCGAAGCCACGCCTTTAGCCACACCCCACAGGGCTCAAATTTTACCTACTCTGGCTAAAAAAAAATACCTGTGTGACAAAAACTATGACCCACAACAATACCACAAAATTTTCTAAATATGCAAACATTCTGGAAAGTATCAGGGTTAATATATTTCACAGCAGTGTAATATATTGCAATACATTTAAGCGGGAATAATGTCTATATTTGCCTTTTTACTGTGAAGTTTTGCAATACATTGAAAATATATCTATTCCATTCCTGCAAGGTCCACATGTGTAATGCATGGCGTAAGGCATATAAACAAATAGATGCAACCATGCAGTGTTTGGTGTGACTGAGCTGGGGACAGCCCACAGCCCATAGATGCCAGGCTGGTAACTACCCACAATGCTCCTGGGGCCAGATAAAAGCGCATATACCCAGCAGGACAGCATGGGCCTCCGAGGAAACTACAGCTACATGAAAACACACGCAAAGCCTCCGGCGGCACGGCAACAAAATACGTGGAACAAAATACTGCGGAGGACTTTCACTTCTGAACCTGAAAGATGAAAATCTATGAACGCTATTCCATAGTAAGGGCAATATGCAAAGATGATTTGTCTCATTAAGCATTTTAAGAACAAAAATCTGAACTACAATGCATTAGAGAAGTGAATAATTGTGTACATTTAAGTAACTAAGCGATCAAAATGCATATTCATGTAATAATGCTTGGGGAATTTCTGTGCAGGTCCAATGTTTCTACACACAGTGGACAGGACAGACAGAGCGTATGGGGAGACAGGCAGATGAGAAGAACTTGCCTGTCTGTGCCTGTACAGGAGGAGGCAGGCCACGATGTGTGTAGACATGACGGCCGAGGACTTGTTCGCGGCTGAAAGGACAGAGCAGGAGATCATTGTTTCAAGATAAGAGGCGGAATAAATTTAAATGATTAATCACAAATATCACAGAAAACGTGTTTCCCAAGCATGTAAACCAATTTCTCAAGCACGTAAAAGGAATGTCAAAAGTTGCATGCATTTCACACCCAGTTCTGTTTACAAACAGTACCCTGTGTTTCCATATGCAGCACTCAACCAATCAAATTGAAAATACAGCTTTAGTCCCACAGTGAAACGGAGGATGAGATCACAGCTTTAGTCCCACAGTGAAACAGAGGATGAGATCACAGCTTTAGTCCCACAGTGAAACAGAGGATGAGATCACAGCTTTAGTCCCACAGTGAAACAGAGGATGAGACCACAGCTTTAGTCTCACAGTGAAACACAGAATGAGATCATAGCTTTAGTCCCACAGTGAAACAGAGAATGAGTTCACAGCTTTAGTCTCACAGTGAAACAGAGGATGAGATCACAGCTTTAGTCTCACAGTGAAACACAGAATGAGATCATAGCTTTAGTCCCACAGTGAAACAGAGAATGAGTTCACAGCTTTAGTCTCACAGTGAAACAGAGGATGAGATCACAGCTTTAGTCTCACAGTGAAACAGAGCTGTGATGATAAACGGACACAGAGAGAATACTCCAGCAAAGTGTCCTAACAGGCCGAGCTGTTCTATTAATCTTTTACAACCAACGTCACTGATACTGCAATTCCACCCTTGCCCTATGGATCCTGCTCCGGTTCACTTTGTGCCTGAATGAGACTCGTCCTACATTCTGGAGAATGAAAAGACAGCCTGTGATTCGTCAAAAAGTAACAGACCATCTCAGCCAAGCACGTGATTGGCTGTAAATATGTCAATGTGAACTAGACCCACTGAAGAACACGCAGCTGGCGGTACAGAGATTGTGTCTGAAGTGGCAGGCTCAAGATGCAAATACACCATGTAAAAGAAACTGTGACTGGCTGAGTGAGAATGATGTGTCACGATGAAGTCTGATTGGCCCAAGAAAGAAGTTCTTACTGAAGAGCACGTGCTTGGCCAGGTTGTTGATGACCAGCCTTCTCCAGTGCTCGTCCGACAGGTCTCTGGACCCATGCTCCTCTTCCTCACCGTTGAAGAGAGCCTGGTCAGGCCTGGGCACAGACATTAGTCAACCTCAGTTGCAAGCAGCCAGCAGCAAACCAGTTACAATGTCAGTTGAATAATTATTAATTAGACTGCCTGTAATGACCTAATTTATTAACCACATTGAATTCTATGGTCTAACCATGTGACCTATGGGTGTGCATTGGGCCAGAAGAAGCTTGATGCCCTCTAGAAACCTCCTGAGGCAACGGGAAAATCGTGTGCTGCCAAAAGATACTGGGGTTGCGGTGTACTGCAGTGAGGGGGACGTACTGTGCGGCGATGATGGTGGGAACCAGGATATTCTCCAGAGAGAGGGGAGCTGGGAGCTGCCGACATCGCTGCGTGTCCAGGTACTCCTGCAATCAATCAATCAATCAGTAAAATGTACGATGTATAAATTAAACCATAATCTAACTGTAAAGGGAACAGTGACATTTAAGCAGTGTAAAAGGAACAGTAAAATGGATGCACTGTAAAAGGAACAATAAAGTATAAAAAGTGCAAAAGGAACAGCAACACGTGAGTAGTGTAAAAGGAACAGTAAAATGTGAGCAGTGTAAAATGAACAATAGCGTGTGAGCAACGTAAACGGAACAGTAAATGGGAGCACTGTAAAAGGAACAGTAAAGTATAAGAAGTGTAAAAGGAATAGCAACATGTGAGCAGTCTAACAGGAATAGTAAAATATGAGCAGTGTAAAATGAATAGTAAAATATGCAGAAGTGTAAAAGGAACAGTAATATGTGAATAGTGTAACAGAAAAATAAAAATATGAGACGTGTAAACGGAACAGAAAAATATGAGCAGTAAAAAGATCAGTGAAAATATTAGCAGTGTAAAAAGATCTGTATAAATGTGAGCAGCATAAAATAATCAGGAAAATGTAAGGACCATGCAAGGAACAGTAACGTGAGCTGTGTAAAATCTGAAATATGACTGTTAAAAAAAAAATGGTACAATTTGAGATGCATAAAAGGAACCGTAACATGTAAGCAGCCTAAAAGAAACAGTAACGTGAGCAGTGCCAAAGTGTCAGTAAAATATGAAAATCATAAAAGGAACAGAAACCTGTGAGCAGCGTAAAAGGAACAGCAACATATGAGCAGTGTAAAGGGAACAGTAAAATGTGAAAAGTGTAAAAAGGATCGTTACATATGATGTCCATGTTGACCAGCAGAGCAGGTTTCCGTCTAGAGAGAGCCGTAATGCGTTGTTTCTCTCACCTTGAGGGAGAAAGGCTGGGTGAAGTCAACCCGGACACACCCATAGTTCTTCCGAAGCATCCGGAACACTCCGCAGGCCACGCCCCACAGGCTCTCATTCTTTTTGGGCTTGCCCTGGGAACGGGGGGCAGATGATTTGAATTCACAAAAGACTCTAGTCAATTTTGGGCTGGACCAGCACTAAATAGAACCAATTAAACTGTTTTAGGGATGCAGCAGTTGTGATTTGTACCGGTCACCTTTGTATGTACAAGTGCACGTGTGAATCATTCAAGCGTGCGCATGCGTGTGTGTGTGTGTGTGTGTGAGTGCCTGCTTGCATGTGTGTGTGTGATCTCACAATGCCACAAATAGGTTTTCCTTCAGTGAGGTTGTAAATGTCAACCGTCATAAAATATCTGATACTCCGCTGCGCCAGGAAGATCACCCATCTTTCACTGTCTGCCCCCATACACTGAACAGTAAGTCTTTGGACCCAGCTGACAAAACAAAGATTAAATGAGGAACAGATTTTCTGAATGTGGTTTATGGTCGTTTGCTTCCTGTTGTTTTATTGACCGCACCGGCCTGCCCAAGTCATATTCATTGACACAGCATTGCCTCCAGCTCACCGCAGGAGCAGTGACTATGTATCCTTACGGAACGACAATAAGGTAATTTCATCTGTGTGATCAGCTCGGTTCTGCAGTCGCACCGCCCTGCAGCCTTCTCAGGCCTGGTGTCTAAAGCTAAGCAGGGCTTTGCCCTTGGAGGGGATTACGAGCAAAACCAAGCTGCCGCAGGAAGTGGTGTTTGTGGGCTAGCGGAGCACCACGCGCCACCAGAGTGGGTGCCACACATCGGGCACGGTTGATGTGGGGTTTCTCCCCCCCCCATGCTATAAAGCGCTTTGTGATCGTGGAAGGTACAATATAAATACAACCCATTACTACTGTAAATCTGTTACTATGAAGACTTCAGGGGGCAAATAATTTTTTTGGCGTTATAGTTATAGAAATGAATATGAAATACGTTCAGTTTTTCACCGAAAATGAGACTTTGAATAAACTGGAAATGCAATGTCATGTCGGCAAATGCAGTACGAATACGGCTAAAGACAACTGTGTGAAGTGCTCACACAAAGAACCAAAGCTGTGCATTTCTGTGGACTTCATGAGTAAGAGGAGAGGCAGTGCGTGTGCGAAAGCGCACTCCAAACAGTGGAAGTAGGGGAAGGGAGAAGCATAGCCTACAGAACTTTTTTTATGGTGGAAGAAATTACTTATTTTAAAATATTACACTTTGTATTACTTTACCCATGTTTTTCACATTTTATGTATTGTCTTGTTTTGCATAGTTTAGCGCTTTTCTCAGTGTGCCTGTAGCCTAATATGCCCAGATATGTTTTTCTCTTGCCTATATAACAAAACCACTGTATTTTAGAAATAAAAATGTTGGCATTGACTCATCTGTGTCCTTTATTTCAAAAAAATAGTTTTGCAACATATGGTTTCATAATCTTTATGGAATTTGGTCGCTGAGGGTGCCGTAACAAAGGTTAAGTAACCGGAATTTTTTTTAAAGATGGCCTTTCTTGTGTTAAGTGTAACGCTCTTTCGGTTTGAGAAGACAACAGTGTTTGTGTTAGGACTAGATGTGTGGCTGAGGTTGCTGTACGCCGTTAGCGTCGTTAGCACTAGCTCGGGAGCGCGCGTTCCGTACCAGCTGCTCACTGTTGTAGTTCCCCTCGATGATGCGGTCGTAGGAGATGCCGATGGGGACGATGAGGACGTCGGGGATGGTGCTGCTGCAGAGCGAGTCCACCACGAAGGACAGCATGCCGGCCCGCGCCGGGGAGGGCTTCCCGCTCCGAGACCGCGTCCCCTCCAGGTACACCTCCAGGAACTGCTGCTGCCGGAGCAGCTCCTCTGTGTACTGAGAGGGAGAAAGGGTGGGGTACAGAGAGAGAGAGAGAGAGAGAGTGAGAGAGAGAGAGGGGGGAGAGAGAGAGAGAGGAGGAGAGAGAGAATGAGGGGGAGAAAGATAGAGAGAATGAGAGGGGGAGAAAGAGAGAGAGAGTGAGAGAGAGAGAGGGAGGGAGAGAGACAGAGAGAGAGAGGGAGAAAAATTGTAGGAAAGAAAAAGGGTAAATGGGTATGTGAGGTACAAAGAGAGATATAGAGGGAGAGAGATTGAGAAAGAGAAAGAGTAAGTGAGAAGAGAGATAAGTCGATACATACACACAGAGAAGCATATAAAGCATGTTTGCGTGTACACAGCACCTACCGCATGTATCAGAGATCTGTACAGCACATCCTTCTTGCCATCAGCAGGGTCGTCCAGCTTACGACGTATGAAGAAGCCCCCGAGTTTCCTTATCAATGTGCTGAAAAGACAAAGGAACGATTTGGACTCAGAAGTTGCAAGTTCAGGGCATTACTGCAGGCCAAGGTGCTTGAAAAGAGTTATTTCAGGAAATATTCAGCTGTTAAAACAGATTATGTCTGACCCATCCAAGCTGTGCGACCCATTTTGGGTGTGTGTGTCTGCAAAGTGACTAAGTAGCATCCAGTATCATACTGTACACGCCTTAAAAAAATAAATATATCTTGTCATGTAACTGAGTAATCTTCCAAAAATGAGGAACCACAGTTCCTCATGCCAAGTTAATCCCTACTGACATATCAGGTACCACAACATATGAAACCTAATGAGGACGACACAGAAAACTAAATTAAGTAAATGCAGTGTGGTCTGGTTCAAACCCAACCAATCAGGAACATTACAGTGTGGTCTGGCTCTCACCCAACCAATCAGGAACATTACAGTGTGGTCTGGCTCTCACCCAACCAATCAGGAACATTACAGTGTGGTCTGGCTTTCATCCAACCAAACAGGAATATTACAATACGGACTGGCTCTGATCCAACCAATCAGGAATATTAGTATATGGTCTAGTCCACTTATATACGTACAGTTACATGGCGATAGCTCAGGAAATCTGTGCTCGACCGAAAGGTCAGTTTTTGTTCAATGAGCAGAAGACCACAGAACTCTCATCTAGTACATTTAAAAACTCATTATCTGATCCCGGCACAGGCACCCTCACCTGAAGATGGGGATGTTGAGGTTGTTGCCGGCAGCGATGTGTGGCGCTTTGATGTTGTGGCAGAAGAGGATGAATGTGATGAGCAGGTAGTCTATGTGGGATTTGTGCACGGGCAGGAAGACTAGGGGGGCATTGTGCTGAAAGAGAAGAAACGTTCCTCCATCACACTGTACGCTGAGTGTACAACCGTGCCAAACTGAACAACCAGGGACCACATCCTACTGTACTAGATTGCATTAGAGTGTACAGAAGTGTACCACCACTATTCACCCCCCAACTGTGCTATTAGACTGTACAGAACTGCACCACCAATAATCACACCCAACTGTACAACACAAACCAAGGTCCCTGCACCATCAGGGACCACACCCAACTGGACCCCCAGAACTGTACCGTTTTTTTGGCCACATGTCCTCACGAACATTCAAAACGGAACGGGAAATCGTGGCACTTCAGTAACGGCACAGAATTCTGAACCACACCACGCTCGGTATCTACCCGGCCTCCCCGGCAACAGGGCTGCGTTCGCCCGCCCTTGTAGAGGCGCAAGACGCTCGCAACTCAGAGCACAACGAGGCTCAGAGGAAGCCCGGAAAGCCAAAATGAGGACTCCCTATTCCCCAGCTAGCAGGATTAGCATCCCTCCGCTGCTGTCGAGAGGGTAACGAAAGGCAGACAAAGCTGTCAGGGGTCCGGGGAGAATGAAGCTGACGCAACATTAGCGTCGTGTTTAAATCAAAGCGTTCGACGGCAGGGTTCCACCGGCGTGATTAGACACCAGCACCAGATGCATTTTGCCCGGATTCCGGGCCCAGCAGGCAATGGCTACAAACCATTTAGATAGAAATATCCAGCAGTCTCGACGGGCGATGAAGTACAACCAAAAGAATAAGTGCGGGCGAAGAAGCTGTGGCTTGACGTCGTACTATTCAGAGGAAACCGTACGACGTCATGCAGCAATGAGCGCAGCCAGCGATCAAGACTGGGATTGAAAATTAGGAAAAAGATTTCACTTTCCTTATTTCACCGCTTTTTATCAGTTCTTCTACTTTATTGTGAAGCACTTTGTGTTGCGCTAAGACATGTGAAATTGATTGATTGATTGATTTATTGAAAGGCAAAACATTTTTTTATGATTTAAAAACATTAATAATCAAATAGATCTGTCAACCGTTCTTTTAAAATTAAACTATAACTGATTTTTAGTAAGTCAAGGCAGCAGCCTGCAGCCAGACAGAGCTCTACTTGCTCTCCTCCTGCACATTCTGTATTGGAGCAGGCTGGTTACACGCTATGCGCCGCGGTCTGTGCGCTGCCCTGGGGCAGCAGCTGTGGCTCAGGGCCCCTCGCCCCTGCAGAGAACAGCAGGAAACCCTGTTGGGCGCCGAGAGAACTCGGTTCAGAAGTTCAGGGGAACGGGATTGGCTGCGAAGCAGCTGCACGTAACGAACACGACAGCAAGGGAGGCAGGGAGATCCGAACTGGCCGCACGGCTCTCCGGTGAACTGTCACTGCTTCACCCTGTAAGGAGCCTGTTACAAGTTACAAATCAATAACATACCTGTCAGTCCATCAACACTTCACCCTGCTACAAGCCTGTTACAAGTTACAAATCAATAACGTACCTGTCAAACCAGCAACACTTCACCCTGCTACAAGCCTGCTGCAAGTTACAAATCAATAACGTACCTATCAAACCATCAACACTTCACCCTGTTACAAGTTACAAATCTATAACGTACCTATCAAACCATCAACACTTCACCCTGCTGCAAGCCTGTTACAAGTTACAAATCAATAACGTACCTATCAAACCATCAACACTTCACCCTGCTGCAAGCCTGTTACAAGTTACAAATCAATAACGTACCTGTCAAGCCATCAACACTTCACCCTGCTACAAGCCTGTTACAAGTTACAAATCAATAACATACCTATCAAACCATCAACACTTCACCCTGCTACAAGCCTGTTACAAGTTACAAATCAATAACGTACCTGTCAGTCCATCAACACTTCACCCTGCTACAAGCCTGTTACGTTACAAATCAATAACGTACCTGTCAGTCCATCAACACTTCACCCTGCTACAAGCCTGTTACGTTACAAATCAATAACATACCTATCAAACCATCAACACTTCACCCTGCTACAAGCCTGCTACAAGTTCCAAATCAATAACGTACCTATCAGTCCATGAACATGTCACCCTGCTACAAGCCTGTTACAAGTTACAAATCAATAACATACCTGTCAAACCATCAACACTTCACCCTGCTACAAGCCTGTTACAAGTTACAAATCAATAACGTACCTGTCAAACCATCAACACTTCACCCTCCTACAAGCCTGTTACAAGTTACAAATCAATAACGTACCTGTCAAACCATCAACACTTCACCCTGCTACAAGCCTGTTACAAGTTACAAATCAATAACGTACCTATCAAACCATCAACACTTCACCCTGCTACAAGCTCCAAATCAATAACGTACCTATCAAACCATCAACACTTCACCCTGCTACAAGCCTGTTACAAGTTACAAATCAATAACATACCTGTCAAACCATCAACACTTCACCCTGCTGCAAGCCTGTTACAAGTTACAAATCAATAACGTACCTATCAAACCATCAACACTTCACCCTGCTACAAGCTCCAAATCAATAACGTACCTATCAAACCATCAACACTTCACCCTGCTACAAGCCTGTTACAAGTTACAAATCAATAACGTACCTGTCAAACCATCAACACTTCACCCTGCTACAAGCCTGTTACAAGTTACAAATCAATAACGTACCTATCAAACCATCAACACTTCACCCTGCTACAAGCTCCAAATCAATAACGTACCTATCAAACCATCAACACTTCACCCTGCTACAAGCCTGTTACAAGTCAATAAAGCACCTGACAATCAACACCTCACTCTGTTACAAGCCAATATTGTACCAAATGTACCTGGCAAACAGTCAACGTCACGCCATTACAAGCCTGTCATAAGCAAATAATGTACCGTCAACATTTCACCCTGGGGAGACTCACCTCTATGGCTGCCTTCTTCACCATCTCTAGCTGACCTTTGTGGATCTGGATGCTACAGAAGAAACCATTAAAAAGTTTCAGCAGCACCCATCCGGTCAACCTGAGAGAAGGGAGAAAACCGAGGTTCAACCATGGTGCCGAAACGTATGCTTGGAACGAAGACAGGTTCTATTTTAAGTTGGCTCACACCCATTTGCAAGATGCAGATGCTGAGCTATGTGGGGTACCTGATGAACGCAGGGGATATATTGGCCACCATTTCCTGCAGGATCCCTCTGGCCTTTTGCCGCACTTTGCCGACAGCCTTTTGTTCCGCCCCCGACTCCATGGCAACCGGGTTGTCTCCTGAAGCAACCATCGTGGTGGCGCTCTCCACCCTGCACGTGCACGGACAGGGGGCGGGGTTAGACCCGAGAGCTGCGCCCTTTTTCTTCAGCCCGTGAACAATGAGTAAGGGCTGCTTCAACTGTGTAAACCTCTGGCCGCCACCAGTGAAATCTAAAACTAAATCTAAAGTTACATGCTAGAGAATAAATAAGAGAAATGTATGTATGTTTTTTTTTTTTTTATTTGTATGTGAGATTCGCCCTGCATAAGAGTGTCTACCAAATTCGTAAATGTAATACAACCCTGGGAAAATTTGTACCACACACTGAGGTCTAACCCTTTCAGGGTGTTAAATGTCCTTGTTGCTTTTTTAAAAATTTAGTTTGACGAATGACTCGCTCAGTTGTTTCTGTACTACTGAGAACAATACTGATGAGAAAAGGACTGAATGGAAACCGTGAACAGTGTCAACAGAGACAGGTGTTATTGTGAACGGTACTCATGGGGAATAGTGTTATTGTGAATAGTGCTGATGGGGAACTGCATTACTGGGAACCATACTTATGGGGACTAGTGTTTCTGTGAACAGTGCTGATGGGAAACAGTACTTACGGGGACTAGTGTTTCTGGTAACACTGCTAACAGAGACAGGTGTAATTGTGAACTGCACTAATGGGGACTAGTGTTTCTGTGAACAGTGTTAAAAGAGACAGGTGTTATTGTGAACCATACTTATGAGGACTAGTGTTTCAGTGAACAGTGCTTATGGGAAACAGCATTACCAGGAACCATGCTCTCTCCTACCTGCTGTTGTTGAGAACATTCTCCACCACATTCCTGGCAAACATGTCCTTTCGTACATCACGTTCCAGGACAAACAGCACATAGCTCAGCCGCCTAGCCAGCCAGCCCCGATGCCTGCGGTACAGAAATGCACAAAGTGTAAAACACACACACGCACACTCTCACACACTCATGCACACTCACACTCATACACACACTCACTCACAGTCACACCCATACCCACACTCACACTCACACTCATATGCTTACACACATGCTATCTGCTACCCGTCTAGTTCATGTAACTCAAACGGGATCAATACCATGCGCATCTGACTTATTCACCGATTTTGTGGATTTAATCACTAATTAAAATTTGACAATAACTTACTTTTCCATGATCAACGGCTGGATCTGAAAGCCAAGATCACGGGACCTGCACACAGTAATCCCCCAAAAGAATTCCTGGCTAATTTAAACCATGTAGGTTCTAATGTATTAGCTAATGTTTTGAGGGAAAGCCCTTCCCTGGGTATTACACTGGGAGATCAGTAACTGAAATGTGGGAATGTCCATATACGTCTCAATAGATCCACCGTGACCTCTCACGAGCCAAAAACAGGAGTAAGAATAACTGTACGTTTATCTCAGCAAACATTTGACTCCACGAGGGGAGGCTTTAAAAACAGGCAGGGTTTTTACTGCGGTGGCTATAGAAGACAAAGCAGAGGTCAGTCACAGGATACAGGCAGAAGGGTGTCCCCTAACAAACACGCTCAATAATTCAGCCGCTTCAGGTTACCAGAGCTTCACACAGGTACAAGCACCAGGGTAGACTGCGGCCTGTTCGCTTGCTCAGATCCACACAAACACACACACACACACACACACACACAAACACACAAACATATAGACACGCAAGCACACACATACACTTGCACGTGTGGACCCTCTCACCGGCATGCACACACGCACACACGCACACAGACACGCAAGCACGCACATACATTCGCACGTGTAGACACTCTCACAGGCTTGCACGCACACACACACACGCGCACGCGCAGACACCTACCTGGTGTGCGTTTCATTAATGTAAATCACGTTACGCAGGCCAAGGGAGGGGATGCTAGGGTTGAAGAGCCTTTCCTGCAACAACAAGAAAAAGTCAAGCCGCGAGGAGACTGTGTTCAGTAAGGAAGATACAGAAGGTCGGTACAGAAGAAAGCGTGTAAAATATCAAGGGGATCGTGTTCAGTATGGAAAAGAGCGTGTTAAGAATGCAGTGGAGTATGGTCATATGAATGCACGAGTCTGTCATTGAACTGTAATAAACATGCTCCAGTTATCAAATGTAATGAATTACCAATCTCAGTAAAACTCAGAGCAGAGATTTACTGCAGATTGAGCACCTGTGTGAGCATCTCTTTAAGCCAAGGCAAAACTGCACAGCCGTTTCCTCTTCAATCTTATCAAGACAACCACTTTATTTCAGTAACAGCTTTACTTTGATGAAATTAATAGCATAATGAATTTTTGGGAAAGGGTTCAGGGTGCCTCCCCGTGTGATGCAACATGCCGATTGGCGGAGGAGTAGGGGTGGGAGTTACCTGACTCTGAGGCGTGCATGAGTGACAGCACCTGCCCACGAATGGCCGCTTCCTGTTCAGAAGGCCCTCCTTCCAGGTGGTAGCAACAGAGCGAAGGACATAAGGACTGGAGCTGCGATCCTGCTGGGCGCACGCGAGCATGCACGTACGCACGCACACACAGACATACACACACAAATTATGGCATTAGCTATTAAAAACAGCCAGCGCTGCAAGCTCGTGTGGGCGGATCAGTTTTTTAGTTTGGGGTCAAGATTACGGTTCTTTCACGCCTTCAGAGAGAACCTGCTTCCGTTTCCACAGCCTCACTCGCGGGTGAGAAAGTCTATGTGCCCGCCTCCGAGAATCATAGCCAATGACGATGAAAACAGCTGCCGTCACAGTTGACACGCCCCTCGTGGACCCTTGCTGAACATACATGTCAGCTGAAGCAGCACGGAACTTGCCAGAAATATCCCCACAGTCAGACAGCATGGAACTCGCATTCCGGGACAGATATGTCTTTACACAGCCGACCGAGATAAATTTGCATTACAGAAGAGAGGATTCTTTTCAGAGTATGAAAAAAATCTGTGACTTTCTGTTTCAAGATAACGGAGTTAAGACCGGTTCCAATCTAGAAAGCCAATGGCAATCACAGTGTGCAAGCACACTGTGTATGTCAAAGCAAGGCCACCATGTGCGTCCTCATATTTCTCAAGGCCATTCATGGTGGTCCTCTCACAGTTCAAGCACACAAACTGACTGATTCAACCGGTATTGGGAAAAAGTTACATCTGCATTTACATTTTGGGGGGAAGGGGGAAACCAGTCCAGCAACCCTGGTCTCAACAGCTCTCTTATCACAGGAAGCGCAACTGCTGCTACATTAGTGTTGTTTTTGCCACCAGTTTTTGATTTAGTCATAGTCTTAGTCTTTTGACTAAAATGCATTTTAGTTTTATTTTTACATTTTAGTCATGCCTTCTTCATTAATTTTAGTCAGACAAGACAAGAATGACTAAAATCATATTTATTTTAGTTTACGGAAATAACACAAGTATTTTAGTCACAGTTTAGCCCTACTTAATTTTTGTCACGTACTTTCCAGCCTCCAGTAGTTAAATGTCTACAAAGGTAATGACTGGTACTCACAGATTACCCAACTAATTTGGAAACAACCTGTTATGACAGGAGCGTCTGCCCCTTTAACACAAGTGAACTCTGCTTCAAATGCACATGCGGCATTGTCTGCCTGCAGTGTGTCGCTCTGTAACAAAGCAGCTTTACTTTTTAAAAAGACAATAAAGACATCAGCTATCATGTAAATCATGATAGCTAAGAGCATGCTACTAATAAATATGTAAAAATGGCCATTTCCTCCAAGCGTATTCGTGATGATGATAAATGTACTTACGGAATCTTCCCCCGGGTGCTTCCATCGGTTGGCCCCCTGCTCCGAGCTGTTGGCCAGCAGAACGTTGTCCTGTGCTCCGAAGGACACCACAACCTCCATCCCTGCTTTTCTATATGACGCACCAGCAACGGACCTGAAAGCAAAATTAGAATTTCAGATTTCAGTGCAACCGCACGAAGACACTGTGGATCCAGAAAAAAATCAAACACGTCTGCAGTACAATCAGACCATTTCCACTCTAGGGTCAGAAGGCAGAAAGAGACCCTCAGTCGCATGTGCTTGCAGTAACACGGTTGACAACAGAGGCATGACTTAGAACTGCTTAGCTTTGGAAAAGGGCTGTCGGCCAATTACTTGAGTTGTGTTTGTGTAGTATTAGTCTGAACCCATAACAGCCATGTATTTATTCCACTCATAATATCAAGACAAGATGAGATGCTTAGCTCATTCCTCACTAATTCCATCCAACCCTTCCAAACAATTAGTTATATTATGCTCAGGCAGTCAATTAATGAAGAGTCAGTGTGTCCCTCACTGGTCTTGGGACACAGTGAACTGAAATGAAATTAAAGTTACTGACAAAGTAACATACCAACATAAACTGATCAGATATAGTAGCCATATCCGTTCTTTTCTTCCCACGTTGTCACACCTGACTGAACCACTGAAAAGCCACGATGCTCAGAGCATTCTGAACTGACCAGAAGTCTTGATGTGCGCAACCCCAGAGAAACGTGGCATCTTCCTCATAATGAACAAGCTCATTCCTCCAAACTCGACAAAAGAAAAGCAAAACAGGCTAGCAGCCAGAGACTGACATTTTTTCATCAGTTTCGGCATGGTTTACTCATTTCTTCCAAACTGGAAGGCCAAGCCATATTGTGTCTTGTCGTATAGTGTATGCGAGCATGCAGCCTTCTGCAAGGTGTCACGTGGCGCAAGGTCTCCTCCAAAGCAGCTAGCCTCGGCTAGCATGCAGTCTCTTCAGGAGCAGCTAGCCTCGGCTACCGTGCAGTCTCTTCAGGAGCAGCTAACGTTGGCTAGTGTGCAGTTTCCTCCAAAGGTGGCTAGTGTCAGGCAGCGCACGGTCTCATCCGAAGCAGCTAGCCTCAGCTAGCATGCATTCTCTTCAGAAGCAGCTAGAATGCAGTCTCCTCCAAAGCGGCTAGTGTCACCTAGCACACAATGTCCTCCCAAGTGTCCAGCGTCCGGTAGCGGCCGGTCTCCTCTGAAGCAGGCGTTCCCCAGTGACTGTGGGGGAAGAGCACACTTCATGCAAGGCACCCACAGCCTGACTGCAGGCGGCCAGTGGGCAGAGGAAGCAGCTGCATGATGAAGCGAGACCGGCAGACTGAAACCCTCCCTTAGCCATGCCTCAGGAATCTATACGCCAGGATTCTCACCGCGCAATTGTTAGGCTTTGCCATTCATTATTTTTAGTCTCTAGTTTTCACTATTATATGAAGAATTTTATTTTTTAAAGCAATCTCATCTCCCATTCAAGTAATATTCTTATCATTATTATTATTATGCAATCTCTTTTGTCTCCCAGTCAGTTCTCCCTAGTGCTGCAGTACCACAGACAATGCAGGTCACATGACGCACAGATCTCTAATGCTGCTCCGGCCTGCTCAGTCACTCTGGGCAGACACACTGAAGGAAGTGACCTCTTTTTTTTCCTCCACACTCCTCCTAATGCTGTCGGTTAATTCCCTGACCTTTCTCTGCGCCAGACGTCGTCTTCCGTTACGGGCAGTGCCCTGCAGTCTTGCAGAGCGCACACTGAGCCCTTTTCGGATCCCTCCCACCGCACCCCGGCCCCCACCTGACCATCCCCCCCTGTCCCCGTCACCCTGTGTGAGCAGCTGTTCAGTGCAAAACCTGCGTTCTGCGGGGCATGCAGACAGAGACGGGGGGGGATGGGCGCAGAATGAAGGATTAGCCAGTGAGGTGACGGAGCTGTAATCCGCAAATGTCGCCTGCGTAGCATTCCTGCTCTTAGCGAGAGGAATATTTATAGCGCCCGTTCCCTCTGCGTCGTGCCCACCCGATTTGGGGGGCGATGTTGGCCAGATAACTTCTGAAGTTACTGAAGACCATATCATAACTTCACAATGCCAACATCAAGCACTCCATCATTAAACCTGACACTCCTGCCCTCCCCCAATTATATGATGTGAAAATGAAACTGTCTAGTACAGAAAATTGTACTGGGTTGCATTTCTCTTTATTCCTTCCTATCTCTCTCTGTCTTCAGCGTCCCTTGTGCCCCGCCCCCTGGTTGCCCGCTTCAAGAAGCTGCCACGTCCCTTCTTGCCACCTGGTCACTTCTGGACATTAAGCTGGAGGCGGGGCTTGATGACACAGGGATATTTACCCCTCGCGACGCGATGGCCTTGCAGACAGAAATGCTACGCATCTCTCCTGTGTTGCATAATGACGGACAAAAGCTTGTGGCTTTTGCCTTCTAAAGGCAAAGCAGACCCCAGAAGCGACTGCCACCAAAATGACCTTCATCTAATAGTAATATGAGTCCACTGGGAAAAATATGGAAAACAAAGAGGCTGTGATGAACTGCTGCGTTCTGACAGTGGAGAAGTAATTTCTCACTGTAACACCTTCCTGCAGCTGAGTTTATCTTGGAGCATGAGGGTACCAGCGTGTGCTGAACAAGCATAAAGTCACACCGATGAACTTCCACACCTAGGGTTGGGTTCCAAATTGGAGCCGGTTCTAAAATGGTCATCTGAACCGAGGAATTGATAAGCACCACGCCTTTTAGTTCCGTGTGTTTATTTTGTTTTGCTGATTCAGTAAGAATCATCATTATTAAACTTTATTTATACAGGGTAGGGTGACTGAGCATGCATGCTCTTTTGCAGCAGTCCTACTATCAGCATACCATTCCTATTAACTTACAGCTGCTGAAGCATTTCATGATTCAAACAAAGAATGACAATTTGGAGCCGCCCGTTAATTAGCCTCTCTCTTCCTCACCATGTCTGTTTCCTGCATATAACTAGCTGCCATTACATCTGGCGGACGCTTTTATCCAAAGCAAAGTACAATAAGCCTTGAACACGTTAAGTCCCATTCACACGGTAAGCATAGGCTAGGTTAGAAAGTTATGAGAAGTCAAACTAGGAGACATGACGACAAGCTGCACCACCAAGACAACGACACAAGAGCAATATAAGTGCTGGATGTAGATACAGGTGTAACACGAAAGTGCTACAGGAACAAATTAGAAGGATACAAGTGATGAGAGTGGTCCTAGATTGGGCAGAGTAGTGATAGTTAGTCCAGGTACAGTCTGAAAATATGCGTCTTCAGACCACAACAGAAGATGGGCAAAGACAGAGTGGATCATAGGGGAGTTGTGCCGGCCCACCCGGCCCATACCTCCTCCTTCTTGGCTTATCACCACCGTTCGCAATACCCCCCGCCCCCGCCCCACCACAATCAAGGCCCCCTCCACAGGGGGGCCACAAATACAATTCTGCATAGACCGCCCCCCCCTCCCCCCCCCCGACAGCTCAGGGGCGCCTGCGTGGCTCAGAGAACTGAACGCTCCGAAGCCCGCGCTCGTTTCAGCCGAGCTGGCGGGACGCGGCCCAATGGAATGCAAGGAGAAGCCGCGACCAGCGAGGTAAAAAATGTGCAGCGGCAGCACCGCATTCATTCAGAACAATGCGCCGCGTTTAAAGGCGACGACCGCGCCTCCAACGGCCGCCAGCGCCCGAGCTGGTTCGCCGTCATCAGGTGGTGCGTCACTGTGAGCCGACAACCTGTACTCTTTTTGGTAAGCCCTGAAATACACAAAAATAAATACATTTGGAAACTGTGTGGCCTATTTTTCACAACAATGGCTGAATAACCAGTAAAATTACTACAACTCCTTGCTGGCTTACCCTTATAATGCTGTCAAGCAGTAGAACCATTTGTAACGACATTTACGCACGATAGAGATGCTATCTTCTCTACCTTCGGTAAACTGGCTGACGACAATGGCTTTCAATTCAAATGAAAAAAAAACAAAACAAAAAGGGCAAAACAAAAATGTTCACTTCACTATATTAAAATCTGCACAACATTTACTGCAAATCTATCTCCCCAATACAAAGAAAAAACAGGCTCATCTTCCAATCCGTTACACACATTGATAAAACCAAAACTACACTGTAAATGTGGGTGGGATCAGGGCCAGATTGGTTCATATGATAGGCCTAATTCTTATAACACAAGCAAAAGAACATTTCATAGCAGGAACTAACTTATTTGCCCTTCTAACAACTTTACCCAGAGCTTCTGCATCTTCCTTACAGTGTGATGACATGGACTGCACGCAATACACTAAGCGTGTGCCTCTCCCAGGAAAAGGAATTCAGTGTGGAATTCAAAGGCAAATAATCCTTTGGGTGAACCACGATTATCACGAAGTGAGAAGAGATGGCAATACACCCAAGAATGGTCCACACAGGCACGCACACGCGTACACACAAACACAAGCACACACAAACACACACACACCCACACACACACACGCACACAGGCAGGTTCAATGTGGATATCGCATGTCTGAAGCTCCCCAAATGGGCGGGGCATCACCTGAGGAGCAGGCAGAGTAGGTCACGGGGGTGGACGGTACAGAACGGACGAATCAGCTGCACTTAATCACCGGTCATTTTATTCAGCTGGGAGGAATCAAAATAGTGTCCAAAATAAATTCCTTGGATCGGATTTGCTGGCATCTCCAGCTTGGACCAATTGCAGCTGCCAAAGCCAGCCACCAGAGCTCCACTTTGCATCAGCTCCGTATGCTGAGCACAACATGATTTTTGTGCTAAATTACCAACAGTTTTGAGAGTTCTTATTTTTCAGCTGCCCGTGACAGGTAAATAGTGCAGAACTTGTGAAGTAGTCATAATACTTTTTCTATACATAATCTCCTGTTTTTGAATCCCAGAAATCATTATGCAAATGAAAAATGAAATATGTATCAAATGCAAAGACACTGACCGAATGCAACGGTTCATCAGCTGTGGTTTTCACTTACATGTCCAAATGTGAGATTTAATCCTGGGTATAAAGGTTTGTGTGCTGTTACCTCCTCACAACAACAAAAAGAAGCAGGCACATTATAACGATAATCATTATCATACCGTCAGCATAATTACTATTCAGCATGAGGTCGTGAAAAAAACTGGGCGTCTAAAAATATTGTGCGGCTTGGCTTGCTCGGTTCTTCCAAAGTCAGCAGCAAACAAGGTAACTAAGCAACTGAGAGAGAGAGAGAGAGAGAGACAGAGAGAGAGAGGGAGAAAAATTGTAGGAAAGAAAAAGGGTAAATGGGTATGTGAGGTACAAAGAGAGATACAGAGGGAGAGAGATTGAGAAGGAGTAAGTGAGAAGAGAGAGATAAGCCGATACATACACACAGAGAGACTATATCCGCTAGTCTATGTTCATGGGAATTCTGTATTTTGTCTCTTAAAGGTAATGCAAAATTTAACTCATTTTTGTTGCATTTCATGAATTGGCCACAGATTACCCAGGGCTTTACAGACTCCTTAGCCTGTCATAGCTAAGGAAATTAGGCATACTGACTGGAACATTATGAAACAAAGCAGGAAAATCAACACAGTCCAACTGTCATTTCTAAGACCAGCTTTGAATATTTTTTTTTTTTTTTTTTTTGTTCGTGATCTTAGAAGACAACGTTGATAGTGAATAGAATTCTGAAGTTTTCCCTGTATGCTTTACAGCTTGCACACAATAACTCCATGCTGAACTAATACGTCCTCTGAGGGCACCCTAGATACATAAATTTCAAATGTTTCTGGGAAATGGAACAAGGAAACTATACAGTAAACTTAGGACTTAAGACAAGCATTACTGAAACAGCAACTGCATTTTAACACCATCCACTCCCAATGAGATTTCAACAACATAATTTTATCTGCTCCAAATGAGACCCCTGCAACATAATGTCCTCCATTCCCAATTCCTGCACCCCAATGCCCTTCATTTCTAATACGACCCCTGGAACATAAGGCTATCCACCCCCAAACACATACCTGCAACATAATGTCCTCCATTTACAATGAGACTCCTTCAGCCCAAAACCTTCCAGCCCCAATGTGTGTTGAGGAAAATATAGGGGTGGGAGGGGGGCTTTAACCATGCTAAATGTGTCTGGGGTCACTAAGCATCATGCTGCTTAATATGAATTTACTATTGTCTATTTCAGGGCGCAGACTGTTACTAACTGAATTTAGGTCACAGACTGCTACTGACTGCTAGACAATATGGTGTGGTATTGTCTGTAGCAATTATAATACGGTAGTGCAGCTAGTGCTTTGTGTAAAAGAATGGAGCACATTATTTTTCCAGGTCCTCATGAGAAGCTTTGCAGTTGTTTTTGACCAATTTTATTTTTCATCACACAACCATAATCCATAAAGTCTAAATACAACAATGAATGCATGCAGTGAACATGACATAAAACTGTCCAATCAGTTGTACTCATAAGACCTGAAAGGATATATTTGTGAAATTTAACTCTATTCTGTGAAAATTATGTAATCTCACATTTTCAGTTCTGATGAATAGCAGAGGCCTACAGACTAGATGACCTGGGTAATGTGCATAAACTGTTTTACACTTAATTCATACATATATACATTACTGTAGTTATGCTAATGCTAATAGTTTTTGATAAACAGTTAAACAGTTAATGAGTAATAGTTTCACATGAAGATTAAAAGAAACAAAAATCAAATCTTATTTAAAACGGGTACACACACAGAGACAGGCAGCATCAATATTTAAATACACCTCATGGTGAGCCTGAATTGATTACAGACCAGGTCAGTCACGTGCAAGAGGCATGTATTACAACTGGCTTCTGCTCATAATTATTTGACCAGATAAAACTTTCGCTGTATTATTATTATTATTATTATTATTATTATTATTATTATTATTAGTATTATTTGCAGTTCAATCGCACGGGTGTAAATGCACACTGAGCTTATTGCACCAGCTAAACTGCTGAAACAGCGCAGTATTGCAAAAATTGCATCACCTGTCATACACACGTGCAGCTTTAATACTACGAAGAAAAAACAGTAAAATGAAGAAGTGTTCATGCAAAGTGCTTGCTGCAGTGGGTATACGCAAATAGTGTTACTTCCGCAACTAATTGCGTGTCCTGGTTTTGTAGCTGCTTTGCAATATTCCAAACTTACCTAAATCACATTTAACGTTACTGCTCATATGCTGCGTGGTACTGAAATTATACGAAGGAGTTCGGCTACAGCTGTCTGTAGTTGTGTTTTACACAAGACATCTAAATAACCATTTAAAATTTTTATTTTCATGTTCACTGTATTCACGCATACTGACTGAACACACTAAAATGTCAATATCAACAGTAATGGATCTTTTCCATAGATCTGAATGATCAAAACAGGACTCTACACAAACATCTGAAAATTGTAGGCGTACACAAATGAATCACAATTAGTAGACGTGCTCCTACATTATTTTCTCAGTTAATACCAATTTTCATGAGCACATGCCCCTAAAATGGGAATGTTGTCAGAGTCCTGACAAAACGGATTTTCCTCTAAAGAAATCACGTTATCTGGCTGGCTGTCAGACACAACTGTCTGTTCAAATTTCTGGTGCTTGCCTCGCAGTAATGCGCTAGCTTGCGGAGTTAAGCCGTCTCACAAGCGGCCCAAATTTAGCAGACAACAATGCAAAGCCAGGCTTGACAGATGGAGCAGTTGTAACGTTAGTAGATTAGCTACGGTGAAGTCACCAAGATAAATCTGGCCAAATAGATGAACCGCGTCTTTTCAAGAATACTAGCTAGCTAGTAGTAGTAATGCTTGCAAAACAAACTGCACATCGTCTTATAGTTTTAGTCACCTCTGACGCTTAATGAACGCAAACTGGTTCCTGATTAGCCGGAGCTGAGTCGCTACCTACGCTCACTGGTTCGATACTGAAGGCTAGTACATTCTCGAGTCCGACGGCTTTTTGTTCGTTGAGTTGGCTAGCATGCTAAGTGCACTTGCTGACGTTAATTCACATTTCTTAGCCAGTAGCGAGCTAACGTACATTGTTGCAGTTGCATTTGTTGTTTTAACTGCAAAAACATGACAGCGTGTTAGGCATAACCGGAATAAACAAACGAATTGATAATGCTAATTGAATAACAGTTGTAGTGTATAAACGTAGCTAGCCATGTCGTTTGGTGTCGATTGCAGGTTGTTTTGCAGCCGTGTCAAGGGCAGCGTTTCTGTTAATGTGCAATTCGTAGCCAACTAGCTTGCTAGAATGCCTAGTTCGGCAAGCAAGTTCATGTACTAGACAGGTAACTTAACGTCAGCATTTAACGATATGTTGCTAGCTTGTTGTCTATCGTTACATTAATTCAGTTCACGATTAACGGTGCCAAACTAACATATAATTTTATTACAACTTTATCAGAGTTGTCACCTTGATCTGTTGGCACATGCACATCGGTTCTGACTAGGGTGTGTGTCAAAGCACGCGGAAGGGCCACTGCCGTCTAACCTCCAGCTAGCTATAAACTGACGGACACGTTTTTATGAATTCAGATTATTAGCTGGGCACATTACACAACTACTACTTAAATGTTACTTTACGAGTTAAAATCCTTACCTTTGTGAAAACGTCTGGTTGCACCATGTCTGATGAATTTACAGAGGATGTCACCGGTTTTCGTCCTTGAAGACACAGTATGCTGCTCGCTAGCTCACACAGCTAACAACAATTCAACATCAGCACTGCCGCAGCAGCTCTACACCGCATGCTTTCACTGACGTCCGCGTCGCTGCAATTTACCAACGCCCGACGGCGCTGTTTCAGTTGGTGACTGTGGTTGCTGCATGCAATTTCATTGCCTTTATTTCGGCACCTTCCTTCGTCTGCTCGAAGCTTTGCGTATGCATTTACCTATTTGTTATTTTAAAAAAATCTAAACTGCCCAATCACTATTTCTGTTCCTCTCTCGGCCTGCCAAGCACAGTGCCGCCTGGACTAGTGGTGCTTTCGTGGCCAGTTACCAGAGACCGTTGTCCCCAGTATTTCTTTGTTCAGGCGACTGGAACCACATGATCTGCGAAAGGAAACCATGATGCTTGCCAGACCGTGTACAAAAAAGCTGTCAGATGTGAAGACTCACAAAAGAGACTGAAGTGATCAGTATTCAGTACACTTTCATTGCCTAAACTGAAGTAACCCTCTTCACACACACACATATGCACCTCACACATACACACAGAGGACCAGTGTATTTGCATATAATCATTACATTATCCACCTGTGCATTAGGTGTGTGTGCGTGTGTGTGATTATACTTACTCACAGTATGTATCAATATCATTCTTGTTGCTTTATTTGTTCTTGCCGTTTGCAGAGACAAAGAATGTGGTGAAATCAAAACAACACAATCTTGAAATTAATCCTTATATCAACACTATCACACATTATACAACAAATATACAAATACAGTGAAAACATAGTGCACATACAGTTAAAAGCAAATCATGTAAAAAAAAAAAACAATCTGCATAAAAGGGTGTCACATTTAGATGCTTGGTGCATACCTTAGACCTCAGACAAAAAGAAGTGGCTGATGGCAGGCTGTTCTTCCCCTCAACAGAATGTTATATATAGAACTCATTTATCGCAATGACTACGTTGTTCAGTAATCTGCCATAAGCACCTGACCAAATTAGCAAATGCAGCAAAATAAAACAGTAATTTTAATTAATTGAATGAGTGAATACAGAACATTGGGAGAATCTGTTTATTAGTGAGGGAACCCTATCAAAGGGTCTGAACTGCATCCTTTTTTGACCACACAAGTCCCCCCCCCCCCCCCCCCCCAAATTTCCAAGAAGTGCCACACACATCTTTGTTGGGGGTATGTGGTTGGCAGAGTTGAGAAGCCCTTTGCAGCAAGTTTTCACAGTGCATCACCAAACAGCAGGTTTCCTAGACCTAGACAGCCACTCTAACCCAGTGTTATACATTTGGTAATGTATTTTATTCAAACTTGGAGTACACAAGTGCAGTGCTGCCAAATCTCGTACAAAGGCACACTGTGCAAAAACTGTTTTATTTGTTAAGGTGTGCATTCCATCTTGTTTGTATTTTGTGCAGACACTCACATGTCCCTAAACCACTGCAACCAATGCTAAAATCTTGCATAATCATCAGATGTTATAAAAAAGTTATTTATTACATTTTCTATTTGTTCAGCTGTTGCTCCTAACCCTTACATTACCTATTCTCATGGCAATTATTCAGCAGTAAATGAAAGTAACTCAGGTTAAATACATTTCTGAAGGGCTCAAAAAGAGCCATGTCACAGATGGGGATTCTGGGTGGAATCTTACGAGAATTAATCATGAATCATGAATCATCATGAATCTAGCTTCATGTCTAGCTAGACCAATTTATTTCCATGAATTCTGTTTGACATACAAAGGACTTCAGTCTGCCCCAAGTGGTCAAAGTAAAAATAGCTGGGTTTTGGTTACACTGCATCAGTGGTACTATGAAACTCCAGGGATGCACTTTGCCAATAAAACAGTGATCTGTGACATCTGATTAATAATGGTGCTAATATATTGGTGGTGCCAGAAAATTCTCAGCTGTAGCATGATTAAATACACTCTGATTGGCTGATGAGAATGCTGGTGAAACTAACAGTGCTAGGCAAGGACAGTCCATACTAGAACATCAGCACAGAGAAATCTTAGACTGGAAACAGTAACAGCCCAGCAGACTGCTCTACTCACCATTAAATAATGTACGAATATATTTCAAGCAGGGGTTCAAATCGTGACAAATACCTGAATACGGATTCTTCTAAACAGCAGCCTTAAAATATCTGTATAAATGACCCATGAACATTCAGCCAGATGTTAATGCACAGGTTATGGAGTAATAGATGTATAATAGTACATGTAGTCGACTTGTTTGAGATGTCTGCTCTCCAATGCCCACCTGTCAGTGAGGGCATGTTTCATCAAAGTAATTATGTTCTCTAAATTCATTATTATTCTTCTTATTATTATTATTATTTTATTTATGATGTACCCCTGCTCCTTCACACAAATAGCCTGCACCTCCAAACAGTAAATCATGTGGCTGCAACTGTTGGATGGTTTACAGTTGTGTTCCCATTATCAGACCCCCAAAGGACAACAGACTGAGTTTACAGTGCTGACAGGGAGTCAGCAGGGTTTGATAAAAACACAGTGCCACAGTGATGGCAGTTCCTAAACATTCTACTAGATCAGCATTATGCAAACCTTAAGTGGGTGTCTTTGATGGTGTTGTACAGTGGGCGCTGACTAAAGAACACCATTCAAAAGTGAACAGTTATGAGTCAGCAGCCAACTACAAAGGTTACCTCGGTGTGATAGGCTTACAGAAATAGTGCAAGCAGGATCAATAATGTTTTGTTATGATTGTTTCTTACTTTGATGACTTGGGTTTTTCCTTCGATTCTTGAGTATATAGGGGGAAAAGTGGAATGATTCAAGGAGACTCCTCAGTATGGTCTCCTGCGTGCCATTTACGTGTAGCCATGGCACTACATACACATTTTGCAACATTGTGTATTGCCAGTATTCACTTTAACCTGGCATTTGTCTTTGAGTCTTTCTACTGCACACCTAACCGTTTTAAGCTCCTTACATACACTTAGAACTCAGATTATCAGCACCCCTTAGTCACTCACCTATGCACTAATGCCATAGCAAGATACACAATTGTATCTATACAGGCTACACAAACCAGAGGCATCTCTGCATAACAGTCTGTATTGAGGCACACTACTAGCAGATCATTTGCAGTCTCTTTCTATGTAAAACTGTTAGTATAGAGGAATGGTTAAAACATTATTTTGGTGTCAGACAACCGAGATATCATTAAATTAATCCTGTTGCAGTACTGCCGGGTAAGGCTACATTTGTTCCTTCGCCACTCAGATACTTTGCTACACTGTTTGGTGTATCTGAGGGGTTTCTTACACAACTCAGTATATAAAGCATGAAGACATGGTGAAGAGGTTTAGCTGTTGTTCAACCAAATATTATACTGGGCAAGACACGTGATCTTAGCAACTTTGACCGCAGTATGATTGCTAGTGCCACACATGGTCGTTCCAGCATCCAGCAGCTGCCCACACACTGTGTGATAAACAAAGAAATGAGACAAACAATCCTGTGAGTGGCAGTTTGGTGGGTGAGAACCGCAAATGCTCAAATAACAGTTGTTTACAACAGTGGTGTGCAGAAGGCCATCTCTGAACGTACTGAATGTTGAACCTTGAAGCAAGTGGGCTACAGCAGCAGCTAAGAACAGGAAGATGAGGCCACAATGGGTAAGTGATCACCAAAATCAGACAACAGAAGATTAGAAAAACGTTGCCTTGTCTGATGGTAGGGTCAAAATTCTGCATAAATAGCATGACTCCATGGATCCATCCTGCTAGGTGTCAATGATGCAAGCTGGTGGTCATGGTGTTATGGCAAGGGAAATGTTTTTTTGCCGCACATTAGGGCCTTTAACATCATCTGAATGTCATAGCATACCTAAGCATGGTTGCTGACCATTGGCATCCCTTTATGGCCACAGTGTGCCCTTTTTCTAATGGAGTCACATTATCTCAGGCTGGTTCGGCAAGCATGACAGTGATTTTAGTTTGCTCCATTGGCCTTCCCAGTCCCCCCGATTTCAGTCCAACAGAGCACCTTTCGGATGCGGTAGTATGAGAAGTTTGCAACATGCGTGTGTGGCTGAAAAATCAGCAGGAACTGCATAATGCTGTTTCCACCACCTTATTGAATCAATGCTGCAAATAATTCAGGATGTTCTGGGGGCAAAAGGGAGTCCTATCCTTGTCTAGAAAAATGAACCTAATAAAGTGGCCACTGAGTGTATATCATCATTCAAGATTGCAAGTTATAAAACATGGCTACAGCTAAAAAGAAAAACATTGTAACAGCTGAAATATAATTATGCCCTCAAATAAGTGTACGCACTAATGGACCAATTCACTTCACCCCCTACAAATATACTCTTTTGTAGTAATCTTGTTACAGGTCACAGACTCAATTCCCAAGTGGGACACTGCCATTGTGTAGTTAAACCTGCATTGCTCCAGTATATATCTAGCTGTATAAATGGATACAAAGTAAAAGTTACGTAAAAAGTTGTGTAAGTCGCTTTGGATAAGAGTGTCTGCTAAATCCTGTAATGTAATGTAATTTTGGATTTTTAGGTTAAAAGTATTTACCACTATTGCCTTCTGTTGCTGGAAACAGCTGTAGGGTTCACAAAGGTTTGTTGGTCATGCACCTCAAGATTCCTCTTGCGGAAGACAAACATTTCAATAATTAAATTGGGTTAATTTTTTATGACTTTCACAATATTGTGCATTTTATAGAGGCTTAGATTGCACATTGAGGAACACTTCTTTAGTAACGTTCACACATTTTATTGATTTCCCAATATGTCAACTCAACATAAATTCTTAATTCTGTCCCAGTTGACTTCTGGAACAGCTCAGAACCTCTGAACTGTATATTAGAAATCCAGTGTTAAATTATGATTATATAAAAATAAATGCGCAAATATGATAAATCAAGAAAATAAAAATAGCCAGAATTGTTATTCTTTATCTCATTGGCCTACACACTAAAATCCTTATAGTTAAATTAACTCTTAGAGAGTACATATGGTACCTATTGGATGAACACTGGCCATTTTCCTGTGTTTTGTGATGTACTTCTTTTTTATTTGAGACATATTGCAAACATGAATACATGCATTCACACTGTGTGAACAAGTTCTCTTGACACATGGACATGGGTCCTATACGCTAAATGCCTTCCACCAGACTGACCTTTATGATGCAGATTCCACCAGTTTTGTTTGCTGTCACTACAAGGCAGGGGTGGACAACTCCAGTCCTAGAAATTCAGTCTGCATGCTTATTTTTGTTCCAACCAGTTACCATTTTAGTTTTCTGACTGCTCTATACCCTATTCTGGCTTGTGGCTATACTTGAGCACAGTGAAATCTTTAGGATACGCTTGCAGTCTGTGGCTGTAGCTGGGGCTTTTATTTCAAATGTCAGATCAAGACATGATTAAGTAAATGAAATATTTAAGAGGAGAAGTTGGCACAATATCCTGAAATGGATCAGCCCTTGTTGTGCACCGTTTCTATAAGAATTCCATGTTTGTTTAATTAGGTAAGGACCTCTCCTCAGGCACAGTGAATTAACATCTAAGACATGTGATTGGTTAAGAAACTGGAGCTTTTTTATTTTCTAGAAATGGTTGTCATCAGGAACAGTTCTTCATAATAGTGTTTGTGTGGATTTGCATGGATATATTGAGTCAAAGGTAAAAAAAAAAATGAAGCTAAAAAATTTGAACGAGCATTATTATCAATCATCGTGTTCGTTTGGAGCACCTCCCACAGAGATCATCACCTCTGACACGATAAATTTGAATGACCTTTATTATCAATCATCATGTTTGTTTGGAGCACCTCCCACAGAGATCATCACCTCTGACACGATAAGACCGAATGCGTAGCCAAAAGCACCGTGCTCAGATAAAGTACGGGGGGGAGCGCAGGCTCTTAGGACACGCACCCCCTCTGTGGACAATACCCACCTCTCACTCACTGTGGCACAGCGGGGATGGGGGTGTAACTGAATCTCTGTGAATTTTGTGAGATTAAGAATCTCAGCCAGTCCCACAGGCTGAGGTGGGGACAGGGGGGAGGATCAGAGGTGTGGGGGCTTGAATTCTGCCGTCACGGCTTTATCGAAGCGTCAGTCTTGGTTCGTAGGCAGCCGTACCTGCTGTTACCTGCCCTTGTCACTTCCTCATACAGGAGAAGATCCTCCTTTATCTCTAATTCAGTCCCTTCACCCTGTCTGCTCATCTCAGTTTCCATGTGGAGATATCCATCTAGGTGTCTGTACTCTCTGAACCTTTACTGAAAGACAACTCTGAATGAACCAGCTGTGAGTTTGGTGTTTAATGCCAAAATGGAAAATGATCCAGAAGTTAATTTTCCAGTTTGAAGTCTGTGTGTGTGTGTGTGTGTGTGTGTGTGCGTGTGTGAAAGAGAGAAAGACAGAGAGAGAGAGAGAGAGAGAGTGTGTGTGTGTGTCTGTGTGTGAGAGAGAGATCCATCTGTGTGTCTCCACTCACTTAACCATCACTGAAAGACCTCTCTGATCATGACAGCCTTGTTTTTAATGTCAAAATAGATAATTACCCAGAAGTTTGTATGTGCATGCGTATGTGCATCCTCCACCTGGGTGATAACATCCATTTCACTCAGAGCTCCTCAGCACATAATTAGCTTAAAGAAAAGTCAGCAACCTGTACCAGTTACTGAATACAACTGCACGGAGACCAGCCAGCCTTACACCAGGATTACCACCTCAGTTCATCCCTCCCCTACCAATGAAGTAAATCATTTTGCACAAAACACTTGGAAAGTGGTGCCTTTGGTTTAGTATGATTCAGAAACAGTTCATTAATTAACAAAATCATCTTACTGGACTGAGACTGTCAGCAAGTGTATCGAAACAACTAGAGAGAGCAGGGAAAACTTTGTGGAAAAAGCAGAATAAATATTCTGGAAGGCAGTGAAAATCTTGAAACTCTGATCTTAGATTTTTGCACCCTTGTGTCCAGTAACCTAAAACATCTCATGTAAAAACAAGAGTAACTACATGCAATAGAACAACATAGGCAGTAGCACAACGGGAATTAGGAACAAAGGTAATAATAATAATAATAATAATAATAATAATAATTGTTATTATTATTATTATTATTATAATAATAATCCATCCATCCATTCATTATCTATACCCTCTTATCCTGAGCAGGATCGCGGGGGGTGCTGGAGCCTATCCCAGTGTGCACATGGGCGAGATCAGGAATACACCCTGGACAGGCCACCAATCAATCGCAGGGCACACACACCATTCACTCACACACTCAGGGGCGACATAGCTCAGGAGGTAAGACCGATTGTCTGGCAGTCGGAGGGTTGCCGGTTCAAACCCCGCCCTGGGCATGTCGAAGTGTCCTTGAGCAAGACACCTAACCCCTAATCCCTAACTGCTCTGGTGAATGAGAGGCATCAATTGTAAAGCGCTTTGGATAAAAGCGCTATATAAATGCAGTCCATTTACCATTTACCATCATACCTATGGGCAATTTTAGATTCTCCAATTAGCCTACCTGCATGTCTTTGGACTGTGGAAGGAAACCGGAGTATCCGGAGGAAACCCACGGAGACATGGGGAGAACATGCAAACTCCACACAGAAAGGCCCCAAGCCAAGATTCGAACCCAAACCTTCTTGCTGTGAACCGACAGTGCTACCCACTGCACCACCGTGCCGCCAATAATAATAATAATAATAATAATGACTTGTATTTTTATAGTGCTTTTCTCACTCTAAAAGCGCTTCACAGTGATGAGGCGGAAACTCTCCTCAACTGCCACCAATGTGTAGTACTCACCTGGGTAATGCACGGCAGCCATTTTGCGTCCGAATGATCAACACATCAGCTGAGGTGGAGAGGGAAAGAACGATTTTTAGCCAATTAAACTAGTGACGATTAAGTGACAGGCTAAGTGAGCCAGGCTAGAAATTTAGCCAGGCTAACGGGGAACCCCCTACTCACTGCGATAACTGTTGTGGGATCTTTAATGACCACAGCAAGTCAGGACCTCAAACTAATGTCTCATTCAATGGACAGTTGGTTTAGTATGATTCAAGGGTGATAGAACCCAGCCACAATGCACAAAAATAAATAAGATTTCTCATTCCAACCAATATTGGAATAATACAGAGTTAACCTAAATGAAATAAGTTAATAAATACTTCTTATACTATAACTGCAGAACTGAGGTTTCCGAGGCCTTGAGGAATGCTTACATCACATAAAAGGGAAAGAATGTCTTTCCGCTCTTTAATTCGCTCAGAGGTGGCTTCTTGATGAGGGCCAGCCAGGACTCTTCATATATGTTTGTAATGGCTGCTCTGGACTACAATATGTTTTTTTCACTTTCAACCCATGAAGCAGACCAGGTTCTTTGGGGGTTTTTTTAACAGGCCGTATTGTGGGGCATAGTCCTTTTCTATCTTGGCCTTTAGGCGTACTGAGGACGGCAAAGTAACATAAAACCAGATTCCTAATCCATTTTATCATGGCCGTCCTCAATGGTTAAAGAAATCTCTTTGTCCTCATCTTCTACTGTGATGAGATGAATACCTGGTCCGGGGACTGCATTAAATTGGCCGTACCTTTTGAAAGGTGGACAAAGGCAAGCTTAATGACATGCACTGAACTTACTTAACCACCCCATTGGTTGTGAAGTCCTGGGTGGGTGGGAATGGGCTGCAATAGCAGTTTAAACCCTGTGACACTGTTCAGTAGACCCTGTAGACTTGTGACTCACCTGGGGGGGGGGGGTTATATATCCTGAGGTTTGAAAAACGACACTCTCTTTTCAAGGGTTGGACATTTGGACTTTCTGACTCACTGAATTTGATTATTCCCCCACCCCTCCACCGCCCACCACTCAGGCTGTGAGCATTTTGTGTGTCATCTCAATTCGTTTTCATGCTTTCAGAAATAATGGGAATTAAAATTTTGTGGGTGATATGAAAGTAACGCCCAAACAACATTGAGAGCAGAAAAATGGGAAGAGTGAGATAAAAGCGCAAAAAAGCAGTTTGCCAGTAATGTACGGCCTAAGTGGTGCCATCTTCCCTGGAGAGCATTGTAATTTGAATGTCAATGACTGACAAGCACAGAAACCTTTTGTGCAATGACCCACAATGCCACTCTCTAAGAGTAACCACACAGGGGCTAGATTTATCCAGCAGGCTATAAAAGCCTCACAGTGATGCGCACAGATCTCAGTGCTAAGGTGGGCCAGCTGTGGACAAGGGTGCTGTCACAGGGTCACCGAAGACATGCGTCTCTGCCACTAGACAAATCCAATTGCCGAGGCTTCTCTTCGTGTGAAGCAGCTGGTAAAGTATAACAAGCTTTTATTCTGAATGTTAAAGTCTGTAGTTATGAATGTTTATTACATGTTATACCTCACGGCTGTCGACCTTGTTCCTGGAGATCTACCGTCTTGCAGGATAACTGTAACCTAACTGTAATTTGTCACACTAATTATTAGCTCTTTGATATCTCTAGCTGTTGAATGAGATGTGCTTCGTGCTGAGTTGGAGTGAAAACCTCCAGCACAGCCCTGTTATACATAATATGTATCTGAATATCTGTCTTGATTCATGTTGCCACTCATCAGTCTTATATTGTTGTTAGTAACTATGTTATCTGTGTGTAAATATGCAAAACATGGTGCTGATATTTTTCTGTCTCTTTTAATGAGCCAGCCATGTGGAGTAGCTGATAGAGTGCTGAACTCTGAATGAGGGTTGGGTGTTGGTTGAACTGGTCTTGAAGTGTTGAGTAAGTTATTGCAGCTGTTAATACAGTTCTTTGCGTGAGTTTCAGGGCAGTAGTGTGAGAAGCACCAGGCATCGTAAAGTTTTCAGAATACAATAATCTTGGACTTGTGCTCCTTTGCAGGGTAGAAAATGGCTGCCATCAGTGTATTAATGGTACTCCTGCCTGTTGTGTGGGCCTGTTCTCCACAGAAAGCAGGCGAGTACTATGACAGCAAAAAAACTTGTGCACTCATCTTCCTTTTAATCTGTTAAGGCATTTTTTAAAAATCAGCTCAGATGTTCAGAAGAGATTGCTGATTGTTGAATACTGCAGGTGCATGGGGATAACAATCAGCAGTAAATGAAGAAGCAGGTCTGTCAGGACCAGTACTATTTCTTCATGAAGATCTCAATTAAATGCATACCTTTTAATGCATCAACTCATTTTACACCCTCTCCCCACCACTCGGTTTACTGTGCTGCTCATAGTAATGGTTGTATTGTATTTACTCACATGTTTTGTATGTATATGTATATGCATCTATGAGCATTGCTATACTGCCTGTGAAGTGACCTTAAGGATGAGATATTAACAAAAATTCTTCAAATATATATATGAATTTACAAATAAAAATGATGACGGTGGTGACGTTGATGTGAAGCAGCTGATAAAGCATAACAAACTTTTATTCTGAAACAATGGTAGTCCACTCAGGTAAGTCCTGACCTTTTTGCTGTTTTTGTTATTGTTGTCATTGTTATTACTGCTATTCGTACACTGAAAAAAACATCCAGATATAACAAGAATTTTGTTCAGGAGGTTGTCTTCCTGGGTAACATGAAGATCGAGTAACACCATTTAAGTAGATTCAGCTCTTACATCATTTATGCAAATATTTCCTTTAATTGGTCTCCAGAGACAGTGAAAGCATTCTGGCCGTGTCACACGCGAGGCATTATTAAGCCACGTTCAAATTAACTCCAGGCTTTCTGTTTGTTTCTTTTCAGATTACGTTATGATCTCCTGTTTTCCCAACACCATTATCGCCAACGTGCCCGAGTGTCCGTACGGCTGGGAGGTAGAACATCTGTCTCTAGGGGGGGTGTGCTACAGCGGCGTCAACATTCTGGGGTATTACCGCTTCACCATTCCTGACCTGACCCCCAAAAACCACTCCTACTGCGGGACATTGTCAGAGGTGAGAGACTTCTATTTTGGGATACAGTCAAAGGTTGTGTAGCTGACCCGCCAGAACTGTACAGTATCTCACTGTCAGAGATGCGATAATCCTTGCAGTGTGATATAGATAGCTGCTGGAAGATCTCATTGACTTAAACCATAAACGCAAATGGAAGGCAGATTTGTTTCACTAAATACATGTTCTTGCTTTTGGTTCACAGTAAAATGTTCAGTGCTAAATCAACTCTGTGGTCCCTATTGGACTCATATGTGCTCAGTTAGAGGTAAATTTACCCTGGATCTTACTGCGTATGTGCTCTCCTCATTACGATGTTGGGGAAGTGTGGATGTATTTATAGAGCAACCTTATTCACTCAAAAACCTGCTTATGGGCACTAATTGATTCAGCATAAAACAACCATGTTGGCTTTATTTAAATATAACATGTTTCTAAGCATACATATGTTTCACTCATTAGGTTAATGTAAATTTAACAGGTTGGACATGTAATGAGCATGGTAAGATACAGTTGGATTAATCTAATTATTTTACATAGAAACGTGCCACATAATAAAAATACATTGAACCAATTAGTTATTTTTTTGAGTGTTGGCAAACTCCCATTACCTGGTGTTTTATTTTCTTTTCTCAGTACATGGGGGGTAAGGACCCCAAATACGTGTTCTATAACTCAATAGTGTCCAACGACACTTCCCTGACAGTCAGGAACCAGCCTGTCAACTACACCTTCAGCTGCACGTATCGAGCTGCGTACTTGGTGAACAACGCTGTGTTCAGTCAAAGGTGAGACCTGCAGGCAAAACTGCCTCACTGGCACCAACACATTGTGGAGAGCGCCTGCAATCTCACTGACCGACTGGCAGTGTTTTTATTGACACTTTTGCTTTTTCCAGAGTGGCAACAGTTTATGTCAACAACGGAAGTATAGGCACATTTAAATCTCAGTTATCTATGAACGTGTTCACCGTGAGTATTGCAACGCTGCTCATTATTAATAGCATCTCATCTTTGTCATTCATGTGCATATGATCTGAAATCATCTCAGTATCTGTGTGGTCTTAAATCAATGCATTCAAAACTACCATAATTTCAGGCATAAGCAAGTGTAATTTGAATATTTTTGAACTGCTGTAATGAGTCCTGCATAAAGGTATGTTTTAACATTTTGAAACTAGTCAGTGTTAAAACACTGTAATAACAAATGCTTAGCACTCTGCTGACCTCTAATGGAGATACTGCAATACCTGCTGATAATTGCTTTGTGTTTAGTAGCAGTTTGATTATTGAATAAGATTCGGTGGGATTTCATCTATACTTTTATTTTTAAAGAATTCTAAGTTCCTGTACGCTAAGGACGCTCCCTTTGTGATCGACACATCAGAGATTGGCTCTGAGGTTTTTATTGGGATTGAAGCAAAGGGACTGAGCAACAGGTGGGGAATTACGCCTCTGGACCAGACATTGACCTGATTGGCCTCCTCTCACATATTGGCATGTGAAACAAGCATGATGTGCTCATGATGTCAACATAAAGAAATGCACGCGTTATACGTGAGATGTGATGTAGACATAATGCGCACAAGAATGCGCACACCTGAGTATTCTGTGAGTTCAGTCAGTTTGTCTGTCTCAGGTGGAGCAGAAACTATATTGCATTGACATAGCAAGAAAGAATGTAAATTATAAACTAAAGTACAGTTATACGCATGTATATCTCCCCTCTAAGTAACGGCAGACTTCTGCATTTTTAGATTCAAAGTTGTGATTACCAATTGCTGGGCCACACCTTCACCCTATTCCACTGACAGGAAGCGCTGGAGTCTCATCATCAACAGGTAAACAGCTTCTTCCTGATCTTAGTTTGTCAATGCAAATGCTAAGAGTGGTGAGGGACATGGGCAGTCAGTCAAACCTTTAACAAAATGTCTAAATATAATTATATGAGTTCAAATATGTATGTACAAGAATGCAGTATAAAGTTTATATGTTTTCAAAACTGCTTTTCACGAGATTGCTTTCTGTCACGTTTTTTAAGCTGTTCGGCAGATAAAACGGTCACCATCTTCGAGAACGCCAAAGACAGCAAGTCCATGTTCAAGTTCCATTCCTTCCGTTTTCAACGTCTGGAGAAGGTGTCAACGGTCTGGCTTCACTGCGAGGTGCACGTGTGCGACAGTGAAAAACTCTACTGCCTACCGGTAAGTGCAAGAAAAACACTGATACAGCTGTTGGTTTGAGAAGGAAAGACCCACCCAATCCAGTAACAAAAACACTGTGCACTCCAGTTACAGTGGTCTTTATTTCTGCAGAAAGTGCACACCTGCTGACAAAGTCAACACCATACTAAAAAAAAAAAAATACAATGTAATGTTTCCACCATCCGGCTGCATACTCCTTTTTTTTTTCTCAAGGCCTGGAGGAAGATTCTGGACTGTTATATATTGGCACCTGACTCACACAGTTAGTCAGTCAGCCCATTTCAGATAGAAGATAACAAGTAATGTTGAATAGGGCAGAATACATCCTTTTATATAACCTGTATAATAAAATATAATAATATGGGTAAAAACATTTCAACTCTTAACAGCTATCACTGATGATTGAAGTAATGACGATGTTTGACATATGTACGCGTACATTAGAATATACAGTACATCTGTGTGCATGTGACTAATATTAATACTAATATTTGTGTTCATGAGTACATGACTGTCAAAATAAAGGAAACACCATCCATATCTCTCTCTGTAAAGTTCTCAATGGACTATTCCTGTTTTATCGATATGTGTAGTCTGTCATCTGATTCAAGGTTGCTCATCTATTCCTCGCCTGTTCAGCAGTTTGTCACTGATGCCCCTGCCATTCATGCCCCAACACCCACCACTCTTTCAAAGTCACTGATATCTCTTCTTCTTGTCATGGTAGCCAAAATAATGGTCAGCTGGGCCTGCCCAGAATTTTTATACACAACTGTGGGCATCGCGGGATGGTAGTTTGCTAATGAACTCATGAATCATGCCTGAGGAAGTACGTACTAAAATTTGTAAGATTTTAAGATTTTCTCAATGGTTTCCTTTATTTTGATTACCTGTACATGTATATTTGTTTGTGCAAGTGTTTACAATAATGTATATATTTTCAAATGTATATATATAAATATTTTAAAGGCTCCGTGCAGTTCAAGACATTCAACATTAGAATCAGACACCAGTGGTGGCGTCCTGACCATGGAGTTTCAAATTAAAGGTACAATTTTGAACTTTGAACACTCAGAAGCTGTACAGGTGTAGTGGCTGCTGGGTTACTTGTCCTGTTAGTGTGAAATTCTGGTGCATGGATGGGACAAGGGTTCGAATTACGAGAGAGCCAGGGGGAGCTCGTAAAAAGGAGCTGAGCCCTCCCCCTACCCCCCCCAAAAAGTAATACAAGTATTCAGCAATTTCCCCAGCAACCCCCTTTCCCCTGATCTCACAGTCCCCCCAACCCTTGATGAGAATCAGACTGTGAATACATCCGGACTGCACCAGTGCTGACTGTGGCCGATTGCTCCCCAGGCCGACGGTCACTTGGCAGCAGCGTCATGTTAGGGAAGGTGCAGTCGGCCAGGATCGGCGTGTCACTGCTCCCTAGCAACCCCAGCTGGTCGACCGGGCACCCTGCTTGCCAAAAGCTGAGCAAGATGTGTCTTCCTCTGACTCACATCTGCGTGAGCTTGGCTGCAGTGTGATAAAGAAGCAGCCGGCGACATCACACGTTTTGGGGGAGGGGGCGAGCGTGCTCGTCTACGCTCTCCTGCGATGACGGCGTAGACTGCAGCACGAGCACGGCCATATATGATTGGGCATTCCAAATAGGGGATAAAGTAGGGGAAAGGCCTGAAAAACTGAACAGGAGTGACAAACTCAAAGCACAAGTATATAAATGGTAAATGGACTGCATTTATATAGCGCTTTTATCCAAAGCGCTTTACAATTGATGCCTCTCATTCGCCAGAGCAGTTAGGGGTTAGGTGTCTTGCTCAAGGACACTTCGACATGCCCAGGGCGGGGTTTGAACCGGCAATCCTCCGACTGCCAGACAATCGGGCTTACCTCCTGAGCTATGTCGCCCCCAACAAATTTACCATTTACCATTTACAAGTATATAAATAGACATTAACTGTGTTTTTTAAACCTTTTATAGCTGAGGGCTCCTCCAGTCACAGACACCATGCAGGTAACAAAATATTGTATGGAAATTAAAGATATAATCATGAGAGTATATCTGAGCACAATGTTTGTTCTGTAATTAAATTACATGCACTTACAGTATGTCTTGCATACTATGAAGTTTTACTGAGAGTATCACTGTTGCGTCTCCTTTGCTGTCCCAGGTACCTGGCTGTGTTTGCTGAGTTTATTCCTGGTGAATACCTTATTGGGGTGTCTTCACTTACCAAACGTATAAGGAAGACCTGCTTACACCTGGACAGCACATCCGGACACCTCACTTGCTCATCACACCTGTATGTGTGGAAAACTGCTCATCAGACTGGGACAGCCAACCTGCTCATCTCATTCTTTCTCTTTCACATAGAAAAGATAAAAGGTCTGCAGGTGTATCATATAGCCATGTAAGTTGTGGGAACTATGACACACAGAGACATATAAACAGAGAGAGTGTGAGAGAGAGAGAGAGAGAGAGAGAGAGACAGAGGATGAAAGTAAAGTATGCTCACATACACATACATGCACATATTCACACCAAACCTTGGTCAAATATGTATTTTCAAATATTATTTTGAAATATTTAAATTACTTTCAAATAACACATTTAAAAATACAGTATATCTGAATATTTTAATGTATTTGGGAATAAATTTTATGTGAAAGTATTTGTAATTGAATATATTTGTTTAGTAATATTGAAACATGTAATTTACTTAGATTATTTGATTGATGGATGAATACTCATATGTATGCCTTTACGCAAAATACCAACACACCATTGATTGTTCTTTTCATTTTCTTTCATTTTTTTCAGTAAAGGGTGAGGCCACAATAAAACCACTGCAGGATCCATCCCAATGATTTGCAAAGTTTATTGTTAAATAAGCAACAATTATCCATGTTTTAGCTTTCAAAATTAGTCAGCAGGAAAATAAAGAAAAATAGGTCAAAAAGTTGAAATGTTAAGCCTTATTAATGATAAGAAATATTTATTTTCCATCAGTAATCTGTTGACTTTCACTTAAAGCTTTCATTGCTCTTACTGACCTAAATTCTTAGACATTATAATTGATCAGGGTATTTGTAATTTATTTGAAATACTGTGCAAAAATATTTAGTAACTTTCAAGATTTAAGAATTTTAAATACTTCAAATATAAAGCATTTGTTTGGGCCAGTGTAAATTATATGACCAAAAGTATCTGGACACCCCTTGGTCTGGGCCTGTTTTTTATGGTCAGCACAGAGCCTGCAGAGCCCTGACCTCAACTCCATCCAACACCTTTGGGATTAATTGTAAAGTGAACTACGAGTCAGGCCTAATTGCCCAATCAGTGCCCGACCTCACTAATGCTTTTCTGAATGGAAGCTAACCCCTACTGCAATGCTCCAACATCTAGTATAAAGCCTTCCCAGAAGAGTGGAGGTTGTTATAGCAGCAAAGGGTGGACCAACTACATATTATTGCCCACAATTTTGGATGAGATGTCAGATGTCCACATATTTTTGGCCATGTAACACATTTGTAAACACTTGAATTATTAAAAGTAGAATTTTCAAATGTAAATATTCATGAATCTGACCCAAGTCTGACAAGTGCATGCACACTTACACACATAAACACGCAATGAGTATAATAACTTTACCGGACAGTTCTCAGGAAGATCTCCTGTACACTTTGAACCCTCTAGTTATGCCCATAAACTTGGAATAAACATTAAAATGACAGACCTGTCATTCTATTCTATATTTCATAATCAGTAAGATTCACATTTGGTACAGAGAAAATAATTGTTATATATTATCTACAACTGTTCAGTTAAAAAACTGATCACATGTTGAAAATAAGGACGGCTTTTCCTTCATTTTGACTGCACATAATTGGAATAATAAGTAAATAAATAAATGGAAAAATAAATATTCAGGAAAACTCCTCATAACATCTTTCCAGATATGGTGAGATCTGCTCTTGAAAAAAGGGATTACACTCTTTTATTCATGAATCAAACAAAACCTCTAAAATAAACTGATTTGTTGTTCAGACAAAGAAAAAGAGACATTCATATAGTTTCTAATCTTGGGAGTAAAAACCATTCTGATCACATGGGGCTTCCATGGCCCAGACTAAAGAATGTTTATACCTGTCCACTAAACACATCAGCAAACTTCAAACTATATTGATCCTTTCTAACAGAAAAAAGGGTCAAATAAACACACCCACACATGCACGCACTTTGTGTAGACCACAACAGTTTGTCCCTGTAAACCTGTAAATTGCTCTGGTGAATTGAATTTTGGATATTTAAAATGGCTTGTTTCAGGGGGTTTAAAATGGCTTGCTTCAGGGGATTTAAAATGACTTGTTTCAGAGGGTATAAAATGGCTTGTTTCAGAGGGTTTAAAATGACTTGTTTCAGGGGGTTTAAAATGACTTGTTTCAGGGGGTTTAAAATGACTTGTTTCAGGGGGTTTAAAATGACTTGTTTCAGGGGGTTTAAAATGGCTTGTTTCAGGGGGTTTAAAATGGCTTGTTACAGGGGGTTTAAAATGGCTTGTTTCAGGGGGTTTAAAAAGGCTTGTTTCAGGGGGTTTAAAATGGCTTGCTTCAGGGGTTTTAAAATGGCTTGTTTCAGGGGGTGTCAGGAATTGATGGCTTTGATGGTGGAAACTGAGGCTTGACACAGCAGAAGTCTATAGTATCACTGGAGGTCGTCTGATGTCATTGACTGCAGCTGTGGACATCCTCAGTCCCTTACATTGCTCACTGTCGATTGCTCTGGATGTGCTGACAGCCACAAGCCTTTTCTTCTCCTCAACAAGAGACAAGCACACTTTATCAGATATCGCAACCCTGCATATACTGCATGCAGACCTGCATCAAATACACATTTAAAGTATTTTAATTACTTTTAAATACATTTTTTCTGTAGAAATTATTTGAAAAACAGCATTTGCAAATACTGAGTATTTAAAAAATGTGTTTGAAAATACATTTAAGGAGCATGTGCATATATTTGTAATTACATTATTTGTAATTTAAAATATGTTTTAAAAAACATTTAAAAGACAGAATTTTCAAATACAAAGTGTTTGATTTAATGGGATTATTTGAAATACCTTCACAACATAAGGCCAGTGGTGCAACATGCTCAATTGCACCAAGCTGTTGAAAGACTTGATAAGCACTGGATATGCGAGAACCTATCAGCTCTGAAAGTTGAGCATTTTGTCTAAGTTTTGATGAGACCGCGTCAGGTGACTGCTGATGGCCTCAGTCCAATTTTACCAATTCCCATTTTTAATTGGTAGTGAATATGCATGGCTGAATTCTATTTTACCAGTGTCTAATCTGAGAAAATGTAAAAAAAAAATAGAACAGTACATATGGCTGTCATATGGCTCGGACAACAGAAAAAAAAGAGGAAATACAGACCACTAACTTTATAAAGATTGCATGGGTACAAATAAACTGGCAAGTAGCTTATCAAGAATTCTGAGTTTGCCATCCCCCATGCAAATACATGTACGGGCATTTAGGCTACTGTCAACGTAGGCTACCCTTGCCCAAAATTCAACCCGTAGCCCTTAGTAGTTCCCCTGCAGTGCTCTCAGTATTATAACTCACTAACATCACATCGAGGGCCACTCACAAAGATTGTACAAAGAACTCTGGGATACCCCTTCATCATGAAGCCTACACTGTTGCTGGCTCGGTCATTTCTGTTGTCTATCACTGGGGTCCAGAGTACACTAACACTGTAGTAAAAGGTAATACCTTTATGTATAAAAAACAACAGAACATTATTGTATTTGTATTTTAATGTATTTTAAAAGGCTCGAAATACTATTTGAAAAAGTAGTTGGTTTCCCAGGAAAATATTTATTTAAAGGAATGTATTTTTTAAATACTATTTGAAGTATTTCATGTGTAAATGTATTTGAAAATACTTCAAATATGTATTTACATACATTTACAAATACAAATACGTATTTGCATTTGACCCATGTCTGAATGCATGACATAAAACACAAAGCAAAATTTCATTGATTGTCTCAAAACTCATCTAAACGCAAGTTAAGTACTCAAATACATGGTAGGAAAGGTATTACTGAATTACAGCATTCATACCTCTACTTTGGGCAGTAGATGAGCAGGTGAGCTTGGTTCCACAAGCGATGGCTTAAAGCCCACTTTACTCTTCAGCCAGAAGGTCTTTTGGAGTCCTTTTCCCTTATAACACACACACACACACACAATGTTACTGATGAAGGAGAGTGTCATGCAATTTATGTTAGGTTGTGTTACCAAAGTTTTTTGTCACATTAAATTTTGTAGTTTATACTGGTTGAAAAAATAAAAATGTGTTACTGCATTTAATAGATGAATGTGATATAGAAATGACACTTCCATTAAAACACATTTAAAATCTATTCATACTTTTAAAACAGGTTCAGTGTAATAATCTACTGTTTTGTGTTTCTGGTCATTTTTTAAAATAAATGGTTATGAATATGAATATAAATATGAATATGATATTTTACCTTTATTTCGATATCGCCCCTCTCTTCCATTTCAAAAGTGCCTATCTGTCTCAGAATGTCCGCTGTGCTCTGGGAAATATGGATCTTCAAAGCTGCACAGAGACACAGTGCATCAGAGAGAGCCTGGCTAATGTTAACAGAGTAGAACTGGGAGGGGATCCATGATTAAGGTTGTTAGGTATCAAGGGTGTGGATGCCACCCTGGCAGGTATTTTTCCACCCCCTCTGTCAGAAAGCCTCACTCCTCTTACACAACGCAGCCAATCAAGCCTCACTACACTGTCAAAAATACATTTTGGAGGTACATTTTTGTTCTTTTAGGAAAACGTTTCTAAAATGTACCCAGAGAGTACAATAATCTATTTGGATGCTAATAAGTACCTTTTACAAGCAAAACATTCACAAATTAATTATGTATTGCTGGCTAGGGCTATAATTCTATGCACCTATAAGGTACCACCCTTTTGTAGCTTTTTAGGCAGTTCATCCTATCTTTTTCCTGAGAGCGTAAGGGCAAGATAGTAAATGGCCCAGGTGAATGGCAAAAGAGTGCGTACATGACATTAAACTGTCAACAATTCCCTGTAAACTGTCTGAGGGGAAATTGAGTATTCTTGTAAAGTTCTGGAATCTGTCCTGTGTGAACACCTTTATGAAACCGACCAGGAATAAGGAATAATTTTTTCCTGTTTTATTTCTTAGAGACTTCTGCTCTTCACATCATTAGTACAACATTGTACAGAGCTGTACTTGTGGGAGGGGAGCAGAGGTGGAACACTAACGCAAGCTGTTGCTCTCCATCCTGGATGCCATGTTCACGGTGTCGCCGAAAAGGCAGTACCTGGGCATGGTGGTGCCCACCACTCCAGCGACCACTGGGCCTGCCAGGGAGAGGAGTGAACAGGAGAAAGAGTGAAACACTATACTGCACTGTCCTGTACAGCCAGCCCTTTACAACTGCAGTATGTAGATCACATTGCATTCAGCAACTGCTGGTATCCACCGCTTATTAGAGCTCATTTTTTTATACATCACAAATTTATACAGCTGGATATTTACTGAAGCATTTCAGGTTAAGTACCTTGCGGTACTGTGGCTCTCAACTTAGCCAGGATCCCTAACCATTACGCTACACTGATGCCCCATAGATATATGCACACACATTCATGATGAAATAGGCTAGTTGAGAGAAGTTAGCTATAACTTTTTTTTTTTGATCAAACATTTCTTTGTAATTTCTTTCTTTGTAAAGTACAGTTTCTAAATCTAGATGGCATCTTATTAAGTATCTGTGACCTAATGGGTCAAATGTTGGACATGGATATTGCGGGTGACGGTCACCATCAGATGTCAGTTCACACAGGTTTTTGACCATTACTGTAATCACCTGACTACTGCTAATCAATCAGGAACCATTTTTGGCTCAATACTGCAACTCTATATTTCCCCAACAGAAGACTGTTGTCATTTTGAAAGTATGAATTTATTTCAAAGCTGATTTTGTGGATAACCTCTGATAGGGCCAAACTGGTTCACTGCCAACACACCTATGAGCACAATTTTGACATGCAGCAACAATCAGTTAGCAGCCTATTTAGGATTTCCCAGCACTTTCTCACCAGTTCTTTGCTAAAGAGCAAATCACAGTAATGGCCAACTTGGTTGGTTTTCGTTGTGTCGTTGATAAAGGTCAATGTCGGTCCTTTGGTTTGCCAGTGAACAAATCTAATGCTGACCCACCCAGAAGTGCAATAGGCTACCTCAGGCCAACTGAGTCATATTTGCTTGGATATTCCTCTATTGGTTCTGAATGAAACCCCTCAACCAAAATGTGAAACAGCGACCAGGATGTACCTGAGTTTATCCCGATGCGAAGTTTCAGCTTCTCGTTGGGCAGGTGCTGTATTTTGAACAAGGAGATGGCATAGAGGAAATGCAGTGCCATGGTAGAGATTTCATCTGCGTGCTTGATGCCATTGCTTATGGGCAGGCCGCTGGCGACCATGTAGGCATCACCAATGGTCTCCACCTTGTTTTTGGGTTCAAAACAACATCCAAGAGTGTTAAAATGTACTCTGTTAGGCAGGTACTGAATACACTATCCAGTTATAGACTAAAATGTCTTTAGAATTTAAGAATGAAACCATAACCTTACTGCAAAAGACCTCCCAGGTGTTTGACTATTTATTTTATTTTATTTTTTTGCATAAAATGTAGTTCAGCAAAAATAAAGGCAAAGGCAATTTTAAAAGATCAATAAGTTGTAGTAACAAACTTATACAACGATTAGCATGGTCTATCTCAGTTGGCACTGGCATGGTCTGCCCTCACATCAGTTACTACACATGGGCGGTATTTGATGTTAGGGTAAGGGCATATCTGTATTTAATTGCTTTTAAAGTCACAGCACCTGGTGAAATAACTAGACTGTGGAGCAAGGATTTCTGAAACTAACATTATTACCCATAAAATAGCAAAAAGCTGCCATGTAAAAATAAAGAATGAAGCTAAACATGTTAATTCGCCTGAATTTATTTTCAAGTAATTTTTCCCCAAAATACTTGCTTTTTAAACAATTGATGAGTGTCAGTACAAAATCATAAGCTTGCACATAACTGTGAGGATGTCTCTGAAGATCCGAACGCACCTTGTATACGTCGTACAGCTTGATGATCTCGTCGAAAAGGCTGTAGAGGTCGTTGAGGAGAGAGACCACCTCCAGGGCAGAGCTTATGCTGCACATGGTGGTAAAGCCCACGATGTCGGAGAAGAAGATGGTCACCAGCTCGTAACCCTTGGGCTCCACAGACTTCCCAGCCATCAGCTGCTCCGCGATGTAGCTTTGGATAAATTACCCAAGCAACACTGTAATGTGCGTTTTATCTCAACAAGGAGTGCTGTAAGCTTGTAGCTCAATAGAGATTGCTGTAAAGTGCTTGTAGCTCAATAGAGATTACTGTAAAGTGCTTGTAGCTCAATAGAGATTGCTGTAAGGTGCTTGTAGCTCAATAGAGATTGCTGTAAGGTGCTTGTAGCTCAATATAGACTGCTGTGATGTAGCTCAATAGAAATTACAGAAATTTTCTTTTTTCTGAATGTGTATAATGAGTGCTAGTTTTGTACTTGGCAGGATTGTTTGTTTGTTTGCTGAAAAGGTTACCCTACAGGGTTGGAGTCCTGATCTGTGTGGTCACTTCTGGCACTACAATCTTTACTTCACTCTAGTGTGTTTCTCTGCACCTCTGCACCTTGAACTGATGCACTTGTTGTACGTCACGCTGGATAAGAGCGTCTGCTAAATGCCTGTAATGTAATGTAATGTAATGAATCTAGATTTTTTATTCAGGTATATTTATATTAGATGTTAGTGCTGACTACATATAGATCATTATACCCCAGATATAACAGAATTCAGAAAGGTAGGCAGATCCAAACCAAGAGTTTATTTACCTTGGCAACATACTGGAGAGAAGCCTGTCTGCTCTGTTTTTTTCTATTGTCAGCTGATTGGTTCTTTCCTCCACCACTTCCTCCAAGTGATTTGCATATTTCTCCAACTTGTTCACCATGTTGTCAAGTATATTAACATGACTAAAATGTGGAATAAACAATGCATATTATTCATGTATTATTACTACAGTAAACCACAACTACCATCACTCTGTATTCCCTAAAGTGTTGTTATCTTGCTTTTTCATTCACTGACTTTTACACAATCTCTCTCTCTCTCTCTCTCTCTCTCTCTCTCTCTCTCTCTCTCTCTCTCTCTCTCTCTCTCTCTCTCTCTCTCTCTCTCTCTCTCTCTCTCTCTCTCTCTCTCTCTCTCTCTCTCTCTCTCTCTCTCTCTCTCTCTCTCCTCCCCCAGACAGACCTGTCCGGGCAGGCTTCACGTAGACGCCGCTTGATGGTGCTGAAGGGGGGTCTGTAATCGGGGTTCTCGGACCAGCAGTCCTTCAGCAGGGTGATGAGGCCCTCGTTACACAGCTGGGTGGACAGGGAGGGGCGGAGCGGCTCGCCCAGGGCGGGGTTCCTGAGCCGCTCAATAATATCTGAGGAAGCACACGCAGCACGGCCATACTGCTCAGCAACATTCAGCTGGGCTCGCAACCAAAATGAATATGCAGAAGACTCTTTGAACGAGGCTTCCTGCCTTGCAAAGCAATTCAATGTACTTGCTACTACTACTGCACCTACTGTAACCACTGTTTATTTTAATAATAATAGTACCATAGGTGTAATATGTGTAATACAGGTGTAACAACTATAAGTAAAATGTTAGGTTCATCAAATTATGCATTTTTTCATAATATTAAGAAGAAAAAGAAAAAGAAGAAAACAATCATAATCATAATCTTAATCAAAATAATTTGACACCATTATCATCATTGTAACAATTCTACAGTTAATGATCCTGTTAGACAATTATTTACCTTTGGGTTCCATGTCGACATCATGGTATGGACCAATTTCACAGTTGTAAATGAGTTCTCGCATTATAATGCCAAAGCTGAAGATGTCGGCCTTGGGAGTGCCGTTGAACAAGAGAAACGTTTGTCTCAACAACTCCGGGGCAGTCCAGTACATGTCTGAAACCAAGGTGACAACGAATGACCATATCATAAAAACCTTACCACTCAATTTGAAATAAACTTCAATTAAATATTGACCATATGCTTAGTTTTGTCCATCACAGTCGCATTTTGCAAATGATTGGCTTATAATATGATTGCGTTACTACTGTCAGGAGTTGGTTGCTTACAGGAGGGACCTGCAGCATAAATTTGGGGGGTGATGCAGGGGTAATGTGGGAATGGGGCACACCTGTATGCAGCTGGTATTTGGGGAAGGGCTTGTTGGCAGAGGTCTCTGGGGAAGGAGAAGGGGACATTTCTGTGCATGTGAGTTTGGCTTCCTTTCAGTTTAGTTAGTGACTGGCTGTAGTAACATTTCTCTTTGGATTTTTATTCATGACTGATGTATGGATTTTTGTTGATTTTCTCCTTTGGTGTGACTGAGTGTAAGCATGTCGTGGTAGTCTGTTCGGTAGATTCCAGCAGAGCCAGAGGCCAGGACCAGTGTGGGAGAAGCAGACGCGGTTTCACCATGAGGAATACGAGGCTGTGCTGGCTGTTTCCTGGAGTGGGAGGTTGGGGGGGGGGGGGGGTGGAATTTTGTATTCTCCAAGCCCAGTCGTGACCAGCTGGCCAGACGGAGGACCCAGACCAGACCGGACCAAACCGGGACCCAGCTGGCCGTGAAAGCGGGCGCGGACGCGTCAGTGGAGTGGGTTTTTCTTCAGCTGGCATCACCGCAGTGATTCCCCCGACACCTGGCCGGGAGGGCTCGGGGCACCACATCGCGTGAGTGTGGTGTGCAGTGAGCGCGATGCTTCTTAACTGGGCTTGCCCGATCGTTCCTTAGCTAGCGTGGCGTGTGTGGGGAAGCTCACCTGTTATGAGTACTGGGGAGGGAAAATAGCGCAGGTAGCCAGCCAGTGCGTGGGAGAAGGGGAAAAGAAAGGGCCAGTGTGAGTGCACACTGTTCATTCAATAAAGATTTCACTTTGCTTTCTCTTTTATTTACCAGTCCCTTTGAGATTTGCGGTGGTGGACACCCGTGAGAGACACAGTTGTCGTGGACCATTCTCCTCAGGCTCTGACTCTACCTCCGTACACAATCTTGAATATAATTTGAGTGAGCACATGAGTGCCACCAACGAAAGACCCAGACTCAGAGTACAATTAGTTCCTTTGGCTAGGAACTATGGTCTTTATGCCAGAGAGCTACCAATGCCCCTTGCTACAAACACTGACCAGACACTGCAGTTGAGAGACCATAACAGACCCCAGTCTGTTTACGAACTGTCTTTAAAATAATGAATATATTGTAACTAATTCATTAACCTACACTAGTGTTATTATGCATAATTGTTTTCACAGAATTAAAAGTCCCATGAAGCAAAATGACCGAGGGGAAATAAAACAGAAATGCTGTAGCGTCATCCAGAAGAGGAACTGACCTTCATATTTTGGATCCAGATCAAATACTTTGTGTTTGGTTCCGTAACGGAATTCCCACAGGCCGAATCCGGAGATCTTGACCTGCATGCGGCTGTCCACCAGGCATGTGGTAGGCTTTAGATTGCCGTGGGACTTCAGGTTACTCTTGTGAAGAAATTCCATGCCCTGGAAACCATTCATCAGTTCAGTTGGTTATTTGTTGAATCCTATTAAAAGTTATTTAGTGACATCCACAAAACATCCATAAATGAGTAAAAACATATTTGTTCATTAGGAAGATGTTACAGGGAGTGGAACACCATCCTTCTCATAAACCCTAGATACTGAAATCTGGTGTCTGAGGACAATAGAACTGATGGTTTTCATTCGTTAAACTCTTATCAGGGACTGATTTACACCTGGGACATCAGTGATATCTCGCCAACCAGCTATAATTAACAATCAACTATCTGTCAGGTAGAACAGAAAACTGGTCTTGAGGGCCAGATTTAAGTGTCCCAGTCATAGGGTGTTTGAGGCTGTCAAGTGGCACACCCCTCGGCTTGAAATCAAATTCTGACTACACCCATGCCGTACACAGGATCGCTAAGATGGGATAGGCTTAGAGGTATGACTGAACATTCAAAACTGAGTGGAAAAAAACATTGTTGTGTTTATTGCACCCATGACAACACACTGGGCTTCATTACAAGAATCTGTCAACTAAAATGAATGAAGTGAGTGAGACTTCATGAGATGTAACAGTTAGTCTGATTGGACAGTTAGGAGGGAGAGAGGATGTGACCACCTGTGTGATTCAGACAGTAGCATTTGTTACCAGATGGACCATTAAATCTGAAAAATGACCCAAGAGAATTCTGTTTTCACAAAATGTTACAGGACTCACGTTGACAATGTCAAAAGCGAAGGACAGTTTGAACATCCAGTCCAGATCTATGTCAGAGTTTCGCAACACATCCTGGAGGGGAACAGAATACAGACTCCGTCATTCGATAATTCCGTTGCTGGATAATGTCCAGTCACTCCATAATGCTGCTGCTGTGTTATAACAGTCTCTCGCACTGATCAAAGACCTGGCTATTGTGCAATAAATGGTGTTGTGTGTTTGTACGGTGCAGTGTGCGACGGCCTCCAGGGAGAACTTTTGGAAAACTTCTTTCTTGTTCTCCGACCTCCCCCTCTCAGCTATTGGTCCAAATATCACATAGTTGGTTACGTGACGATTGAGAGTTCAGGGGGCAGACTTCACACGCTAACGGAGAGTCAACGCCAATCTCTCTTCTGTAGAGATGGGAATTCTGTGAGTTTGCGCATGTTTGATGAATGGTGCTACTCGTTTCAGCAAGTCATCAAAACGCCTGGCACACATTCGGAAATAAGAGAAAGTGGACCGCCTCGTCTAAACTCCGCATTTGCCGAATGTACCGACAAAACTCTTCATTCTCTGTCCTACTCTGATTTAGAGGGCGAACGTACCATCTCCTTCGCCTTTTTTCTTCTTTTGCCTAGCTAGATAAACTAAAGCCACTTTAAACACTTTAAACTTTTTGTTTTGTGTTGAGATCTCGTTTAGCCCTTCTCTTTATACATCCATGGCCGCGAGACGGAGGTCTGGGCGAGATTCCAGCCCCGGTTAATAGCTGCCTTGTAATTATTCGTAATTATTCACGCCCCAGCGGTGTGGAGTGACTTCAAACGGTGCGGTGTTCTCACTGAGTATACCGACAACAGTGTTCGTGGACATGTTCACCGGTGGTTCTCAATCCTTAAGTTCTTTCTTCTTACTAAGTATACTGCCAGCTTAACTGTAATTAGGCAAGTAATTGTGTTATGCTGGTGCCTACACAGAGTACAGAAAAATCATTTAAAATGTAAATGTTCAATAGCAATAACACAGCACAGCACAGTCAAAGCAATGAATAGTCAATCCACCAAAACATTCAGAGAAGTTGTGGAGAAACTGGCAATCTACTGTAATTAATTTTTATTAGCCAACCCCTGCCACAAACCATTATCTGCTTATCATTTTTGTCAGGTGATATAACTGAACTATGTGTGCAGGCTTCTGCCCACAGATAAAAAACAATGATATGGCACACTATATGCTATGACCACATCCCAGTGTTTTATAATTACCACACTGAATGCAGCACATAACAGTGTGGCAATTGAGTTATCAACGTGGATGACTGGGGAGGTGTGATGTGATACTTGTCGAACACGTGCGATCAATAAACGTGATCAACCTACTTTGAAAAAAAGTGCCCTTAATGATAGCATTCTGTTACCCAGACAAAAGGGCTGCCACGACACAGTAACATCCAGACAATCAGACCAAAGGGCTGCCTTTGACACATTAACATCAGGCCAATCAGATCAAGGGTTTCATTTGTGCAATAACATCCAGCCAATCTGACCAAAAGCTGCCAATGATTCCATGACTCGGTCATTACTTCACACGGCTTCTCTTATCACTGTTATGCTGATGCACAATTCTTCTTCTTTTCCCTCCATCTGCCTCCATCAATGAGATAATATCTGCTTGCCTGGCAGACTTCTCAACATGGATAGCCATGAATCTCAACGTTTACAAGACTGAGCTGCTCTTCATCTCTCACAAGACCTCCCTACTACAACAGCTCTCCATCACTGCCGACGGTACCACAGTGACTACCTCTCACTCTCAGGAGGATTCTACCACACCTGACCACATACTCCACCCAGCTACTCCTCCAGGCCTTGGTAATTTCGTGTCAAGATTACTGCAACTCCCTCCTTGCAAGCCTACCAGCCTGTGCCATACTGTACAGCCATAACAGCTCATGCAGAATGGTGCTGCCAGACTTGTCTTGAACCTTCCAAAGTTCTCACATGTCACTTCGCTGATGAGGTCGCCGCCAGGATCAGGTCCTGACTCTGGCCTACACAGCAGGTGACAGGACAGCCCCTGCCTACCTACAGGAAATAATTCAACCCTACATGCCAGCTTGACCGCTCCGCTCTGCTGCAGCGGAGGGACCTGCACTTCCTGCCATCCAGGTGAATGGTTCTTGCTTGTTGCCAAAGACAGAGCTTCTCCACTCTAGCTCCCAAGTGGTGGAACTCGCCATTCCTCGACCAACCACTCAGTCACTGCCCATTTTTCGTGGTCTGAAGACGCATCTCTTCAGACTGTACCTAGACTAACTAGTCCAAATCTCGTGTCACTCTTATATCACCTGTATCCTTGAATCTTCATCTTCTAGCACTTTCATGTTGCACTTGTATCGTCATTGCACTTGATGCAGTAGATCTTTATCATATTTCTTGTAATCATGCATCACTTCTCATTTGGTTTGCCATAATTTTACTGACTTAGCCAATCCTTACTGCATGAACTAGAATTGATGTTCAAGGCTATGGATAACAGAGGCTTAATGAGAATTGTATTTTATTGGACCTGTCTTCTGTAGTTGTTCCACTGACCTTTAGCATGCAATTATTGTGCCTTGCTTTGTATAAAATTATCTGCCAAATAAATGTAATGTAATACCATAACATCCAGTCAACCAGACTACCAGGCTGTCTATGACACGATAACATCCAGCCAATCAGATCAAAGGGCTGCCTATGATACCATCACATCCAGCCAATCAGACCTGGCTATAACTGCAACAAGTCTCTTAACTCTAACTTCTGGAACAACTGTCAGTCCCCCAATAACAATAGCTAACATGCTGGATTGCTTATAGCCCATTCAGGAAATGAAAAAACCTATGGAAAGTAATTAATATCTAACATAACCATGTCATTCAGACTGAAGAACACAAACATTCAAAATATCATCAGTTGGGGCAGTATGGGAGATAGGACTTTTTAAGAGCTACATTAAAGACTCTGTGCACTCATTTGTACCTTGCATCTAAAGAGAAAAAAGAAAGAGAGAGAGAGAGATGCATGGCATTCACAGGGCCACATACCTTTAAACTTCCTCTCTTGCAGTACTGTGTGATAACACATATATTTGGTGGCTCAATGCAAACTCCAAAAAATTGCACTAAATTCTCATGCTTCAGTTCTCGCATCTGTTGATGAAGGATGAATTAATGAATGAATGAATGAATGAATGAATGAATGAATGAATGAATGAATTGTTAATAATAATGGGATTGGGTCAGCGTGACAGTTTTTGACAGAAACCTTCACAGACAAAAGATAAAAACAGAAAGCATAAAGCAATGGTAATAGGAATCATATGAATCGTGAAACCTAAATGCAATTTTACAAAATGAAATGAGTAGTCTCAACTTTTAAAAAAAGAGTAAAAATAATTTAACTTTACTGTATGCTAGAGACCTGGGAATACTTAAATTAAATAACCCTATTGAAACCAACTGAGTAAACTGAACTCTTTTGTTTTACAGTTTGGCATCCTTTAGACACAAATAGTTTGATTGCTTAAAAAAGACATTACATTAATTCAATTGATTCAAATTTCAGTTCTGGCATTTCCTACCCCTAGAATGAGGAAGGCAATCCTGGTTCTAGAGTGGCAGTGATGTTTCTGGTTTTTGTTCCATCTGAGCGTGATGGGTGACTAAAAATCTGAGCCTGAATATTCTGAATGGTGAAATGCTGAGTACCTCCAGCTCATGGTCACCTTCATTCATTAAACCTGATTATTAAAAAAACGGAATCCAGTCATGTCCTTATAGGTTTGGATGCAGCAAACACTATAACCATCTCTGGCACACCAGGACCATTTTGCCTACCCCTGCCCTACAGGAACAGCACAAATCATCAATGCATCACACAATTTCAAACTGAAAATCGTAAAATATACATAGGAATAATATTACATGCAACTGTCTTTTGTGTATATTGTAACTTTTACTGTAAATTGCAAATGTGTTTGTACTCTCTCTTTTTCATAGCCCAAATTTAAATTGCCCCTGGGAGTATGAATATATCATATTGTATGGTATGGTATTCCACTGCACTATACTGGTAAATATGATATTAAAAAGGAGGCCCCAGTTTCCATATTGGCAAACACACAAGGGTAATATTTTGGACTGGAGCTAAAGAACGCCCATCTCAATCTGCATATCATAACCTATTGCAGGGCTGCCCAACCCCTATTCCTGGAGATCTTACATCCAGTAGGTTTTCATTTCAACCCTAATCTGGCACACCTGATTCTACTAATTAGCAGCTTAATGAGATCTCTACTGGTTGAATGAGGTGTGCTTTGTCAGGGTTGGAGTGAAACCTACAAGAAGACGGTAGATCTCCAGGAACAGGGTTTGGGCAGCCCTGGCATATTGCTTCCTCAGTATGGCCACCCTGACTTGCCCACTCTAAAAAGAGGCATTGGTCGCCTTAGCAAATGTATACTTCCTAAAGATGGCATACGCTGATTGTGTACTGTACATGTTTCATGACTTGTCTCCAGATAAAGTGCAGGTTAATTGCATCTCTGTCCATGTCTTTGTGCACCTCCTCAATTCCCAGGCACTTAATGCTTAAATTAATTGGAATCCACTAACCATCAGCAATTAATTTTCAATAATGTATAACACAGTTATTAACTGCACATTAATTGCTATTGTAGACTCGGGTACCATTGCCATAAATATTAGTAAATATAGCAGCTGACGTGGATAACTAAGGAAATATTCAGAATAGACACTTCATTTTTACCACTTGAAATTCTAGAAGAATCGTTGGTTTCTTGATGTCGCTGAGAACCTGTCGTTCGATGTACTTGATGGAAACATGATTTCCCTGTAAGGAGAAAAAGCGCATACTTTGAATGTGCAAAACACGCATTGAAAGAAACACCGAATGCATTCCCGGAACCACAATGGCTGTTGAAGCCGAGAGGTCGTCTCGGGTTCACGGACGTTTTTGTCCTTGTCTTTGATCTCCTTTGTATTACTTTAAAGGCCTTTCCCAATCTGAGATTACCAATTGTGTCCCTCAAGTTGCCATCTGCACCCCACATAAGAGCCCTGCAAATGAAGTGTCCGCAACGTCCCCGATGCTCTTGCCAACAAGCCATTGACTCTTTTTCCGGTAATGAATATGGGACAGCCCAATTATTGTAGATTTTTGAGACTGTGCCACAATTTTGTACAGTACAGAGCTCAGGAGTCTTGGAAAGGTGCCCTTGAGGGCAAGGCAGTGTCTCACATAACAAGCAGAGGTAAGAGTGGATTTGGACAGGGGTACTGTGAGACCAGATTGGGGCCCCCCGGGGGAAGTCCTGAGAAGCGGGACAATGGGCAAGGGCCAAAGGCCCTGCAGGAGAAAGGCGGCTTCTCACACACCTGGTAGAGGCCAACGGTGGAGTAGATCTGTTCACGGCCCGTGTTGTCTTTCAAGCCATAGCTGTGGCTGGAAGCAATAGTCTGGGAGCCACTGCTTCGGCTCCTGTAGGTACTGCCACCTGTGCTATGAGACATAGTGTGTGTTCCCTGGATATTTGGACAAACAGACAAGCAGATATAATAATAGTAAAAATAATAATAATAATAATAATAATAATAATAATGTCAGCGTAGTTTACTCACAGACCTTTCGCTCGTTAATGATGACGATGTCATTGTAGTTTATTCGCCACCAGTTGGCGTCATCGAGCCGGTCTTGCAGCCGGAGCTTCTGACAGGTGAGGAAGGTGATGAAAGCGAGGGCAGATAGCATCAGCAAGGGCAGCGCCACCAACAGGACGACAAAAGTCACATCTGGGGACAAGAGACACGCCGTAGTTTTAGTTACTACCTCTTCTGTGTATGTTCACCTAGTGCCGCTAATTTTCCCGAGCCGAATAATCGATGTTCCAGTAGAGCAAAGGGTGTTTTCCAGCAAGTGGTATGCACTTATATTTCCCATCACATCGCCAATTGCATGGCTTGATTTTGTTCTGCTTCTTTTTAGTTACCCTGGTAGACCCATTCACAGAGCTCGTTGTCAAATCCGCAGTTTGGCTTGTCCTTCGGGGGCCTCCCTTTCGGCCACGTCACAAAGTGATACAGAGCGGTCGGCCTGCGAAGAGGAGATGGGCGGTAACACTTTCTTTTACAGTGCTAGGTATTTACCAGGTAAATATGGTGTAAGAAAAGCTCATCTTTTGATTATTACCACTGATAAAAAAAATAGATAACTACTAAGAAACTAAAATTTAATTACCTAGAAACACCTCCTCTATTACCCATCAATTCAAGTGACTATCTTGTAGTGATCAAATGTTTAGCTTGGTTATATCCAGAGTGTAATTACATGTATTTCCAAGGAAATTAGACAATACTCACTACAAATATTTCCAATGTATTCTTATCTGTATATGCATGAAACGCTTTAAGCTAAAGATTTATATTCTGTGAGGAAAGTTTCATATTAATATATTTATACAAAATGAACATTTCACAACATGGAAGATGAAAAAATGTTATACTTGAAGAGTAGAACTTGCTACATTCGATCAATAATCATCAAGCATGTTCTGTTAGAAAGCTATTATGGACAGTGAAGGTTAAAACAAATGTTTGTTTAGCAGATTTGATTGGGGCAGCTGTAAAAAGTCTTACCTCACTGTTTTAGTGTGACTATCAAATGTCAGCACAGAGACGAATTTGGGGATGCCATCGGTGACCTGGAGGTTATACACAGAGTAGTCGATGTTCCTTTCTCCTTCTTCATCAAAGTGCACCAGCCCTGTCGCTCCTGTGGTAAGGACATTAACCATTACTAGCCTCTATTTTTCCAGGGTTTGTGCTTTTTATATATTTTTAGATGGTAAAACTTTTAACCAAGAAGGTTTCAAATATAGTTTTACGCAGTTTACACCACTTTTTAAATGTTTTTATTTAACCATTATTTAACAAGGAAAACCCCATTGAGATTGAAATCTTTTTTGTAAGGGGGACCTGACATGAAACACAAAGTTACCCAACAAGACTTATACCTAACAAAATGTACAAACATCAAATGTGGAATGAGACAGGTGTAATAATTAAAAGTAGAGAAGAGGTTAAAAGCAGGAGCATACTTCAGTCACAGAGTCATGAATTGCATGTTTAAAGTCCACAATTGAAATTAATTTGTCAAGTTTAAAATTCTTTTGCAGATTGTTCCAGCTGTAAGGTGAAAAATATCTGAAACCCATCACACCAAATTCAGGAGAGGGACGAGGGACTTTAAAGAGTATCACGTCCCTAGAGCAGAGGTGATAACTATGTGAATTTCTAATTAGCAGACAGCTGAGGTAGGAAGGGAGTAGACCAATTATTGTTTTGTAGATGAATATGTACCAGTGGGTCAATCTGCGCAGATGTAAAGAAGTTAACCCAGACCATTTATATAGGAGACAATGATGGGTTAAAATTTTTGCACTGTTTCATTTTGTAATGAAATGTAAAGCGTTATGGTAAACCATATCCAAGTCATGTAAAGCAGAAGAGGAAGCCTGCATATAAAGTACATCTCCATAATCTAAAACAGGTTTAAAAAAGGTAGCTGTGATGAGTCTCCTCTTAATTTTATAACTAAAACAAAATTTATTCTTAAAATAGAACCCCAACTTTGTTCTCAGTTTCTTAATTAATTTATTGATATGCAATTTAAAACTAAGCTTATCATCAAGCCAGATTCCAAGGTATTTATAGCAGGAAACTCTTTTAATACACTTGCCATCGACAGTGGCTTGTCCCTCAACCTGAGTCTGTTATGATTACAAAATCATGTTGCATACTTATGACCATGAGTATGACAATGTTAATGATTATTATTGTTATCCACCCAGCCTATCCAAGACTCACCAATTTGTCTAACCTGCTTGCCATTGGACTGAGGGAAGAAACCAGAACTAATCCATATGGACACTGCACACCAACATAACATAAATGATGTTATATTATTTATATTATTTAAAAAAACTATTTATTGTGCTTATCGCAAGTTCTCTTTCCGCAGCAAATGAACAAATTTTTTTTCCAGATATCACTGGTGAAATTAGGCAAGAAAAACATCTGCATACAATGCCTTAACTTTTGCCAACTGCTGCTCTTTGAAGATGTCTTTTAAGGACTGCCCCTTGCTAGCTTTAAGTTCACAGACCCTAACTTATGTTTTTCAACAGCAGCTTTCAATTTCAAAATGGCAGACGTCTTGGCACATGGCTCATGCTCACAAGGATTTAGCTTTTTGACACTGGTTTCAGAAAATGTAATGCCAAATTACTTGAGTGTTTCATGAAAAACTACTTTTTCACTCATCTACTAAAGTAAATTTTCAGTGAAGAAACAGTATTTCAACTTTCAACTCTTTCCACCACTGATGCTAGTCATTTGCTTGGTTATTACCAGTTAATCCGCCCAACCCCTTAATGATTGCAGTTCATCTTCCATGTGTACATAACGTGACTCAAACAGGTAAATGACAAAAAAGCTACCATAGATGTTATGCTTTTAACAGAGCGTGTTTAAATAGATTACCATAGAATCTGAAGCTGCTCTTGTCTCTTAGCTTTTGCAGCAGCTCCGGTCGACTTATGACACTTTGGCCGGCTTTCAACAGCTCTTGTAGGCCCATGGCGTAAAGGAGCACAGCGTCATGTAGGTAGGCTGCATAGGGGCTCACCTTAAAGCACAGAGATAAAGAAATGAAACAAGAGAGAGACAAGTTGACATCAGCATAACCTGAGCACAGTGCAACATCCACAGCAACATGGCATCTTTGCAGGCAACACATAACTGGCTAGTCCCCCCAGGTATCGAAACTAACCCACTTGTGTCTACTGCAGGAGGGTTTGCATGACTGTCGGCAGCGAACTCAGACTGTATAGAGCGAGATTTGTTACATATTACATATAAAGGATTGATAATTATGAACAAACAATACGCTTCCCCTGACAGGTACATGTCTAGGTTTGTTAACATCAGGGGGTGGGGTCATATGCATTATTAATACTGCTGTAGCCTATTTGATATCCACTTTTATATATGTGATTTAAATACATATATAAAAGACACAGGAAGAGGTTTCAGATTGTTTATGAAATTTACGTTAAGTGCACAGCAGGGTTGGGAATAAGCAAGCTCTCAAATGAGTACGTCACACTCAATCATGACACACTTCATCACAATAAAATTTAGTTTTTACTGTCGATGCCAGCTACTGTGCAACAATATACTTAAAAACATGGTATATACAAATTGTTGTGTAATGGTAGAGTTTGTTTTAGTTATGTAATTACAAAGATACAGTTTACGGACTGCTCGATAATATTTACAAACAAGAAAACAATTATTTCACCGTAAAAGGTCCAGTGTTAATTCCACTCTAGGATGCGGGACCAAATGTCATCTGTTGATAACTCTCTAAGAGTTGAATTAAAACTGTTAGAGTAGAATTAACACTGTACATGTTTCAGTGTTCTTAGGCATGGATTTATTACTTTAATCACCTCTCTCTCTGATGACAAGTTGCTGTAGAATGGGGCTTTGATCAGTCTCTCATAGACTTTCTCGTTGAAGTCATAGTATTCATACCCATCATAGACTTTCTGGGCAATCACAAACGTTGATTGGCTGAAGGCTCTCAGGGTGGTCTGATTAGCCTTGTTATTGAGCATATTCTTGAAGTAATTATCCTGGTCGATCAAAAGATTAAGAGGGAAGCATGTATATTTGAATACAAATGTGAACACCAACTTCAATACAGTTTTAAAGTTTGTGCACTTGAAAAGTTCTGTGCACAAAACCACGTACAAAAAAAAAAAAATGTTATGTTTTGAATAAAACTTAAGGATACTTGTGGTGTGGGGATGGCTGGCTGGCCCTCCTGTGCCTCTTTCCTGTGCAGGAGCAGCCCCACGTTGGGCGCCACTGTGGCAAACAAGCCTGCCACAGGCCACCGAAGTGGCTTTCCTAGGGGCCGTCCAGCACAGAGACACAGGGAGACGATGTTCCAGCAGTCCAGATTTATTTACAAGAGTTGGCAAGATGTTACTGCCAAGGAGCAGATGTTAAAACACTGTCATGACCGAAGCTCCCTGGTGTGTGTGGGGATGGCAGATTTAACCTGTGCGCAGTGATTACCTCACTACGCACAGGTGCAGCCACTCCTGTTCCTGGGTCCAATTAGCCTGGCCAATTATCTAATTCTTAACCAATTATCCAATTGGCCAGGTCTAATTAGCTTGACCCAGGGCAGGTGTGGCTGCTTAAACCAGCCATCCCCACACCACAATACTGTTGTGATTATTTCGTTGTTATATCATAGTGTGCTATTTAGCTACAGGTTTAATGCAAAATTATAACTAGGCTATAATAATTGTACGTTAACGTAAATAATTGTAAGTCAAGGTTTTTTTTTTTTTTTTTAATTTTGCCAAAAGAAATTGCTCTTGCACAAAGCACACGACTCACTATGACTCAATCCAGCTGCAACACACTCGCTAATATATCCTAATCTGGCCCATTTTCTACCTGCGCTGCACGCTTTGAGTTGCGTGTCCCTCACCTCCAGTCGTGAAAATACCAAAAATACCGAACACGCCCAGTGTGTCTATGCATACTGTGCCCATGTGCCGTGCGCTATTGATTCTGGAAAGCAGCACTAATATGATACAGCATAAAACATTAATGCTGTAGCAACACATAATATTAGCATAATTCCCCATTAAAACTGCAATGGCAACGTGACTGATACATCCCAACAAGGCTGTGAGTATGGAAAAGAGTGTTTTTTTTCAAAATGCATGTCATGTATTTCAGATGATATATGAACTGTAGCAAGGTGTAAAGACGCATTGCCTGTTTAGTTTGATACAGGTTACTCACCACTGAGCCACTGACCTCAAATTGCTGAACAATGAGAAACACATACTCTCCATCCAGTAGGTGCTGTTTCTCAGCCTCCAACATCAGCACGACGGCATCCAACGCATTGCAAATTATGATGATGACTGCAAAGACAACCAGAGCGGTCACTACCACGCCAATATGAAATGTTCCAAAAAGGCTGGGGAACATCCCCGTGAGATTCCCATTCCACTGTGAGATCGTGTTATGACAAAAATGTTCCCCAGTCTTACAGTATACATAAGGCTCACTGTTTTCAGTTTTTATTTTTCCAAAAACAAATCTGTGAATGTATCAGTGTTTATTTTGAACATTAAAAAACGGGTGAATATCAGTTGAGACAATAGCCTAATGCAAAAATTCTAGGTGGAAATCGTGGAGTCCCTGCTGTCGACATCTGGGTGGTTGCTAACTAGCTAACGTTAACGATAATACGCTTTTCCCTGTTACATATAGACTACATTTTAACGTTAATTGCGAATTGTTGACAGATTCATATCGGTGAAAACAACATCAAATACTGGACTGGACTGGAGAATGAAAGATGCAGTGCGTTAATGCAGTGCGCTGTAATGCGCCTAGAAAGTCGCTTGACTAACAAGGGTGTAGTCTGTTAAATCTTACAAAGTCCATACACATACAAGTAAATATCACTGAGAAGCGACACCTTGATGGAGCAACAGTAATCAATGAGACTTTGGCGGGGCTTGACAAAGGGTCAATTTCACCAAAAGAGGACACTGTTTACCTAATCTAATACAAACATGCGTGGAAACAAAATCCGGGTTAGAATCTGTTTAACCCGATCTCCTCTTTTTTTAAATTCGGGAATTTTTTTGTGGTGAAAATTGGTTAAAAAATAATAAAAAACCGAAAAGAATGAGCCTGAACACCATACAAATTACTGGCAGTTGAACTTCTTGTCATGATAAAGTAACATGGAAAATATGCCAATAACATTTCGAGAAGGATCTGAATGCAAGTATGGAAATAGAAGATTTGTGCAACAATCACTTTAGGAATGACAACACATATTTAAAAAAAGGAATGATATGCCCACAGTACCTTGGAACTTGTCAACCCCCTCTCTCAAGAAGACTGCCGAAAGCTCAGCTTAGCTAAAACTAAGATATTGTACTTCCAAATCAAATCCTCCCCCGCTTGACTTTTCACTCACCTTGCACGGCACCACAGTATCACGTTCTTCATCTGCAAGGAGTGGTACTGACAATAAACTCTCCACTTCCAAGAACATCATGGCAGTACTTTGGGTGTGCTGATTCTTCCTGTATAACATCCGAAGGATCTGTCCCTTCCTCATCACAGACTCAACCCAGCTCTAAGTCCAGGCACTGGTCATCTCCTATCTGTACAACTGCAGCTCCCTCTGTCATCAAACTCAGCAGCTCATCCAGAATGCTGCTACTCATCCCATCTTCAACCTTCCCCAGCTAACACATATTTGATCCCTTCTTATCTCCCTCCACAGCTACATATATCAGCTCACATCAAATTCTAAACCTTGGTGCTAGTCTATTGTTAAGCTAAAGGGACAGCTCTGTATTATCTTCTAAAGATCATCAGACCCTACATCAGACCTCTCTATTCTGCTACCTCTGGGCACCTGCCCCTCCGCCTGCCTGCATTTTCAGGTCATGTGGTGGTTGAATGATCTTCCCACGGCAGTCATGACAGCAGAAACCCTACCCATCTTCTGACTCAGACTGAAGATCTACATCTTCCGATTTAACCATGGCTCCCCTGACTCCCTTTAGATATCCTTTCTTTCGTTCTTTCTCTGAATATGCTATTAGGTATAGCTGTCATTTGTCCAGAGGTATGTTGTTACTATACAGATTGTTGTTCGTTAGGTTAACATCCCACTTATTGATTCAATGAGCCTTCTGTTCCTTCCTGGCGAATTTGCACTTTTGTATGAAAAGTGCAAATAAAAAGCTACTCTGCTGATAACCACTTCTGTAAGTGGCTCTGGATTCAGCCATCTGTGAAATGATTGTAATGTGACGTAACACAGTGTTCTTTGTGACTTAAAAATAAAGGTTGGTGGACATCCCGGAAGGTGGTACAAACCCAGAAAAGGTACCCAGCAAATCCTACAGTCTGAACCACCTGAGGCATAGACTGAAGAGGAGAACTTGCGGCACATGCTTCTGTGCTTTTCAGAACTGATGGAGGACCTGTAGTCAGCAGAGACTATACAGTTCCCACCACTATGTTCTCACTATCCTAGAAGAACCTTCAGCTAAGAATTCTCATAAGGTAAGCTTCATTTGCACACACAATAAAATTATTCCTGGTAGATCAAATCAAAGAGTACATTCAACATTCAATCCCTATTGGACTATAATTATTGACTATTAAACTATTGCATCAATACTGTTCCATCAACACTGAACATTTTCCTGTGTAAACATGAACTATTTGTAAACGCTATACAATGAAATTATCTATCTGCCATTACGAGATAAGACTTAGATTGTTCTCTGTTTTCTCAGAACTATTAAAACATCAAAGCTTAGCAAGTAAAGTAAAGCTAACTTACTTCTTGCAGATTTTGAGGCGTGTGCAATGTTCTTATGGACAAGGTCAGGCTGGCTGGTGTCAAATTTGATGCTGGCAGTTATGGTGAACCGGATCCTGAGTTGGGCTTCCAAAACCCTCCAGGCCTCATCAATGTTGTCCCATGTGTTAAAATCGCCACCCCCTCCAATCAAGGCAACGTGTTTCCACCCAAAAAAGTCCAGTATTTTAATCATCACCTCTCCTATTCTTTTGACAGGGGGAATTAGCTTTACATAGGAGTCGTAAACAGCTAAATTTTCCAGCTTTGGTGTTGTTCCCACAAAGCCAAACATTGGGATGTTCCATTTAGAAGCCATGAGACCAGTAACCTGGAAATATACACATCAATACATCAGTAAAGACATACACACACACCCCAGTCTTAAAATTTTACTGAGATTTGAGATAAATGTAGTGCTTTGGAGATGTTTGTTGTTCATCAGCCTTACTGTACTATCTTCTGATGGCCAATTATTAACTGAGAAATTTCTCAATCTTAAGATGATTTACGTGTTGTATTATATTAAAATTAATACACGTTATATTATGAAATATGAACCCCAAAGCTCCATGGGGATAGAATGGAATTGCTCTGTTTACTTCACTGCATATTTCACTGTCTGCATGCCTGTCTGTGCATTTATCTGCATCATATGGGTGCCATAACAATATTTTACCACTAGAGGTCACTGTTAGATCAAAGGAGCGAGCGTCCACAGTCCGTGACCACAATACAGTAAACCGTTGACTGTCTTATATTCCCCGTCAGTACCTCAGCTGCCTCAGGGCAGATGGGGCCGAAGATGGCCGAGATGTTCTCCTTCCACACCTGGTCGATAAAGGCGGCGAGGGAAGACTTGGCATCACATTCGGTGTCAGCATACACAAAGTCCACGGTGTGGTTGCCCAGGATGTTGTTGGAGTTGATCTTATCCAGGGCTACCTGAATGGCCGAGCCCAGCCTGAGGGCGCTGAAGGGATAGGACATGTTTCGGGGGGCATGGAGCCCCAGCAGCAGCCTCGTGCTGGACGAGGCTCGGCCCGTGCCCGCCAGTGTGGTGGCGAGGAGCGCCGCGCACAGCCACAGCTCGCCGCCGGCCGACCGTCGACCCCCGCAGAGGATGCCGAGAAAGCTCCAGGTCTCCATCGTCCGCCCTTGGCCAAAGGAAATGCGCAGAGCTGATAAACCCTTTATAGAGAGAAGAGCGTGACACATCATCCTCTGGGGGTCGGTGGCCTGCGTTCCTGGGGGAAATTAATTAGCACCATCACTGCCCCAGAAAGACCAAATGCACAGATGACATTTTTTTTTCTAATATTGAAAAAAATGTGTACATTACATAATCATATTGCACACCACCAGAGTCACAGACCAGATTAAAAGATTTTTTATCCCACATGTTCCTGTTTTCATCGTGTTTTCCCCTCTTTTTGTAGATGAAAGACCTCTTTTTTTTGCTCTGTGAGGAAAGAGAAACCTAACAACCTGCAATTTAGAGCTTTTTAATACTTTGTTAGAACAGGATTTACATTTATTTAAAATCTAAATTAAATATAACATAGTTGCATATTTATTATAAATACATATTTCAATTTTCAGAATTTATTGAATGCAATCGCATTCTTACGAAGGATTATTTGCAAGCTTGTATGTATAAAGTAGACTAGGCCTTCACCTGAAATGCCCTTTTAATCTATATCATATAGAGGACAGTACAGTGCTGGAGGGAGCAGAATAGATTGGTGTTTGGAGATAAGGGTCTATTCTGCAGGCTTATCAGAGCAAAGACCGAAGGCTGTTGAAAGAACCAAAGTGTGTAATCACTGCTAAGGGACACATTTTCTGGAGCCTTCCTATAAATCCCAGTTTCCCTGACAAAACCTGGTCCAAAGGATGGTGAAATATGAAGTGAAATAAAACATGCTGCGTCCTTAGCTGAATATGAGTGAATACAAGAATGCATTTATTTGCCTACAAACCTGAATGTAACAGGGCAAGAAAAACGTATGCATTCAGAGGCATTAGAAATGTTTTTTACTACAACATTTATTACCTTTATGACCAAACCATACCAATCCTGTAGTACCTTGCATGCAGTTAGGCATGCTAAGAGCCAAAAATACAGCGGTCAGTTTAATCACGTGTACACAGTATTATTACTTCAAACAATGTGCTGCAGATCAACTAAATGGTTGGCCAAGGTTATTGCCTGATTCAACAGACTGCTATACAGTGCAGATACTTTGATTTAAGTAAGTAAAAAATAAGCAGGCTCAATCTTACCCAGCACAAAACAAACTTACTCACATTGAGTAAAAGTTAATTGTGAACTACGCAACACTGAAAACAAAACATAAACTAAGCCTATTATCAAGTATGACTTCCTCCGTGTGTTTTACTGTCGCGATGCTGAAGCATAATTTCTTTATGACGCCTAATGTAAGTACTGCTTTAAATGGGGGCCAGCAATGCCTTCCACCGAGGCCTGCAGATCTCCAGGCACCAAGTGCAATAAGGAGTTGTTTTTTTGTGGCAGGATATATACTGTATGTATGTGTGTGCGTGTATGTGTCTGTCAGGCTTTCACTTGTTTTCAGGAGTCCAAATTGGATTAATTTAGCCCTTCCTTTGAATCCCCCCCCCCCATTAGAAGAGAGGAACCAACACCATGTTCACTAGAATACACCAAAATATATGTTGGTTAAAGTTGGATTTAGAGCGTGCTTAGGTAGACCTAGAGAATATGGGATACGGTTAGAGGCCATTGTGTGCTTATTTGTTAGACATCATTTACGTTGTTGAATTTATTACATGCTTGTGCATTTACCATTTACCAATCATGTTTAGGATTATTCATGTTAGTAGTGGAACCAATCATGTATTAGCATATTTTGATTATAAGGAGTTGGGACTGCCCCTACCCCTCAGTTCAGGCATATCCACTTTGCTGCTCCTAACTGCTGGACTCTTTCTGCAGAAATATCTTGTATGGATATACCTCCTTTTGGTGGGTCACTAAAGGGAGAATTCTCATCCAAAGCACATGAAGCATTGCTGAACCAGTTCCTTGTTTTAGCAACAAACTGACCACAGAGAATGCCCTACTGATCCATTACAATGGCTGACCTAAAATGTTTGCTCTTGGCAGTAGCATTAAAAAACCTGCCTACTGCAGCCTACTGCATAATGTCTTTTTGTGATTTTGTGGCCACTAAGTACAAACACATTGTTCTCTCTCTCTTTATCTGTGACTCCCCCTCCTCCAGATCAACTGCCTAAGTCACACTTATCCCTAGTTGTTACTCCACTCTTACCTTACTTGTTTTATTATGTATAGCTTTCAAGTGCCAATGCATTCTGTCCGTGTGCATATTATCTATGGGTTCATGCTCACAAGATCACATCAGTGTTTTCATATATGTATTTTTTACATGTGTTCTTCTGCCCTGCAAATGCAATATTCCTTTTAAATGTTTTGGAAATGTTACTCTCTGACCAAATAAAGGTAGTCTTGTACCATGACTGGATTGGTCTTTAATGAAGAAAACATAGAGGTGTTGATAATGCTTGGCTTGGCCAGGCACAGGTGAACATGTTGTACCTTGTCACACTCTGAGATGTGTTAATGACTAGTGAGAAACTCACAGGTGCTTTGGTTAAATTAACAAAACCTCCAAAACTTCCCTCGGGACCTGAGCTCCTGTGTTTATTTATCAGTGAAGTCCTCTTCATCAATAATCATCTGTCATCACAACCACAATCATCTAGACCTTCTTTATGGCCACCATCTTCATCACTATTATAATCAATACACCCGAAATCATCATCCTTTTGATAATCATCATGAACATCATAAACATCATTGTCGTCATGTTGTCATAAGGAACTATAGTATAAAAAAGATAAGTTGAATAAGCAAGGGTGACACACGTGGAACTCTGCAAGTGGTTCCCTGGAATCCAGGCTGCTGATTGGTTCATGAAAAAAAGACTGCCTATTGTATTCTAGAATCTTCTTCAGCAACATTCTCTAATTACTTCCCATAGAAGAACTAAGCTCTGATTTCAGGCATCTGTGATGCATAACCAAAGCACTGGGAACCCAGGAAGAGGCAGGTCTTTTATAGAGCGAGAGTGGAAACTGCCCCCCACTCCATTCTCAATGGTGCCTGTGACTCGACTCAAAGTGGCCTTTGTGACTGACAACGACATCTCCATGTTATGCTACAGCTGCACCTCGACCCTGTTGTTTTTTTCTATAGTTTTATTGATCCACACAGACGCTTGTACATGACTGAGATTCACAGTTGCGTAACTGGTACGGAAAGGAGATCTTGTGAAATAGGCTCCAGTGTCATTGGTGACACAGAACACCACTGTCTCTGTACAGGCAGCTGAACCTGCCAGTTCCTGAAGAGAGAAAATATTCATTAAGTTCAAATTTTTTACTCCTGTGACCTATTGCCATATTTATCAATTGTAGAATGGATTTACAGTGGAATTGTATTTATGATAAGAAATACCAACAGGAAGAGACAGAGAGGGGGAGAGAAAGAGAGAGGGAAAGGGAAAAGAAGTGAGAAAGAGAGCAGTAGTATGAGAATGTGGAGTAGAGTTATGGCTTTGTCAGTGCTTCAGGTTTGAATGAGTGGACAGCAGGCACAGAGAGGCTACAGGTTTGAATCCTGAGTGGTACATTACTGCCACGCCCACACACATCTAATTTCTGCAGTACAACTTCCATCAGTGTTCTGGGTGTTAGTCTAAAATCTTATACAAACAAATAAACCAAGTGTGAACATCACTGCACGGAACACACTCCTCAATGTGTTGTACTATGAGTACTTTTTTGGTTCTTTATCTCAAAGAATATTGCAGCTAAAGTTCAAAGGTCACCTGTGAGCCGTCAGCCCCTTTATGTAGCCTTGAGAGGGCACTTCCTCCCCCTCTGTTTACGGACGAAGAGCTTCGATAAAGCATGATCCACTGGAGCTGCCATTCCAGCCTCTAACAAACCTGCAAGAAACAGGTACGCTCATCTCCGCTTTGTCTCTTTCTCACCTGTAAGGGTTATATTCCGAGAGCTTGACCTGTGAGCATTCTTATTTTGTTGGTAAAAGCCTGAAACTTCTCAGACAGATTTTCTTGGAGAGTAGTGTGCTATTTCTTTATGACTCCGCACAATGCATTAGTATAATGATTAGAAATGAACAAAAAAGAAAGGTTGTGTCAGCGTGTGTCTGTGTTTGCATATGTGTGTGTGTGTGTGTACATGTTTGTGTGTATATATATATTTACATGTGTAAATATGTACATGCACCAGTGCATAAAAAGTGATAAATTTGTGTGCTATGAGTTTACCAGAAGAATAGTCAAAAACTGAACACCCCATCTTTATAAAAGGAGGTGCTAGTCACAGTTCAATCAATGAAAGCAAGTTCAAGTACAGAGCATATAGCACAAGCTGTTCATATCTACACTGTGTCAAAGTTCAGCTGAATACTGTGAAGAATGGTGAGACAGTACTGGGTTTGAAATTACAGCAGAAGTATTTATTTTCACAATTCCAGCCAAGTGGCATTGAAATCATAATGCAAGGAAAGTATACGCTGAATCCATTTAGTGTGGGTATCCATCAGAGGATGAATCTTCCTACTGTATTTATTATGTCATTATCAAATGCAGCAGAAGACTCTGACCTCTGGCCAATCTCACTCACGTTCCCTGCCAAAGGTCAAAGGTCACTGATAGCACAATCAGCGTTATCGGGCCTGGGTGCACTCCGGTACTCACGGCGAAGATAACTGCTCACACACAAATGCATTTGTTCTCTCCCAGACAAATGTGCACGCGTTGCACTTACATTCACACTAATGCACACGCTCACACACTCACAAATTCATACACGCACAAACACACGCAAAGGAATGACGTTTGCAAATGAACGCGATCGGCAACGAACATGGCCTCACATGCTCAGGTGCAGACGCACTTGAACATGCGCATGTATACGCAGGCAACGATTGCTCTACTGTTTATTTTGACTGAAAATGGAAGGCTCCCCCAGATTAGACCCACCTGAGGTTTAACGGTTGGCCAGGACAATGTCAAAAGCAAAGGATGGCATGAAGAAAGGATGGCGGAGATTGGCCAAGTAAAAGGCTGAGTTAGACGACAAAGTTCACATTTTTCCCCTATGCGTTTTCTCTTTGTGCTCCTGGTGCTAGAACTAGATTGATTAGATTCACGAATGAAACATGTCAACATTTGTTCTGCCACTAGCTAATTTGTATAATAATGCGGGATCTGTTGGTAATATGATTGGAGAAATGTATAACTTGGTTCGCTCATTATTAAAGCAAAAGCAAAGGTCAGTGAAGCTAAAGGTGAAAGTTATTCATAACATGACCTTGAACCCAGCAATTCATTGTCTCACTTCCTCACACATACACATACACACACAGACACATACACACACACGTGCAAACACAAGGACATGCATACGCACATGTATTTCTTTCATTTGAGAATACTTAGTGGTTGCAAACTCATCACTGAGGCCAGACTGTCTCCTATTGACACTGCAACATCAGTATTAGCTTATGATGTAATGTATTTCACTGTCACTGTGATGCATGTAACATGCATAAAGGCTGTAATGTCCTTAATGTCTACAATATATATAGAATAATAATGTTTCTAATGCTTGCAATATCTGCCATAATATCCACTGCTTGTACAGTGTGTCAGATAAGTAGTGCCCTAATGTCTGTGATATCTGTAATGTGTAAAATGTCTTTAATGAGGGATACACATTATCTGTCCTTTTGTTCCCTTTGCAGTGGTGTCCTCATGATGGAAAGCCTTCTCCAGTTTCTGTTCTCACCCCTGCCCACCCCAGCCCTCGTTTCCCTCTTCATCCTGGGGGGTGCCGCCCTCCTGTGGCTCAACTCCCGCCCAAAACCGGTCAGATCCCCAGTCGACCTCAACCGGCAGACCATGGGAATCCAGGTGAGCAGTCAGCAGCTATGTGGTCACCTGTCATCAATACGGTTACTGTCTACCTGACTACACAACAGACGGCAAAGAGTTCTCTCCTGGAACAGGATTAGCACTGGAGTCAGCAATGCTGAGACCGCTTCTAAGCAATACTTTTGACAGCAACGGATCGGTGACAAACGATTTTAGCAGTGTAAGCTGGAAATGGCGAGGCGGTTGTGGGGGGGGGGGGATTTGTTAGAAACTCAAATCCTTAGATTCGTACAACTGCACACCTTTAATTACCCTGGCACCTGCCTTACTCATCACTTCTGTGTCTCCAGCCTACAGTCCCTTTTGCTATCTGGATGGTTCATCCATCTCTGTCACTGTTATCCATTCTTCCAGATAGCATACTAATCAGGGAGTCTCCAGAAGTCGTTTGAAGATTAGTTACAGCTGGAAGGTGCATTTTGCATGTAGCTGCTTTCCGATGGGAATCCACAAGCCACTGCAGCAAACTGCAAATTAACACATTTCATGAAGCATAATTATGACATATGATATATGACCTTAACCCATAATGCCCTGTAGTATATTAGAGAAACTCCTGTGACCTGGCAGTCTTGAAACTACCAATGAACAAGACTTGGAGCTACTGGAAGCATTCTCACCAATCAAAGGCCTGGGCTCCAAATCAATTGTGATTAATTTAAAAGGACAGTAATCAGTCATCGGTGATCTGTACAGAACCCTGTAACCAGTGGACACTACAGGTACTTCTTTCCAAAGAGAATGTCTAGTTCCAGGTATCAAACATAAATGTATTATGATTCTGTTTATTCAGACTATAAAGGGAAACTGTGGAGGAATTTGATGATGCATTTAACATTTTTAAGGTATTAATTGTTTGTTTAAAATGAATATAGTGGATTATAGTGGATATTCCAGATTGTATTCTGTCTGGAGAATAAGGGGTGCTGTTTGAATGATGTCAGTGTCCATCCCCCAGAGGAGATGAACAACGTGTCTTCTTCACAGGGTGGAGCCAGGAAAAGCGCCTTAATGAAAGACAACAATCTGATGTCATACTATTACGACGATGCGCGAACACTGTATGAGGTTTTTCAGAGGGGTCTGCATGTTTCAGGTAAAAAAAATTTTAAACACAGTGAAATAACTGAATCACAAAATTGCAGCATGATTTCATGGTAAATAGTGCACTACCATCAACTAATATTTCATTAAAGTTAAATCGTATACACTACCGGTCAAATGTTTTAGAACATCTCAATTTTTTTCAGTTTTTATTGAATTTTACGCAGATGTCTCAATGTACTCTGAAATTAAAGCATAGAACAAATAAACAATTGGAGATAAAAAGAAACCATGGAATTGTTCTGTTTAACACAATTTAATGTAAATTTTTGACTCATCAAAGTAGCCACCTTTTGCAGATATAACAGCTCAACACACTCGTGGCATTCTATCTACAATGGAAATCAAATATTGTTTGAAAAGTTCTCCCCAACACTGTTGCAGAAGTTCCCACAAATGTGTTGCACTTGTAGGTTTCTTTTCTTTCACCCTTCTGTCCAGTTCATCCCAAACCAGCTCAATGGGGTTTATGTCTGGAGACTGTGCTGGCCATTCCACGATTTGAAGCCTACCGTCTTGTTCTTTTCTTCTAAAGTAGTTCTGACATAGCCTGGAGTCATGATTTTGGTCATTATCTTGCTGTAGGATGAACCCCTGACCAACTAGATGTAGACCAGAGGGTATTGCATGGCACTGCAAAATGCTGTGGTAGCCCTTTTGGTTCCGGGTGCCAGTCACTCTGTGCAAGTCGCCGACTCTAGATCCTGCAAAAGAACCCCAGGCCATCACGCTTCCTCCTCCATGTTTGACAGTTGGTGTCACACACTGAGGAACCTACTCGATGGCGTACAAAAACCCTGCGTGATGAACCTAATATTTCAATTTTTGATTCATCGGTCCATAAGACCTCTTCCAGTCTTCAGTAGTCCACTGCCGGTGCTTCATGGCCCAGGCAAGCCTGTTTTTCTTATTTTGCCAATGTAGCAATGGCTTTTGTACTGCCACTCGACCTGTTAAACCTGCAGCTCGAAGTCTTCTCTTCAAAGTTGAAACTGAGACTTGCTTACTTCGACCACTTGAAGCTGTTGTCCTGTGAGCCGCCTATCACGCAAGCTGTAGACTCCCAGAAACTTGTCTTCTGATTCTGTTACGGCTTTGGGTCTGCCGGAACTGTTCCTGTCAGAGTTTCCTCCAGTTTCCAAGTGCCTTTCGATGGTGTAGGAAACTGTACTCATTGATACCTTGGCTTTCTTTACAATTTCTGTAAGGAAAGACCTACACTTTCAAGGGTTATAATTGCCTGTCTTTCTTCCTTTGTTAATCGCCTTTTTCTCGCCATTTTGATAGCAATATACTACTTCCTGCAGTGCAATATTATCTAAATAATGCTTCAGGGAGTGTAGTAACACAATCTGTTCCAACACTGATTTTACACAGACAGAGGGTTTGTAAGTAGTCAACAAATGTTAGGACACCTGTAGGAATTGTTTGCATCAACTTTCAAGGTGTAGTTTACTTCCATTGCTGCAGAAAAGCTGTAATTTGTTAATCCATTACTTGTTCCCTGAAAAAGGCCTTTTTTATAACTCTAAGAAATGTACATTATTCTTCAGTTTTTGGTAACCTAAACTTCTTTATTTAACCTCTGGCAGTTTATTGCTTACCTTTGTACCATTTCAGGTCATTCACTGGACTTGAACTGCTTAAATTTCAATAAAACTGGAAAGATGATGGTGTTCTAGAACTTTTGACCGGTAGTGTAATTTGGGTTTTTGCTAGCACTAGCAGCATCTATAGCCAATATTGTAAGTTAGACTTGTCTAATATTTCGTTCTATAGGTAATGGTCCCTGCTTGGGCTACAGGAAGCCAGGACAGCCCTACCAGTGGCTGAAGTACAAACAGGTATTTCACTCACTCAGATGTCCAGAGGGCTATCCACCTCTGAGGAGGGTGATTGGTGAAATGTTCGAAAAGCCAAAGAAAAAATGAGTACTGGAAACACAACAGAAAACTCTTCAGCAAAATGAAACTGCCAATGTCAATATATTGCCATGTGAGAAAAGATTGAGAACATTTGTATATTAGGGGTATTGATAAAATATTTGGTCATGATTGGCAACTGGATTTTTGTCCTTGAGTAGACCCAAAAATACTCAACACTCTATTAGCACTGTGAGGTCATTATCGCTACCTTTTTGTCTCCCCAACTCCCAACAAAAAATTGCCAATACCTTCGAAATATCAAACCAATTTTTTTTGCTCAACTTGTTGATATGGCCTGCTGCACCTATCTTAAGCTGAATTAATGCTTTGACCCTTTGACCTGTCCTCTGACCCTTGACCTCTCCAGGTATCAGATCGAGCACAGCACTTGGGCTCAGGGCTGCTGCACAGGGGTCTCTCTCCCTCCCCAGATCAGTTCATCGGCATCTTTGCCCAGAACAGACCAGAGGTGAGGATCTTTACGACCCTTCAAGATTTATCATGATCTAGGACAGAGGTGGGCAAGGAGAGCCGTATCTGTTTCTGGTTTTCATTGCAATTTCTGACCCTAATTATTTAATTAGCCGTAACATTGACATCATATGGCGTTTTAGCTACATTTCTTGATAAATTCATGCTTAACGCCCACAGACTGGTTTTGTGTCTCTATATGAAATGTTTTACTGTGATCTAATCTACAAGTGAACCAATATTGGTGTATACTGCCAATTATCAAAAAACATTTAGCCTGGGCAATTGGTGAAAAGAAAAACCTGCATATCCACCAGCCCTCCTGGAACAGAATTGCCCACCCTTGATCTAGAGATCTGGAATAATAAAGGGCAATGAACAGATAAACACAGTTCTCAATCTCAGGGACACCATATCTAATGGGACCCCATAGATTTGTAAACGTCAGTCTTGATATAAGGTCCTGTATTGAAGTGATGCTATGCCTTTCTTAATCTTAATTTCAATCTATGGATCTATAATGGCAAGGCACAATATTTTTATTAACTTCAATACCATCTAAGGACCGGCAATAATGTTTTGGTAGGCATACTAACACAAATTTCCATCTAAGGAGACCAGGTCCACCAGGCCACAATGTCTGCAATTGTTTGCTCCAACCATATGCTACACCTCCTGATTTCACTAATGAGCTTACCTCCTGAACCAAGAAGGTAAACTAATTTGTGAAATTAGGTGGTAGGAGCAAATTCCTGCAGACACTGCAGCCCGTAGGACCTGGCGTTGAGTAGCACTGATCTAAGTATTCCCAATGACATGAGCCTATGGATTTATTAACATTCACAGAAATTAAAATGAACACTCCTCTCACAAATTCTTATTGTTTATTCATCTAAATTCCTTTTCAATAATACAAAATGCATGGTAATTTTGATCAAGGAACAAAATGATGTTGTGAAGTATGAGAGATAGGAATAAATTTTCATAGTGTCTTCACTGTCTACACTTTGACTGTGTGTAAAGTGTATGTGGAGCTGAGGGATATATGAAGTGGGTAATATTGACCTTGAAGTGTCCTTGCTGTGGAAGTCATTCTTATTTCTTATTCTCTCCCCCTAGTGGATCATATCAGAGCTGGCCTGCTACACATACTCTATGGTAGCTGTTCCACTCTATGACACATTGGGCCCCGAAGCACTGGTTTTCATAATTAACAGAGGTAATTAACCCGGGTCACTGGGGGTAATAATTAACAGGTAATTAGCTCCAGCACAGTTGGTCCCACACTCCTTCAATACACATGCTTAGTGCTGTCGGAGCAAGAGGGGATTGTGAATAAATGTACAAGATGGGAAACAAGAGGGAGGTTGAGAGGGGGGAAGACAGAGAAAGAGCACAAGCAAGAGAGAGACATGAAGATGAAGAAAAGTAACGGGCGACATAGCTCAGGAGGTAAGAGCGGTTGACTGGCAGTCGGAGGGTTGCCGGTTTGATCCCCTGCCCTGGGCATGCCAAAGTGCCCCTGAGCATGACACCTAACCCCTAATTGCTCCAAATGAGTTGATTGGTACATTGCATGGCAGCCTTTCACCATTACACCAATGAATGGGTGAATGAGAGGCATGTAATTCTGATCAAAACTACATTACGCCGATAATATTTCCTAAAATGGCTGCCAGCGTTCACAGTTCTGCCCCGTTTAGAAATTATATGGCTACATTTTTTTTACCAGAAACCAAAATCACATACTCTGATTTCCTTTCCTGCACCCCCCGAGGATAGAGCATCTGACGTGGCATGTACGGGAATCCTGACCAAGCCATTGGCTGATGGCTCCTCAGAGCCACGCATAGTTAGCGATAGCGTTCCTAGAGAGGGAAATGGTTCGCCTGCAATCTGACCACTCAGCTCAGCTGTTGGGCTACAGACCGGAGGAAGGGCTGGCCTGGCTCAGAGACAGAACTGCCAGATGATTTCTGTAGCGAAGGGACAGGCATACAAGTACCATTTGGAATTCAGAACTTGACAATATAGAAAAACGGGAGGATAAAGAGATGCTATAAACCCAGTGAAACAGCACCTTGCATCGCATGCGAAAGTATAGGCCGAAAGTATTAGGCCACCTGCGGTTTTAAAAAAAAACCTTAGGTGGAGAAGAATTCAGTTGATATATGCGCATTTCTTGAATAACAAACTAAGGTATGAACATTTTTTCATCTTTTTGTTCTATTGTAGGTAGAAATTGAAAAAAACATTCATACTTTGGTTTATTATTCAATAAATGGACATATATTAACTGAATTCTTCTCAACCTAAAATTAAAAAAAAAAAAAACCACCGGTGGCTGCCAGTTTCTTATTTTTGCGGGTGGTGCAGGGTGCTGTTTCACTAGATTTATAGCATCTCTTTATTCTGCCTTTTTTTTTTTTGTTTTTTTTTACAGATGACTACTTTTGGCCCATACTGTATCTATAATATCATAAATAATAATTTATAATAATAATAAATAATAAATAATTTTCTGAAAGCCCTCTTGTTGTTTCAGCTGACATTTCTACGGTGCTGTGCGACAAACAGGAAAAGGCGGACATACTCCTGAGTAACTGTGAAAAGGAACTCACGCCAGTGCTCAACACCATCATACTCATGGACGCCTTTGACCCGGATCTAATCGACAGGGGGTCAAAGTGCGGGGTGGACATCCTGTCCTTAAGGGAGGTGGAGGTGCGACCAACTGAAAATAATCAATGAATCACTCGTGAAGCCGATACCATTGCTCACTCGCCACACTGAGGCTTGAATCGGCTGATCTCTCACAATGGCCAGGCCAGAATCTACAAATCATTAAATACACTGATGTCTAGATCCCACAGTCAGCACTGAACAACTCAGTGTCTATGACTTTCAAGTTCAGTCATTCGAGTCGCTCAGTCTTTATCTAGAATCCGTGACTCAGCCAGAGTCTGACTTCATGTGGTCCTGCCAATGTGGGGAATTCTGAATACAGACTCCAACCCCCATCCTCTGAACACAGAGGATGGATCTTTCTAGGAAACCAGACAGATTTGTCTGCTGTCTCTAATCCTGTGGTTAATTAGATCCCTACAGTGACAGAATTGTTAATCCTGGTTACTACCTGCCCACTGTAGGTCCCTATTCTCTTCCTCTCACTTTCCATGTCACGTAAAAATAAAATTAACGGTTCTATTTCTTTCAGACTCTGGGAAAAGACAACAAAAAAGATCCCATTGTGAGTAAATGATTTAGTATTATTTTTATCCCAGTTATACACATTTCTGTGGATGAGACACTGACTCCTGTTCTTTCCCATAACTTAGCCTCCGAAGCCAGAGGACCTCAGCATTGTGTGTTTCACCAGTGGGACTACAGGTATCATTTTCACCCTCCATCTTTACTCTTCCCTTCTCTGCCCAAAACTCCATCGTCATGTCTTTGCTGTTGAGCCCAAATCGATTTAATGTCCATCTCCTCATTCTAAAACCTGACAAACTTGTGTCTGGCGGAGCTAAGAACTCAATTCTGCTGGAAGGTTGAAAAAATAATGAGAGATAATCGGACTGGCTGCTGTTAGTTTCAATGCCATGGTTACCTTCCAGTGAGGTGTGAGTCCTCTTACTGACCTCATCCGTACACTTCCTTGTGTGTGCGCAAAACTCTCCTATTTACTGATGCAGTCAGACATTCACAGATGCATTGTGATAGTTATCGATATTTCATTTCATTATGTGCAAGTTGTAATATCTTGCCGGGAACCATTGCCATATCAACATGAATAATTTCCTTTTAAAGTCATTCGGGCTAAGAACATCTGCTGAATGACTAAATGTAAGTGTAATGTACTGAATGAAATGTACTGTGACATTTATTACAGGAGATCCTAAGGGTGCCATGCTGACACACGAGAATGCGGTTTCAGATGCAGCCAGTGTGCTTAAGAGCTTTGATGTGAGTTACATTACATTTCATTTTACTGGAATTTCTGATGTCAAATAACCCTTCACATGCAGTACAATATAAGTGGGAAACTCATCTCTGCGTCGTCTCTGAACCCCGAGTTACCAGCTTGGTGAAAAACGTGCTCGTGTTTCAGCCAAAAATTGCACAAGTTGCACTCCCAAAAATTGGTATAACAGGTACAAGTGCACATCAGAAGAATAAGTTTCCCAGGAGCATGTAAAAGCAGCATTAGAGTGTTTGCTGACATCTAAACAGGGACATGCTCTGCAGCACATGCTGAAGGAGATGGACCAGCACACAGTACACTCGCAGGGTTATAGTGTCTGTGGGTAATGAAAAGAAACCTCATCTTTCCTGAGTACTGATTTTGAAACTGATTTCTCTGTGTCTTAGAGTGCCTATACCCCAGTTCCCCAGGATGTCTCCATTTCTTTCCTGCCCCTGGCTCACATGTTCGAGAGAGTTGTCCAGGTAAAAGCAGCAGGTTTTTCAGGGTGACACCAGTCACATCCAAGGCTCTGCCCCCTGTCCTCTTTCAGTGGAATGATACTGCTGTATCACTGGACTCAGTCAGCTCTAACCCACCGATTCTCCCCTGTAAACAGAAAAATTAACCTAGCTAATGCTAACGTGGTACGAATCGAAACTTTTTGGATTGGAATCTGGGTTGAGATACATACTTTGAGCCAGAAAGCCAAAAAAAACAAGCAGATTTGTCTGTGGTTCTTACAGTTCTCCCATTTCTTTGTGAAAAGCATGGGCTGGGTTTGAACCACTGTGCTGATGCTATAAGGAAAGAGGGGTGGGAAGAGAGACAGTCTTGATGTCTCTTTTCTGGCTTTCAGACAGTGATGTACGGTGCCGGGGCCCGGGTTGGCTTTTTCCAAGGGGACATCAGGCTCCTTTCTGATGATATGAAGACATTGCAGCCCACCATTTTCCCTGTGGTTCCTCGCTTGCTCAACCGAGTGTACGACAAGGTACAGCACTTTCAATCAGAGAGCACAACAAGACATGACACTCAATCAGAGAGCACAATATATGACACTTTCAATCAGAGTGCACAACAAGATATGACACTTTCAATCAGAGAGCACAATATATGACACTTTCAATCAGAGAGCACAATATATGACACTTTCAATCAGAGAGCACAACAAGATATGACACTTTCAATCAGAGAGCACAACAATATATGACACTTTCAATCAGAGAGCACAAGATATGACACTTTCAATCAGAGAGCACAACAAGATATGACACTTTCAATCAGAGAGCACAATATATGACACTTTCAATCAGAGAGCACAATATATGACACTTTCAATCAGAGAGCACAACAAGATATGACACTTTCAATCAGAGAGCACAATATATGACACTTTCAATCAGAGAGCACAAGATATGACACTTTCAATCAGAGAGCACAATATATGATACTTTCAATCAGAGAGCACAATATATGACACTTTCAATCAGAGAGCACAACAAGATACATCACTTTAAATCAGAGAGCACAAAAAGATACATCACTTTAAACCAGAGAGCGCAACAAGATACAACACGTTAAACTGCACAGACATAACAACGTACACTTTAAATCGAAGAGCATAAGATATGGTACTGCAACCAGAGAGATGGAAGGGAAAGGCTTGGGTGCTTAAACCAAAAATAACTGCATCTAGTCTATAGCAAAAAGAGTTGAAAGAATCTATGAAAGACTGAAATATTGTCTTTATCGTACGTTAACTAGATCAGCACAGTTCCAGTTTCAATGCAGTCGGGCTCTTTTAAAAGCACAGTTTGGATGAAAAACCTGAAAGGTCTTTTCATGGTTTGATTATCTGAACAGTGTTTTCATGTTGTTGTCCTCATAAGGTTCAGAGTGGAGCCCAGACTCCGTTCAAAAAGTGGCTGCTCAATTTTGCCATTGAGAGGAAGCACTCAGAAGTGAAGGAGGGGATAATCCGAAACAACGGTATCTGGGACAGGCTCATCTTCCACAAAGTCCAGGTGTAGTACCAACGCCTGTCACACCTGCACATCCGAGGTGAAACAATGCCTAACGCAATATAGCTACATTACTGTACTCAAAATACAGTAATACAACTATGCTAAAAAAACATAAAACCTAAAACCCAAATGTATTGTAAGGAATATTTGGAATATTTGATCAAAACACACGCCAGACAAAAATACATAAACCATTAACGCTTACTCATATACATACTATATAAGCAGCATAGCAATGCATATTTGCAAAAAATTTCATTCATTTTACAGATATCCTACATGTACTGGGTGGTATTTTAAGATGCAGCACTTTCTCAAAAGACTTAAGGCTTCCAGAAGTTGCTTAAATCTACGTAGCCTATGGTGACGGATGGGTGATCTCTTCCTGTAGGAGTCTCTCGGAGGGCGGGTCCGTGTGATGGTGACGGGGGCAGCACCCATCTCCCCCTCTGTGCTCAGTTTCCTCAGGGCGTGCCTTGGATGTCAGGTAAACCCACCTCAAAGCCCCGCCCACCCTGCACCCTCGAGCAAAATGAACTCACAGAAGACTGAGATTCATGATTTACTGCTGTTGAGAAAAACAAATGTGGCAACAATATTTAAAATGATCGCTGATACATAAGAATAGTATGTTTTTTCTGTACAATCTCAGTGATTAGCATCAATGAGACTAAGTCATAATAAAATAATGACAGTCGGTCCATTAAGTCACAAAGAATGGATAGAATCACAATGAAAGATAAAGAAAGACTACATAATATTGGACATCAAATGGTGACCTCTGGGGCAAATCTGGCTTTGCCCACCTTAGCTTTTGGCCCACCAGTGCCAGTATGATCATTAAGAAAACACAAGTTAAACTCGCTAAATGTGTGAAATGAACTGTTTTCAAACTAGCCCACTCAGAGAGGTTTTTCAACAATCTACCAATGTAACGGATTTTCAAAAACTAAAACAATCTGCCAGTTTGTCTTGTCTTGTAGTTGTGTACATTGAAAAAAGACTTTGGTTACTGTCTCTTTGGAGGCTTTTCACAGAAAATTAAAAAAACTTTAAAAATATAACACAATGAAAATCTTTGATAATGCTCGATGGGTGTGCTTAATATGAACTGGAATGGTCACGGTTCCCCAAGAATCTGAAACATTTCAAAATGAAGCACAACAGTGTAGTGTTTCCACCACAGCCAGACCTGCTCTATCTATAACAAGATTCACCGTCATGCACTCATGCACACCACACACCACAACAGCACAATGTCCAGTATTGTCCCTTTCTGGAACAAGAGTGGAAAATCAAGGAAACATCCCTCTACACCTTTCCTTTTCCTATTGTGTAATATTGTATTGTATTATTATAATTATCCAATCCGTGGACAGCAATGTAGTTGTTGAAGAAATAGTTGAAGAAATAATAAGAGTTGAAATAATACGAGTTGAAACCACTTCAACCACTGTAAAATTGAAGTGTTCATGCTTACTGAATATATTTAGTATTAATTAAATATATTTGACAGGGGAATATTTTTGCATTTCCATTAAAATTATGAGCGAATTCATGGCTGATTATAATTTGGCCTGGCTAACATCTGCTTGGGGATTTTTGCCTGGAGCTCAATGTAATATTTCAACTTGCTATTGAGAAAATTGTTCTGAGGACCCAGATTGTGATGTTACAGGACATCAGAATCCTACGTGTAATGTTATAGCACAGCTGTGCTCCACTTGTGATATAACAGCACAATAGTATTCCAATTAAGCTTTCTGGAATTTCAGTTGTGATGTCACAACCTGACCTCTTGTCTTTAATGACCCATGTCATCCCTGTCAGATTTTTGAGGCATATGGCCAGACTGAGTGCACTGCTGCCTGCACCATCAGTGCACCAGGAGACTGGACATCTGGTAAGTCACCAGTGACTGTTTTTCCAAGGTATTGCACTTCTTGGAGCTCCTTGTTATTATGTATATATATATACAAGACATTGCTTTTTTAAATATTCTTAAATTACCTGTCAGACTCGCAATATAGCTATGCACCAGTAGTCCTGAAGGTTACATCATCAACCCCTTGCATCCTCGTCATCCCCCACTAAAATTTTCAATCTTATCAATTCAGTTATGAAGCCAAACCCTAATACATACAGGCTTCATCTAGGGTTCATTATTATTTTAACCCCATAAAGCTTGGTTCTTATTGTTGGTTTTTAACAATAATATTTACCTTTTGGTGTGATGAAGTACCGCTCATGACTAGTGAAGCCTTGATCAATGAGGTTTACAGTGTAAATTAATATTTATGTAGTTATGACAGTAAAATATGGCCACATTATTATAACCATTTTACTATTATTAATAAAACTATATATATATTTCCTTATTCAGGACATGTTGGCATTCCTCTTCAATGTAACATTGTAAAACTTGTCGACGTCGAAGAAATGAACTATTTTGCAGCAAACGGAGAAGGGGAGGTAAAAAACAAAAAAACACCAAACAAATCTCATGTCTGTCTGTCACACACACACACAGACACACACACACATGCACACAGACTAAAGCTTATCCTGAAAAGGCAAAAAAGCATAGTAGCAGGTTCTCCCTTCCAGCAGACCATCATGAATAGGTAGTAAACATTACAGATGCAAACACAACAGTGTTCCAAATATTAAAAGAGTTCCAGCAGTTCCATAAGGGTGCACGTTTGCCTGAAATAGGTCGTCAGTCATGACTTCATAGTACCAAATGATCATTTTCACCAATTCTCAAAGCATTCTTTTCCTGATGTGAGGCGGCCCACAGAACATGAGTCATTGGTCAGGGGTTTGATAAGCATGTCACTCATGCCATCTATTTGTCATGGCCTTCCAACAGATCTGAATGCAAACCATTTTGGAACAATGCCTGCTTTTAACCATGAGTTGTTTAACCTACTTGTGGTGGCGTCCCATTTCTCCTGAACAATTCTTTATGCTGGAATTCTGTGCTATTCCACAGCACATACAGTACATGCTAAGTTGACCACACGTGCTGGCCCAACACGCAATTAAGTGACCTTATTGTTCTTGTTCATTACCTGTAGATTCACAGTGTGATACAATACCACAGAAGGTGACTAGTGAGAGAGGAGGACCCTATTGCTGGTTGCTATTGCAGAGCTGCAAAGCTGGTATTTTCTTACAGGTCTGCATTAAGGGCAAAAACGTGTTCAGGGGATACCTGAAAGACAAGGACAAGACTGCCGAGGCTCTGGATGAAGACGGTTGGCTCCACACGGGAGACGTTGGGAAGTGGCTGCCGGTAAGCCTGCTTAGCACCTGCTGACCACGTGCATAATGCCCCACTCAACTCTGCTCCAGTCGACAATAAACCGTAACCTAGTAACAGCAGCATGCCGTACTATTCGATAAAGTAGTGACTTTTATCAGGATGGAGACAGAATGTGTCATTATTTGTATATTCAGCATCAGAACCGCTTAAGAATAATGCTGTCATATCCATTTATGCAGAGAAGAGACTAAAATCCCTGTTTATAGGTTAATTCATCTGTATTACAGATTTTCTTCCTTGAGAGCGCGAGCGAATGAAAGAGTGAGTGAATCAGTGGTTGTTGGATGGGTGCAGGGGCAAGACGGGCGGTGGACCGTTAGAATATCTCATCGTGGGACCCGTGGAGTATTTGTTGCTAGCATGTGCCCTATTCCAAAAAGCAAAAGGGCTAAGCCAGGGCTGCCCAACCCTGTTCCTGGAGATTTACCGTCCTGTAGGTTTCCACTCCTACCCAAACAAAGCACACCGCACTCAACAGCTGGAGATTAGCCGGTCATTAGTAGAGTCAGATGTGCCGAACTAGGGTTGAAATGAAAACCTACAGGATGGTAGATCTCCAGGAACAGGGTTAGACAGTCCTGGGCTAAGCTGATACGTCCCGTCTGAATTTTCCCAAACCTGGTCACCTGACCTCGGCTCAGTTCTCTCAGACTACCGCCCTTGAAACACCTTCCCAAGTTTGTCTCTCCTGAAAACCACAGAGAAAGAGAAACGCAGAGAAAGCACTCTATGGTGGACTTACCTGCCTCGGGAAGGCACGTTTGTTGTTTCCGTGTGCCATCTGGTTATTGGCCGGTAAGTACGTGGATGTGGCACGCCTGCACGGACGTGTCTCTTGCCCGAGCGTCGACGAGAACCGGCTCGCCGGCTTCGTTCAGCCGCAGCAATCAACTAGCCCCGCCGAACCTCTGGAGGCCTTGGCTGAGAACCGTTAATTAATTTTCTGCCGGTTTTTTTTTTTGTTTTTTTTTTTCTACGGCCGCAGCCGCTAGCGCTCGCTCACGCCCGCGATGCGACGGAGCCTCATTAGGGCCCCTGTCCCAGCCTGCTCTGGGGCGGCTGTAATTACGCGCAAATCAGCCCCTCTCTCGCGGGACGGGATTTAGCGCTGACGCGCTGTTATCTTCAGCCCGCCGCGGACCAACGAGGGCAGGAGGGAGAGAAAGAGAGGAGGACGGAGACGCGGATAAAGGCAAAAAAAGTTACGCAATCTCTTCCCCACAGAGCGGGGTCCTGAAAATCATTGATCGGAAGAAGAACATCTTTAAACTGGCCCAGGGAGAGTACATCGCCCCAGAGAAGATTGAAAATGTGTATGTGAGGAGTGGGCCAGTGGCTCAGGTGTTTGTGCATGGAGACAGCTTACAGGTAAAGTCAATGAGCGCTCTTAAACATCCTGGAAATGCATAATTCATGGAAATGCATCATTTACAATGTAGACCGGCACACTACTACTCTAGCCCAATATCCTAGTTCCTTTATAACTTACAGTCCTGGACCTCAAATCTCTTCTAAACTATAGAACTATATTTCCAGTTTTTGTAGTCTATAGTCTATAATTTACCTCTCTTTCCTGAAATCTATAGTACTACATCTCCCATATCCCACAGTCCTGCATAGCCTCTTTTCCTGTAAACTACAATACTAAATTTCCAGTTTTCTGTGGTTATCTATAATCCTTTAGCTCACATTTCCAGTATCCTTGTGTACTATATCTCCCATTACCATCAGCCCTGCGGCATACCCTCTTTTCTGTAGCCTTGAGTACAACATATCCCTCTTCCTGTAACACACATTTAATCAGGTTTGCCTGGAGGCTCATGTCCTTAACAAAATCAAGCATAACAAAATAACAAATAACCAAGTTGTTTTTATACAGTAACCTTACAGCTATACTCAAATTTTCAGAATCCATATTGATTGATGATCAGATCAGAGCCCTAAACTAGGGGAAAAACTTGTGACATTCACATACCTTCTGTCAGTACACCACTGTCAGATGGCCTTTACGATCGATTTAACAAATCAGCCAAATTCAAGTGAGTTCAGTGGTGGTGACATCTGCGATGACCATATAATTGGCGGAAAAGAAAAAGATAAGAGTTTGCATGTGTATGTGGTTTTAGCACACTCATGTTCCATCTTCAGTGAAGCAGGATGGGAAGGATTGGGTAGAGGAGGAAGGGGAGGGGAGAAGGAAGTTGAAACAGAAAGTGCTAGCATTTACACGTGTGCAAATTACCTGCTAAAAACACATGTATGTATGTATGTATGTATCAAGAAGGTGGCTTGTTGCTTAAAACAATAAATAAAAATGAAGAATCTAATTGCCTGTGGGTGACATCACTACAGTGGTCCCACATAACCAAGCATCACTGTCTGGCTGCAGGCTTGCCTGGTGGGTATTGTAGTTCCTGACCAAGAAGTGCTTCCCAGTTTCGCTGCCAAATTAGGAGTGGAGGGCTCTCTGGAGAAGCTCTGCAATAATCAGGTACCTTACTTCTTTTTTTAGGCCCACTGCATCAATTTTCCCTGACACTACTAATCAGGAAATTTTCTTTTAAGCAGTCTTCTGTAACTATTATAGTCGTAACCTAATTTTAATAACATTGAACGTATTATTTTTTTGTTTCTCTTATTTTCATTTGATATATATATATATATATATATATATATATATACGTATATACAATCAATACAATCATTTTCCTCAAATAATGGCGAACTGATGCGGGTCTGTGGCAAAGTTTGCCTCCGGTAATGTTTTCCGGTGCACGTTTCAGACCACGCTTGGCCAAAATACTCTGATACTGATTGGTTGGGAAAATACAACTATCCCGGGAAGTTTGCCTCCTTCGATTATGCCTAGAACGTCAAGGCATTGGCCAGGCTCTGTTGAACGAAGTGAAAAAAAAGACTACTGAAAATGTAATACAGAATTTAATATGGAATTGGCCACTAGGGGGACCCAATAGGCAAACAACTAGAATGGAGGGGGCAAAGGTGATTATTATCAGGTATTGACTTCTGTTTCTCTCTGCAGGAAGTAAAAAAGGCCATACTCTCTGACCTAATAAGACTGGGTAAGGAAGCTGGGCTGAAGTCCTTTGAGCAAGTAAGCAACGGTTACTTATGATACACATCATTTGTTTTTCACTGTTGTTCTCCACCATTTCACCAGTGTTTGTTAGAGAAACACAGTATGCTAAAGCTGGATGCTGTTCTTCTGCGACCAGGTCAAGGATCTGCATCTTCACCCGGAACAGTTCAGCATCGAGAACGGCCTGCTGACGCCCACGCTGAAAGCCAAGAGGGCCGATTTGGCCAAATTCTTTCAACCCCAAATCACCAGCCTCTACGCCAGCATCCAGTGATGCATCTCGAGGATGCCGTTTCGATCTGCTGCTGGACTTAGGAGGCCTTTCACCCCTCTCAGAGAAACATCTATTTTTTTCCATAAACAGAATAATCTCGAAGTATGTATACAGATACAGGCAAATTATTGGGACATTTGTGTCAAATTGGTTGTTATTTTCCCTGTACTAATCAAATTTTCAAATTAAACAATGACTATGAGGCCAAATTCACAATGTCTGCATTTATTTCATGCGGGTTTATTTAAAGAGACATTGAACTATATTGCAACAATGCCGCTGGGGGGACTCTACTCATTACATATAGTTCAATGTCTGTTTAAAAAAACACACTAAATAAATTATTGAATATTTAACTTGATTAGCAAAACAACCAGTTTGACGCAACTGTCCCAATACCTTTTCATTTAACTGTATATTTTGTGTGATGCAGGAGACTGAACTGGAAAGAGCCCTCTGTTCTGGGTTGAGCTTTTGGGGTCAAAAGAAAACTTCCCCATTGGATGATGGACAGGATAGACTACTAGGTGGAGAAAGGAGCTTCTCATTGTATGCCAACAGATTTTGATCTTCCCAATTTAAGACAGAGAGAGGGATAATATCTGTATAATCACCTGTATAATCACCAGTGTCTGTTGAATGATGCCAATAACTCTCATGCAACACCACATTCCGTTTGTAATAATTTGCATAATTTTAAAAACATAAAAAAGTACTAGATTACTTGCCCATTAATCACTGCATGTAGATCCCAAGACTTGTCTGCTAAACCACCAGCACAGCATTAAGTTCATCAGGGCCTGTTGACTTTCCCTGAACATGTTACCTTTTTTATGTGGACATTTCAATAAAACTCCCTTTACCTGTAAGGCCTATAAGACCACAACTTCTTTAAATGCAAAGCCACCACTGCGGTCCAGCCCCTCTTTCGTCATTGCATCCACCCTGCCCACATCTGTCGCCACCTGCTGCTCCCCACCACCACCACCCGGCCCTGCCCATCATCTGAGCCACATCATGGACTGCATTTATATAGCAGAGTTATCCATCATAAACTCTGTAAAACTGACTGACATATTGGTCACCAGTCGGCACCCTGAGCCGACCAGAGGAGGATGGGTCTCCCCCTTGAGCCTGGTTCCTTCCGAGGTTTTGTTCCCATCTGCCGCAGGGAGTTTTTCCTTGCCACTGTTGCCTTAGGCTTGTTCCTGTGGGGGTTTAGGCCAGGGTTGTCTGCAAAGCGCACTGCTGCAATATACGCTATACAAATAAAATTTGATTGATTGATTGATTGCAGGACCACATCCACTTTACCTGTAAAGCCTGTAAGACCAAACCTTATTTACCTGCAAACCTGAATACCACACCTTCCTTACCTGTAACCCAGCAGGGCCAAACTCTTTTTAGCTCTACGTCCTGCAAGACCACACCCTATTTTTACCTGTAAAGCCTGTAAGACCACACCTTATTTACCTGCAAGCCTGAAGACCACACCCTCTTTACCTCTACTGACTGCACGACCACACCCTCTTTACCTCTACTGACTGCACGACCACACCCTCTTTACCTCTACTGACCTCATGACCACACCCTATTTAACTTCAAAACCAAATTTCACAACTGAACACACTGGGGATACTGAAGATCGGGGCCTCGTGTCATCAAACCCCAAAAGTGCTTTGATACTCAGTTTAGAATAACAAACTCGACGACGCTCATCTTTTATCCACCTCTTCTTTTAATGACTTTTCAGTTGCACAAAATTTTGAGGTTTTCATTCACCGAAATAAAATAAAAAAAACATGTACATATCAAAGAATAGTAAGGCTTGCTTAATGCAGGTCAAAATGAATAGGGATTTGGTGTTTAGTTTTAAATGGAACATGCTACCTAGATTACACACTAAAAAAAGAGGTTGCACTTCCTTTGTTTCACTTGGAATACAGAGATGCTCTTCAGCCTACAAATCTCAAAAATTCCCAGACTAAACACTTCTCTCTACAAATCAAATACTGCCACAGCCTGCATGTTCTGTTTCTCTATGTACTCAACCATAATTCTAACAGCACTGAAAATGACCCTTTTCAGCGCTGCAAAAGATAATATTTTGAAATGTCAGGTGAGCTGGTTTAGAAATGCAATGTTTAATGTAGCCTTTAATATAACGAGAAACATTATTATTATTGTTTTAATCCAAAGAGTTAAGGAGAGGGTCTCTCTTGTCTTAATACAAAATGTATTAAAATAAAAATGTTATTTCTACTGTACAAAGAATACGGAGACCCCCCACGGCAACTGACTTGCACGATTCAGCCGCATAGTAAAAATGGAAACAAGAGATCGTGGCTAGCATAATAACTACAGTTGGTTCAAGTAAAGGGATTGTTCCTGAACAGAACAAACCAAAAGCCCCCCCCAAATAAAACATGCGCCTGGCGCCCCCATTCTCACCGCCCTCCCAAAATTCTTGCTTTTCTTATCTAATTTTTTTATGTACAATATATTAGTTCTCTTTTTTCTCCTCGGTGGTGGTGGAGCTGCTCGCTGTGTCGTACAGGCACTTCTCCACGCATTTCCGTGGAAACCAGCCCCTCATCCGCGCTCCAGCTGAAAAAGAAGGGGGAGCAAATGCCGTGAAGCGAAACCCGCGAAAGAGAGACCCTACGCGCACGCGGCTCGGGGCGACGCGCGAAGGGGACGCCGCCGCCGCCGCCACAGAGAAACCCCAGCCTCACAAAACAACAACAACAACAACAAAAAAGAGAAACCGCACACTCGCATGCGATCCACCGTAAGACAGAAACCGCACACTCGCATGCGATCCACCGTAAGACAGAAACCGCACACTCGCATGCGATCCACCGTAAGACAGAAACCGCACACTCGCATGCGATCCACCGTAAGACAGAAACCGCACACTCGCATGCCATCCACCGTAAGACAGAAACCGCACACTTGCATGCCATCCACCGTAAGACAGAAACCGCACACTTGCATGCCATCCACCGTAAGACAGAAACCGCACACTCGCATGCGATCCACCGTAAGACAGAAACCGCACACTCGCATGCCATCCACCGTAAGACAGAAACCGCACACGCGCAACGCACCGTAAGGCAGAAACCACACACTCGCAATGCACCGTAAGACAGAAACCGCACATGCGCAACGCACCGTAAGACAGAAACCGCACATGCGCAACGCACCGTAAGGCAGAAACCACACACGCGCAACGCACCGTAAGACAGAAACCGCACACGCGCAACGCACCGTAAGACAGAAACCTAACACGTGCTATCTAAAACAACAGTGGAAACCAAGACTCATACAACCCACCGTAAAAAAAAATTAAAAATAAAATAATAAAGAAAACCTGACTGACGCAAGCAAATATAAAAGTGAAACCCGACTCTTATGCAACCCTCCGTAACAGAGAAACCCCAACTCATGCAACCCGCCCTGAAGAGAAACATGACACCGGGCTGCGACAGAAAAACCAGGCACACCCGAAATCAGAGAAACCCCACAACCCACGGTAACTTAGGAAGTGATGTGCCACGTAAACCAGCATCTCGGACGGCCCGCTCGCAAGCACCGAGCTTTAAAACTAACTTTAAAACCAGGGAGGGCTTTGCATTTTTAAACAGCGGAAGCGCGGAGAACAGAGCAGCAGCGGCGAAATGGCGGCAGACAGAAACTGAGAGCTGTACCTTTGATTTGCTCTTCGTTCAGGACTTTGTCTCCGTACATCCACCACCTGCGGCACACACACACACACACACACACACACACACACACACACACACACACACACGTCACAACACAGCTCAGGAGCGTGCCCGCATACATATGCAATCTATTCTTATCTTGCTTAGGTTCACACTTTTATCACAGACGTGTCACTTGCAGTTTTGTACCCACAATGCTCTTGCTTTCCCAACATTTCATGTTCCTTTCACCGAGTCTGTGTCTATGGTTCACATCAAAATTTAATAAGGGGGGGGGGGGGGGGGGGGGTTATTGTGTGGTTGCGTTCTAGATGTGAGCAGTGCCAACGGATGGGGACGATCCGGTCGCCCGTCACACCTCTCCCTAACCCCCCCCCCTCCCCCCCCGGTCCCATTTCCCCGTATTGCCGCCCTGTGGCCAGCCCCTGGTTCTCCCTCCCCAGGGCCCCGCCCCACTCACTTGGTGCCGCGGGTAGCGAACAGCACCTCCCCCCGGGTCAGCGTGATTCGCGGCTCCTCCGTGCAGGGGGTGCGCAGGAAGGTGCGGAGCCCCTTGCTGATTGGACAGCAGGCGCCGTTGTAGTCCTCCACCACTCGGTACTGGATCTGCCAATCACAGCGGCAGCGCTGCTAATCACTTGCACTGCTCGACCAATCAAACGCTCACAGCAGGCTACACACACCACAAAGAAAAAGCATGCCCTCCCACAAAGCAGAATGAGTGTTCTTCTTCAGTTTAACAGAAACTGTCTCTGTACTGTTGGCAAAATACATGAGCATACCTCTAGGTTCTCGTATTTTTTCTTATCACCTTCCCTTTGTTCTATAGATAAAATTAATTACAATGCCACCATTTTCACAGCTTTATCTGTTTCTAACAAATACCGTGTTTCATGTTTTTGGCACCACCTGCTGTACAACTATGAGTACTTCATCTACTTACGCTTCTCACTCTTTTATCAGCTTTTTGTTTCAGCTGCTCAATCTGAAGGGAAAACAAAAGAGGAAGTTAAAGAAAATTATTATCAAAACACCTTATAGCTTGTTAAATATCATTACTCCTTTGTGTTAAGTTCGTCAAAATAAAAATAACCAATTCTGTTCACACAGTTCTGTACAACTCCAATTTCCTCCAGACAACCAACTGTGTGGAACACTGATGCTCTCTTATGGACAGCTATACTTAAACTGCATGGAAGACTCTGTTCAGCACATGAAATCTGTGTAACTTCTGACTAGTCATGGCAACAATTTAAAGAACTGTTCAACCTTGAGGGAGTAAAGAAACACTATGACTAATTCTTGGAATGCAGAGGAGTTAAGAAAATAGCAACTGGGTCACTGTGCCCTGATACTACTATGAAAAGGTCAGTTTTTTGCTTGTTTTCCACCCAACTGTAGACAATGGTCACATGCAGTCACTTGTGTGGACCTGGTCATTTACGGTGATAATTAAGGTTGTCTGGGGTCACCTACGGTTACAGTCGGGGGAACACGCCCGTGGTCGCGGGCCGTGACCGTACTCACGGTTAAGGTGTGCTGGTGACACTTTTCGTGCACGGGCCACTCGACGCCGTCGCCCTCGGGCACGCCCGACCAGGTGAACACCTGCTTAAAGTTCTCCCATCGGCTGCCCAGGTCGTAGGGGAAGATGAACTCCTCTCCCGTTTGGTAGTACTGGATTCTGTCTCTGGCCTGGGAGGGGAGGGGGGGCCGGGAAGGGGGGGGGGGGGGGTTAACGCTCTGGCGGCTTTTCACAACTTTGAAACAAATAATCAACAGCCCAATTGTGCACCCTAAAGTTTTCCGCCTGGCTGTCAATCACAGGTGAGAATACTGCAAAATGGCGACAAACCTATTGTTTAATGTTCTGTTGCTGTCTGAAGTCCCAATCACAACATTTCAAAGAAGTCAAAGGTAGGAGCTCTTCTTTTAGTTTTATCTGAACTGCAGTCTGCATTAAATTTCCTAAAGTGATTCTCTATAAGGGGAAGAGTTATCCCAGGGTGACGCCATTATTTTGGGTGGGGTGTCCCATACATCCCAAAACACTGGGAGATTTTATACATCGGCGTGAGTTCTTTGGAGACATGGGGAACGAACAGCAGGACCGTTTCAAACTTGCAGCCCGAGCCGCTCTGAAATTGCACGGCCTACAGGGTGGGGATGAACAAAACGGCATCTGTGGCAAACCCGGTTCTGCGGGCACGCGTTTAGGCGTAACGTTCCACGTGCGCTGCAGGGGGGTCGGCATCGCCCGGCTCGCTGCGCGCACGCGGCTTCGTAGCGGGAAAGGAAGCCGCGCCCACCTTCTCCTCGATCCACGATTCGATCGACGTCTTGTTCCGGACGATCACCTTCATCTGGGGGCGAGGGGAACAAAAGCGGCGTCAGAGCCGACGGAGGCGTTCGCCTGCGCCTCCGAGCGGCTCTCAGGACGACGGGCCCGTCCGCGCGCGCACGTGCACGCGCACGCTACGGGGCCCGGGGCGGGGCCGCACCTGTATGACAAACAGCATCCCCACGGCTATGGTGGTGCCCAGCGCCAGCCCCAAGGCGAAAAGCGTGGCGGCGAAGGCGGGCACGCTGAACGGCATGATGGGACTGTGCGTCCTCCTGACGCCGCTCATGTCGATTTTCACCGAGCTCCACCCGAACGATATCTGGGGGAGGAAAGCACGAGGTCAGGGCATGTACCCCGCACCTTTCAAAAGGACAGCATTCACAAACATTCATCCTTAACCACACACTCCTACAGCTCATATAGCCTACAGTAAGCCAATCAGGGACTATATTGACACAGGACAAGCACCGCCCCTTAAAGGTAAAGCAGGAGCAACGCAAGACCAGAAATACATCGAGTACTCAAGCCAACATATCTCACGCCTAGTTCGCCAACACCCCTCCAAAAACTACTGCACTTGATATAATCAAAACCTAAACTTGTGACACAGCAAGTGGGAAGCAGTCTGCCCTCTGCTGGGCAGAGCAGGGGGCTGCAGCGTCACTCACTCGGTCGTAGAGCTGGGTGTACATGGTCATGGTGAAGATGAAGGCCGCGTGAATGCAGCCCAGGGGCGCCAGCAGGAGGAAGCTGGTGAAGTAGGCGTGGTTCAGGTGGCCGCAGCAGTTGTTAATCCACGGGCAGTGGTGATCCATCTTCATCACACACCTGGACAGGAAACATCAAACGTTCTCTCAGCGCCAAAATCGCTTCTCTTGCAAAACCAAGCAAAATGCATTTCAGAAATCGCTGACAAATTACCGCAGAGTACACTGAAGGCACGTTCAAGTACACACTTGTGGCATACACCTACCTGTCCCATTTGCTTGAAAACACAACCGTACTGAAAGATTATACTGCACTGAACTTAAACCTGTTAAACCAGCTCAAGAGCACACCAGTACGAGACCTGTACCTGTTACACTTCCGGCAGTGGTGGGATCTCGGGGCTTTGTATCCTTGGCATACTCTACAGAATTGTAAGTACACAGAATCTTGTGAATTTTCCTGTTGAAGAAAAAAAAAAACACCACAAAAACTCAAGTCATTTAAAAAGTGGTCATCACACATTGACTGCCCAAAGGTTACATACAGGAGCAAATCAAAATAAAACTAAAAAACAACACACAACTATCAACTAATATATAGAGCTTAGATTAAGCCTAATCCTAGACTAGTTTTTCCCCCAATGGAGATTTGATTGAATTTTTCTTTTAGTCTAGGACTAGGCTTAATCCATGTGTGGGAAACTGACCCATAATGTCCGATATATAAACTAAATGATATATAAATCTAAAAATGAACTATAGCCTTTCGACCCTTCATCCAGTCTGTATGAAGATTGCGGGACTGTGTCTGAGAAGGTGACGAGTTGGGGATGAAGGGTGACGTATTTTGGTGAGGTTTTTGGTGCTGTGATGTGCCGCACAGTCTGATATGAATCCTGGCGCTGGCAATGCCAACTGTACCCACAAAAGCAACAGCATGTAATGCACTGCCCAGCAGAGGGAGGGTTCTGGTCAGCAGGGCATTCCCTGACTCACTGCTCATACGTGACAACACAAAAAAAAAAAAAAACGTGAAAGCGATCAAGTAAAACCCAAAAGAACCCTCGTCAATAGTCATATTTTCCTCCCGACTTTTAGTGTATTGTCATATGAAGACATCTTTGCTATTAAAGACTTTGTCGCGAGGATACTCTTGTCCAGGCTCTACTTCAACACTGTACAGGTGAGCACTGAGCCTCCTTCGGGCCACATAACAATGAATGCCCCCACACGTCCTTTGTTATGTTCACATATATTATTACAGCTGGATACATACAGGCCAATCATCTCACCCATGGGAACGATGGCAGTTTGCCACATGAGAACACAACCTGCAATCCTCTGCTTCCCTTGATTTTATACGTACCGGTGTCCACCCCAGGGGGATGTAGCCAGGACCCACAAACATGGCATTGAAGTAATTGTAAAGGATGAGAACCGTCCAGTTTATCAACATGATAAAATTGACACTTCCACCGGTGGTGTCCAAGGGCCAATACCAGATGATGGAGTCCAGGACGGCGATGGTGGAGCAGATGGCGATGACGGACAGGGCGATCATGGGCCCCCAGTGGCAGAGCCTCTTCACCTCGTGAAGATTCTCGAATCTGACGACGGCAAACAGGAAACTCATTTTTTTGCTGGCTTCTCGTGCAACGGTTAGCGGAGAGCAGTCTCTAGGACACAAGAAGGTTAAAATCGTTTCCGCTCCTGGCAAATTAGGATCCCCCACAGAGGCGATGAGGACAACAGCGATGGCGGACAGCGTTTTTTCAATCGACGGAACATCCGGAGAGACAGAGCATCGCGGGTCATTGGAGTGGTCCCTGTCCCAGAGTCCTTTGCTCTGTCATGGTGACTCATCCTTTTTCAGTGCTTTCCAGAGCACCCTTTCCTCATGAGAGGTTGTACCTCCATCTGGAGTCAAAGAGCCAAAGATACATGCAAGAAAAATTATCAACGGTCTATTCAAATAACTATTGCATTACTGCTCGTACTAAAATTATTACAAATACACATACAAATATTATATCTGAATATTACCAATGCAGGCACCCTACTGTGTTATTATGTTATTTTTCCAAAAGCCATTGTGAGGGGGCGGCGTGGTTGTGGTGCCAGCTGCAGGCGGAGAGAGGGCGGAGTGGTTTAGGCGGCCGGCAGTCGCAGCTGTGGGCAGTTACGTGATCAGTGCTAACCTTTATCGGCACCACAACCACGCCGCCCCCTCAAGCTATTTTTTGCTATTCAGGCAAAACTGTCTGGTTGGTTATTTACCAAACTTTGCACAATGACTGAGGGGCACTCCAAATGGTGATTGAGCCCTTTGACCTAGAATCTAATTACTCCACTCCCCTGCACTCATAGAACAAATTAGTACTATCCCAAAAAGAATATGCGTGTGATCAGGATTTTCCTATATATATATATATTTTTTTTTAAACATTTCCTCCTAGACGCATTGACCTATTTGCACAAAAATTGGAATATCACATCTAATCACAAATCTAAATTCTCAACATAAAAAAAGTTCTTGCTCTTAAAAACGTTCTCACAATAAGTTAGTGAATTTGCATTTGGGCATGTGCTTTTTTCCAAAAGGTTAATAAAAAGTGACAAAATGTGGTAAAACCTGGTGTGTTTACTGACAACTCAATCAAGTGGACAGGCCCAAAGAACTGGCCAAAACAAACAACGGGGTGGTGCTATAGAGCTCGTCAATTTTTGGTGGCTAATCACCTCAATATTAATCTGATTATATATGGTACAGTCACCAACATCTTGAATTGGCAGCCATTTTGGATTTTGCTTGTTCATACTTTTCCTACTTTCACCTGGTTGATTCACATGAAACTGGGCACTGACAGAGGGTACCTTCTAACTACCACTGACCAAATGCCGACTGGCCATATGATGGAGCTATAGCAGTCTTTGAAATTTCCAAGAATTAAAAATAGGTAAGCCCTGCTCCGTTTGACATCCATTAGCCTACCATTATGCATTTATTTCCATTTCGAAAAAATTAAATAACACTTAAAATCTATCTCCACCTTAACGCTTTGACTGATTTGAAAGGACCTTGGAATGTAAAATCTACTCATGAGTATCTAAAATCCCAGCATAAAGAAACTTGCTATGCTTAAAAATATATCCGCAGTAAGCCAATGAATTTTGTACGTCGGAGTGGCTTTTGCCAATAAGAAAATAAATTCCAAACAGCTTGATAAAAAGTGATGAAACTTGGTGTGTCTATTGATACTTCAATCCAGAGGGCGACAGTAAAGAATTGGCGCTTTAATTGACAGGGTGGCGCTACAGAGCTCAATGGTTTTTAAAAATGTGACAATTCACTGAAAATAACTAGTTTTATGTGGATATTTGAAATTTGTTACAGTGACTAACCACATCAGTCCAAATATGAGTATGTGTATATGTTAACACCACCAAATGTCATTATATATAGGCCTACTTTGGGAATGGGGTGATGAACCGTTTCCACCAACAGCCTGTGTAAATACCCTAATAAGTGCATTACTGACATTTGTGCTAAACCAAGGACTGTAGTTTCAGTTTCTGCTAAAAGCCTAAAAACAGTGTAATAGAAAAAAAAAAAGGTCCAAGAGAGACCAGGAGACCAGGTAATGTCAGTGTGCCATTGAAATGGTGAAACCGCTCAAACAACAAAGGGTCATAGTGTTGTAGAGCCATGCCAATAGCCTATATATAAACAACATACTGTAAACGACCATGATAATTAATATATTGATTTATCACCGACAGATTAGATCCAGTCCAGGTAATATGCACCCAAAAACCATGCACACCAATTAGTTGAAAACGATAAACTATTAATGAAACTCAAATGGTTTCTATGGGTCGACTGCTTGCAGACTGCATACGTGTGCAATTTATGCACAAAAAAATTATATGAACTACTGTACATCATAGTTTTATTTATGTCTGTGCAGTTTATAACCTTGACAGTCACTCGTTTCTCACACATAATTAGGCCTATATACATCTATTGCGGTTCGAGACGTGTGAGAAACGAGTGACTGTCAAGATTATTAGATGTGAAGACACAAATTTGTCAATATATAATCGTTAGATTGTTTTCAATAACTATTTTCCTAATGGCATTCTGACTGAGCTAACCTGCTTCTCAATTTCAGAGGTCTAAACTGTCATGTGGGAATTTTTTATGCTGATTCTTTCCATAACCACACCATATAGGTACAGATTCATATCCTCAACTTTCGTTATTATAATAATTCTGATTACGATTTATATTCAGATCCCATATTACAGTAAAACTGATCAGGTAATTAGCCCGTTAGCTATCTTGCTAGCTGACGCCAAGAAATGAGCAGTTGTAGCGAGCCAGCTAACGGTTAGCTAACGGCGCTGTGTACCGATTTCCTAAATTCACAGTGGAGGGAATTCATCAGACAGAAACCACAAACTGAAATTACATATACGACTTTAGCCAACAGAACCCGCCCGCCAAAGTATTTAGATTCGCTAGTGATAAGTGAGCTTTCTCGATTTTTGTGCATTATTCTTTAGCGGATCATTTCCCTCCCATCCGAGCATACATAACCAGCCAGTCTCCTCGTTCCTACCTCATGTGATCACGCTTGGACACGGAATTCAGGGCTAGGCTTTTGACATGTTATTAATTAACGAAAAATAGCGAATGATTTTGAGCATCTTGGAAGATTCTGTCTTCAAAATTACACAATAAAGAATATTCAACGAGCAAATATTCGTGTTTTAAACTAATACACTGTTAACTGTCTCTTTAAATGAAACCCACCTACCTCGCTACTTCCTTGTTTGTTCTTCCACAGAAGCTTCCCTGCTTCTTCACCTGACACTTCCTGAAAGTGTTACAGCATTACTTCACCTCCGCTGTGTCTCCTCTTATTAAGAATGCGAGAGAGCTAATGTAGATACTAGTGATACTAGCGTTTCCCCTAACTTAACTGTTTTTATTCCAAGACACTACACGCATTACGTAGACTATATATATATATATATATATATATATATATATATATAGCAAATCATTAGTAAAACAAACTAAACAAAGCGGTATTAATCCCTCCCCTATAAGCCAAAAATTGATTACAGGGAATACTGCAATTAAACAGTGTATTTTAAGATTTTAAGTATTGGCTTAAACGTTTGAAAACGACTAAACAAACAGGGAAATTGATCATCAGATAAATTCACAGAAGTCACAGAAGACCGTAGAACAGAACCTCTGTGCTTGGAACCTAAACAAATTTAGTTTCGGTTTCCATATCGGACAGAATTAATTGTGCTACAATCAGGAAGTGACGGCGACTGAAACATATTTTGGGTTGTCAATTTACAGTTACTTCGCAATATTTTCGTAAAAACATAACTCCCACGATGTCTTCCGATTTTGAATCATACGAACAGGACTTTGGAACGCTGACAGCTGAGATAACAAATAAAATTGGCAGAATTCCTAAACTCGGTGGAGGTAAGTGTCGCAAACGTCCACTGACGTTCACAATAAATATAGGCTTAGTCTAGGTCTAACTGTGCTAACTAGACAGTGTCAATGAACATCATTATCTAGACTAAGTCTTATTTTGCTTGTAAAATGTGTCAAGGATGATGTCCAATATTGGAATCGTAGCATGGACTGAGTATGTGTAGCTTGCTAGCAAGCTAACACCCACATGATCCCACTCAATAAATTATTTAGTTTGAAGTCTGCGTATCACACTGGACTTGGGTACGGTTGATAATTTTAAAGTAAAGACCAAAATGCAATTTATTCGTGTTATGCATTTTGCATAATTTTGGACAGGTAAGGTACAGTTGCATACAGTATTTAGATATTATGCTTGACGGTCATTCATCAGGTACAGGGATGTGTACTGATGTTGCATTATCTGTAACATTTGATGATTGCATTACCGCGATTCGTCACGTAGCTGGACAATGAAGGTGAGTATTGCCATGTGAATAGGCAGAATGAGTAGCTAAGCAACGAATATGCTGTGTTTATCAAGAAAAACCTGCGTGTTCTGCTGGCCGTGTGTGATGGGGGACTGAATCCGAACTTACAGTCAGAAATGATCACCCCGCGTTACACTTTAAACTAAACAGCTAGTGAACAAACACAGGAACCCAACAGTGTTCTAGCAATGAATGGTCCTGGTGGTACCCTGAGGGTGTCAGTCTGTCGGCATGATTCTTCTGGTAATGCAGGAGTGTGCACATACCTTTTCACCAGGGCCAGGTAGCTGTAAATTGTTACTTAAGCCACTAAGTGTCCCTCACCCCATGGTAAGCTGTTTATTTTCTGATGCATGGTTTACTTAATTTCCCAATAATGATGATGTCTGCAGAGCAGAAGTAGTCGCCCAATGAGGAGTTGCCTTTCTGAGGAGCATGACACTGATGTTATCCATGTCATGGTCTTCCAGTCACCTGTTCTGAACCCAGTTCTGCATTCATACAGTATTATGAAATGCATTGAGACAGCATGTTCCGCTCCCATCAACAAAGTTGAGTTGACTGACTTATTTGTAAAAGTGCCGTGTAACATTCCAGCAGAATTCCAGAGGCTAAAGACTGTGCAAAGGCCTGCTATTTTCCACATATGGTGAATCAACACCCTAATAAGTGACTTTACGTTGGGCTTTCTGTTTTTTTATTCAATACATTTAGCTACCCGCTAGCGCTGAGCGATTAATGTTTTTGGAGTTCAGTTTCTTATTGGAGAATCGGTTTTCGATTTTATTTATTTATTTTTGAAATACTGTTGAGACCAAAAGTTTTCATACACCTAGGCTAAATATATTCAAACTCAATTTTTCACAACACAAATTTCATGTTACCAATCATTTCCTGTGTTAACCCAGTCAATCAGGGTATCTACTTTATTTCCATGAGAGGTCATTTTAAAATTATAGCTAAGAGACTGATTTATTTCAGCTTTTATGTACTATGTACAATTTTTCTAGAAAAACACCCCCACAAAATGATGCTGCCACCCCCATGCTTCACGGCTGGGATGGTGTTCTTTGGATTAAAAGCCTCACCCTTTTTCCTCCATACATAGCGCTGATCATTATGGCCAGATAGTTCAATTTTTGTTTCATCTTACCAGAGAACACTCCTCCAAAAGGCTAGGTCTTCCTCCTGAGGATAACCTGCAAACTTCATTCTGGCTTTTTTACGCCGGTCTTGGAGTAGGGGCTTCTTCCTTTCAGCCCATGGCGATGTAGGATTATTTTAATTGTGGATGTAGATACTTTGGTACATGATGCCTGACTTCTGTGCTAAATTTGTTGAGTTGAGTGACAGCTTTTTAAAAACTACAACTTAAAAAACTAGCACACCCAGCTTGGAGAAAACACCGTTTATCCACCGTTGTATTATCTGAAGACAATTCAAATAATCAAACTGACATTGATGGTTAATTGTTTAAACTTGAAAAAAACACCGATTATTCGCTCAGCACCACTACCTACAACACATCTTCAAAGGAAGTATTATTTCTTTAAACATTTAAAAAAATCATTTTTGGCTGACACCACAACCTTTCATTGAGAGAACACAGCTGAGCCATCACGCTGATTAAGCGTTGTAATTGGCAGCACAGATGTTGAGAAAGCCATTGGCCATTAGTCCTGTTACATGCTGTCCTGTTGGTGTGGGAGGTCACATCACGATGAGTGCACGGGCAGGAAGGGCACTAAGTGAAGTGCAAAGGTTTCAACAATGCAGCATATTGTACTGAGGTTGACATCAGCCACTACAAGTGGAGTTCTATAGACTTTAGACCACCACTTGTTACTGTTTTCCCATTGTTGAGGGGACCTCTGACAGGCCTTCCATACTAATGAGCAGATTGTGCTCCCTCACTGGGGAGTCATTCACTTGTTTTACTGACATCTTGCTTGTTTGCAGTCATCTTATAGCAGATCCACTACGACTCTTTTTTAGAGTCGTTAGATCACAAATAAAACCGTTCTCACTGATTTAGGCATAGAATAAAATTAAAAGAACCACACAAAGTACAAATATTGAAACGCATATTACATAGGCTAGAACAGGGAAACAAGGTTCCATTCTCTCTTGCACTTTATGCTGTTGGCTCTGGCTCATACAGTTGAAGGTCTTAATAACCAAATTAGGGTTAATAGTGCATATCTGTTCAACCAATAAAATTATCTGTTTTTCTATTTGAAAAGAAGACTGGGTGTGGGCCTGGCTTAAACCAGTACTTGTGTAAATGAGAGAAAATGCCTCTTTTCTAGGTGCATGCACTGTTGTGCTTTCAAAGCATCAATCTTTTAATTTAACATCAATGACCTTGATATTTTAAATGATTAGCTATTATACAACTACATTTTATGATCTGTCTGAGACACTGGCAATGCTGTGGGAACGGACAGCTCTGGCCAATTTCTACAAACCTCAATTACATAATTTTCATTGTGAACGGTCAGAAAAAACAATATCGGCTCTTCTAGCCAGCTAACGGTCACTGTAGGCTAGCTAAGCAAGCAAGAAAGCAAGCTAGCTACTGCTGCTTAGTGCCCTCAGATGTTCCTTCCCACGATTTATATTTGTGTTAAATGTCGACGTTTCACAACAAAATTGTAAATAGCTAAAAGTGAACAGCAAACACTACTGACCTTGTAGTTCCTAACCCTTATTGATTTTATGTAGCCAAAGCTGTAAGTAAGCTGGTAGATTTGAGCGGTATCGCTCCTTCTGTTTGTTTGTACCTCCACAGCAGAACATTAAAGCCTTTTAAACAGGCTCACAGTTTTAGCTATAAATCACTTTTAAAGCTAATAACTAATAACTAAAATTAATAATACTGGCTTAAAAGCAGGATTTTATGAGAATGCAATCATTTTTTAGAGGGCTTGCTTCGATAAGCCCACTCTTGATATCTTTCATATTTATTATTATTATCTGCACTTTCTGCCCAATTTTTCTAGCTCTAACTAGTCCTACAGTTTTTGCACTGCATTCAAACTTTTTACACCACAATGACCTGCTAGTTCCAGATATTGTTGCTTGTATTCAGATTTTTTAAATATTCAAAACGCTTTGAAATATTCAACTTTTTGTGTGCAATTTTTGTGGTCACTCCATAGAGGGTCACTCATGGACGTTTAGTAGAACGCTTTAGTAGGACGCGTGCGCAGGTGGTCACTCACTCATGGACGTTTAGTAGGACGCACTTCCAACAACACAAGATTTTGAAGCACTGCTTTATCGCCTAACATTAATTTAGCTAACCCTAACATGTTAGTGTTTTGCCTACTTTAGTTAACCTAGTTAGTGCGTACAGTTGCTATCCTGCACGCATGAGTAGGAGCTAATGGCACACAGCTACAACCACCGATACAGATGTATGGACACATGGAGGACAACAAATAACATTACGGAGGTGAGGACATGCTATAGCTAGCTAGCTATATAGTTAGCCAAGTTTTACTGATGGCACTTGTAGGATATGACTGATCCCTGGAACATAAACGCTACTTGCTGATCCCCGGCTGTATTTGTAACGCTACGGTGCGCCTGGACGGTTTCGTGCTTCTTCTGAGCTATGCGCCCTCATTGAAATGCATTGAGGCTTGAGGACAGTGTCAGTTGGAATTTGAAGCAAGCCCACACAATTCCTTCAGGAATTGTAACCTTTCTAGTTTTATGTTGGCTATCTGAAAGAGGCAACATAATATGACACAGTGAAACAATGCTCACAATAATGGCCTGTCTATTGTGGAGAATTACTTACAATTACAAAAATTCCGCCATTTTTCAGTTTTCAGAAATGTAAAACATTAGGCCTACAAATTGCCAACTTAGTTAATGTTGTATGAAATGTCATCTCTGCATATAGATAATGGAGAAACCAGGACGAGTGCCAGGGGGTTACATGGGGCAAGCTGTGAGTTCAGAGCTAGCTGGGGATGGCTTCTGCTCTGCAAAAAAACCATCAAAGACACAGCATCAGTGAGGGGTCAACCCAGCTGAGCTTAATCTGCATTTACGACTGTAACTGAAAGCATTTATAAATGTGTTGAGAAATGCAAAATCAACAAATAAATAAATAAAGGCTTGTTTTATTGCGTGTAAGAAAATTCTGAGTTGCTTTGGTTTCATTGTGCCACTTGTTCGGAACTAGCAGATTTCAGCCAGACCCAACAGGCAGTTATAAGGTGGGACATCTAAATTTGGTTCATCACTCCTAAAGGTAAAGCATATGCTGTTACTAAAAAATAGAGTGTTGCTTATCTTATATTTAACATTCAGTTCCTTTCAGGTCTTTAAGGTGCATTCCATACCTTTCTGCTTTGAGGGCTTGGTTATACAATGACCAACACATTTAGCAGAACTACTGTATGCTGTGTTTCGCTCATGAATCAAAATGTCATGATTTTCCACATTATGTGACAAAAAGGTACTTTTCATCTGGAAAATTTCTTTAAAATAACAGACTTTCTCAGTCATTGTTATTACATAGTAAATTACTTATCCAGGACGATGTACAGAAGTTGAGAGCATCAGTGTAACTGTCCGGCATACACAAAAGCGATAACAACATGAGGGCCCATTAATGATCAAATATTTAGTCGCTGTATTCCTAAAATACAGTTTCTTTAAAGACACAGAAGGCTGTGCCTCTCTAACTGGCCTAATGAAACTAATCGGTCGCTCCTGAGTCGATGGTTGAACAGTCTCAGGTGAGCACGCCTGAGGCTGCTGTAGGCCTCCTCGGCTGTGAGAACCAACCGGAAAGTGGCCAAAGACGAGCAGCGGCGCTTTCTGCTTCTCCTTCCACCCCTGCCAGCGCCACCGTCAGTCTGAGGGGAAACGGAGTCCCTCCAGCACCCCCTAGTGTACAGAGTGCATATTGCATCAAAATATGCATTAAAGCAAGATTAAGAATGAACAGTTAACTTTACCGTAAAAGGCGTTTCTTAAGGAAGATAGAAATTTCCATTCCACCTGGCTTAAAAGTTCTGAGGTTTGCTTTATATTTATTAGATTGGATGCTTACATGTAATTTTTCTCCACTGAAGGTGTATTTAAAAAATCATAGGGTGTCCCTTAGACAAGACTGGATTATAATTTTGGTATTTTGAGTTTTGCTCGATAATTTTAATTTACAAATTATGCCAAAGTAGTCATTTGAAAAACTATAATGGACTATAATGGACTATATACTATAAAGTTCACTCTTGTTAGTGTAAATGGTCATGGAACTTGTAGGGAAAAATACTTAGAAGAGAACCTGAATTCTAAGCTTGAAGAGCTTCTAAATTTCACTGGTTGTCTAGCCTGTAGGCGAAGGTCTATCTGTGTTTTGGCTTCCTTTCACTGTAAATACTGATGCACGGGTTGTTGTCACCAAGGATTCCAGATGCAGTGTACTGCAGCGGTACTGTGGTATAATGGGTAAGGAACTGGGTTTGTAACCCAAAAGTTTGATTCCCAGGAAGGACACTGCCGTCATACCCTTGAACAAAGTGCTTAACTTGAATTGTTTCATTATATATCCAGCTGTATTGGGGTGGCATGCCCCTGGATGGCTTGCCCCATGCCCAAAATAAGACCATTTTTCTTATGTGACGCTTTTATGTGACACAAACTTTGAATGACCAAATTCTCTTCAGATGGTTAGAAACACAGAACCAAGTTACATTAAATAATTTAGGAAACATTGGGTGGAATTGCTTTGGAATAGAGCTTCTTTAATTTGTGTGAGCTAAGATAGCCAAAACTGTTTGTTGTAACTAATCAGTATTTTTAATGGTAGGCCTAGATTTTGCAAGTTTTAGTTGATGACTTACAGACAGTGTTTTGTATACGTTGCTGCATTTTTGTATGTTGAAAATATGTTTTTGCTGAGATGCATGTGTAATATGTACAAATGTTAGTTGCTGTGGATCAGATTGCTGCTGAATGGCAGTAAAGTAAAGCACTTGGCAGGCAGAAACAGAAGAGATTGTAGATCAGGGATGGGCAGTTCCATTACTGCACGGCCGGTGTGTATGCAGGTTTTCTCTGTCCCCAATACACTGGGCAAATTAGCTAATTATCTGAATGCACATATACTGGTTTAATTGTAAATTAGACCTCTGTAAGATATTTCATGTTGGGACACATGACCATCTTCAGCTGTCATTCATGAACCCATCAATAAATGTAGCTAAGATATGTATTTATGCAGTATGTCTTCCATTGATGTGTGGAAGGAAAATAACTTTATACCTACCGTACTAAATGGCGGTGGATCATCTATGCTTTGGGGCTGTTTCACAGCCAGTGGTCCTTAGGATCTTGTTAAGATCAATGGGAATGCCTTATAGCCTACATAATATTCCAAAAATCTTGGTATCTCTGCCAGGAGGTTTCGATCAAGCCGTAGGTGGACCTTTCCGCAAGACAATGCAAGCAAGCAAGACCCAAATTATTCCCCCAAATATTACAGGGATGGAGAAGCAGTGTTTTGCAATGGCCATCGCAGTTTCTGGACTTCTATGGTGTCAATTGAAGAGGACAGTCCTTCAGTGCAAACCTAAGGATATAAGAATCTTGAAAGGTTTGCCATGGAAGAATGGCTGAAGGTCCTTTCAGATGTGTTCGCCAACCTTTTCAAATATTATAGGAAAAGAGTCAGTGCCGTTATACTTGGCAGGGGTGGGTGCACCAAGAACTGATTTTAGGGATTGCAATAATTGTGAAGCACATTTTAAAAATGAATTTATAATTCAAAAAATGTGGTTGTTGAGTCATTAACAACGTACAGTATTCTCCACATGTGGGGAAAATTACAATTCATCTCAGTAATGGTGTTATTTGTGCATGTACAGTGTTTTTGTCCTTATCTAGGGTGGCAGTAATTTTGGAGTGCGCTTCAAGTTCATGTATAATATCGTGAAATACAGTGGTGGATTTTTGATGTTATGGAATGTGCTGGGGGTCTTGTTAATGTCAGTGAAATCGTGAAATTAATTTTACGATGTATTCCCCATCGTATCCCCATTTTACGATGTATTCCCCAGGGAAGCTCAAATCTGGCTGTGTCTTAAATTAGGAACATAAGAACATAAGAAAACGTGATGCCGAGATCAGGCCATTCGGCCCCACTTGCCTTGTTTTTTTTTTCTTCTTTTGAATAAATGTTACATTGATTTCAGATGTGGGTTAAATGTAGATAAATTCTGGTTCATCTAAACCTTGTTCAACTATCCAAAATGGCCCCACAGTCAGTCACTCTCAATTCCCAGTACTTAATACTATAATACTTGTTTCTCATTAAAATGTATATCAAGCTAAAAGTAAACACCTGTTAGGTCTTTTCGGAAATGAATGTGAGTGAATTGTTGCTGGCATTGAAAAAGCATAACAATGTAAAATCACAGTACACAGCCTCATGTAATCAAGGAACATCTCTGTTGGTGAAAAGACACTCTTCTTTCTTCACTGCATTCACCAGGTCCTCCACCAGCAATGAAATGAATTGAAACAGACAAAAGAAAGTGAAGCCTATCTGAATAAAACAAAGATCCACAATACCCATTAATTGTGCCTCCCCCGCCCATGCTTCCACTAGAATACCCGGCCCTTCAAATTCAGTTCTGTCCTTAAAGAAATTGCATTTTCCTAAAGGGCCTGAAAAAGGTGATTTGTATGCGGTCCGCAATTGCATAAGACACCAATAGAGTTGACAAAGGGCTTTTGTTATAGTGTTGTTCTATTTCACATATGCTCTGCTACTGATAATAAAGAATGCGGTGCAAGAGATTAAATGACCTTGACGATTTTTTGCCAAAACACTCAACATTCTCTAAATCCAGTATACTGTTTTTTTCTCTCTATGGTTAAAAACCTGTAGGATGGAGGGGGAAAATAATGCAAGGTCTCATTCCATTATACATGAATATTGCTTTGGAAGCAGATTTACAAAACCTAGAAGGCTGTCAGTCACAGGCGATTAAAAATTGAGCAAAGATGTAAAGATGTGCTCGCCAAGCGGCACTGTTGCCTTGGCTCTCTGTTTACAAAACTATATGATTGCAAATGCTGTGTATACCATGAATGTTGACATACATTTTTTAAATGCTCGTAGCCTGAATTGGAGTCAGAGTGCAGAACTTTGTTTTGTTCTTTGCAAAGCGCCTCTGGCTGTTTATTGTGTAGGCAGCGAGACTGTACACAGGTTTTAAAAATGTATCTGATGACCAGGAAAGGCAGCTCACCCGAGGGCAAAAAATGAAGATTTTTGAAATGTGTGGGATCTGATTTTTTCCCCCCTATTTCTGAATTCAGATTATCTGTGTAGTGGTTTTTTTTTTTTTTTTTAAACCCAGTGGTTTAAGTGCGCGAAGTAGGCGTATTGAATTATGTTTGCTGTCTACAATTTCTTTTTTGAAAATTATTCCGCTTTCTGTGTTCTGAATCTAATTTTAGGGTGTTAAGCTTGCGTTTCACCTGCGATCAAGCATATTCCAGAATGTTCCACAGGAGGCCACACTGACGTCCTGCTGAACAGATCACTCGTATTTTACTGCCAAAAGGGTGCTGTAGTTCTATGTTTTGGTATAGTCAATTGAGTTGGCATCTCTGGCTCGTGAACAGTCAGATATTCTCAGAGCTATCCACTCATCAAGTTTAAAGGGCTTAGACTGAGGAAACCTCATATACAGCTTGCGTAAACTGGTGCCCGGGCGTTATTCAGAACCTGCCTTTTTCTGCGCAATAAGGTGGTCCAGTGCACCACCAGGTCAGGCCATGTTGAAATAGCAGCCTTACAGACGGAGAAAATGGAGGGGATTGGTGAATCGGGAGAACACACCGCTAAACCGGATGTTCCCCATCTCTTTGAGCCGCCGTTAACATCTCACTCTGCCAGGCTTGTAACGATGATAGTTGTGTCAGCGGAAGGGGACGTCAGAGACGGATTTAAACACAGCGAGAAGGTTTGAATATATCTTCAGACACTTACTCGTTTTGTTGGGGAGTTGGTTTTTTGTCATAAAGGAGTGCACTTTCATCAACTGATCAATGCTGTTTTGTTGTTGTTCTTCTTCTTTTTTCCAGAGGAGAAGACGCAGCTGGTTTTAAATGTTGACAAACAGCTTGAAGAAGTCAGAGAGCTGGTACGTCTTTGATCAGTCATTTTCACTCTCCTGTTTCTAAATAATGAATATGGCAAATTTCTTAGGTAAACACTGCTCATAATCTTTGTAATGACACGGAATGGACTAAATATGTCTAACTACTGCTCTGACTAGCTTCTGTATCATTTTAACAGTTTCTTTTTCGCTTTTAAGTGACATAATGTGACACATTTCCGGATGCTATCCCTGCAAGGAGGCATCTCTTTCTTGAAGGAAAACAAAACGCAAAAAAGGACTAACGAATACAAAGACAGAAATAGCAAATCCGCTGACATTCCTATTTATGCGCTTGGGTTGTGGTACAGGTGATTGTTGTTCCACAAAAATGAAATTAAAAATGTCTTTTTATTTCTTTATTTTTTTTTTTTTTTTACTTTCCTCTGACTAAGAAACTAATCTTGGTTGGACAGCAATCCTGGCTCCTGCTGTCACACCAACTATACAGACCTATTCAACGTCCTTGTTAAATCCTTTCATTATTGGACTTTACAATAGGGATAGTGAATGACAAGACAAACAATGGTGTATGCACATCTTGTTCATCCCGGGCCATATATCTCCCATTTACACCACCCCCACCTCTCCTGCCCATATACGATACTGTGAAAAAGTATTTGCCCTGATTTTCCTGATTTCCTCTATTATTATGTATTTGTTTCACTGAATGGTTTCAGTTCTTTAGACAAATGTAGTATTCGACATGGAAACTGAGTATCTATTTAAAATTATTATTTCATTTATTTAATTAAAAAAAAACAAACACCCATATCACCCATGTGAATAAGTAATTGTCCCCTTAGTTGCTCAATCAACCAATGAACCAAATTTAATTGATAATTACATTCAGCTGATTGAACACAGCCAGCGTTGATTTCTGCCAGCCCTGTTGAATCTAAAACTCACTCATATTGAACCTTAGAGTGAAGTAGTCACCACTAGGTTTCTATGAGCACATTATGCCACAATCAAAGGAAATTCTACAATAGATGAGAAAGAAAGTTATGAAATATATCTGTCTGGAAAGGGTTACAAAGCCATTTCTAAGGCTCTGGGACTCCACTGAACCACAGTCAGGGCCATTATTTCTAGCAGTTGAAAGAGTGAATCTTCCCAGGAGTGGCCGGCTTGCCAAATTTTCTCCAAGACTGTAGCAACAACTCCAGGAAGCCAGGAAGCCAGAAGAACATCCTGAAAACTGCAGGCCTTTCTAGCCTCAGCTACGGTCAGTGACGCAATAAGAAAGAGGCTGGGAAAAAATGAATTCATGGAAAAGTACCAAGGTCGAAAACCATTGCAAGAGAAACATCAATGTTCTTCAGACATTTGAAAAAGCACTTGTATGATCCCCAAGCCTTTTGGGGTAATTTTCTATGGACAGATGAGATAAAAAGGGGAACTTCTTGGATGACACAGGTCTGGTGTAAAGCAAATACAGCATTTCACAGTAAGAACCAGTACTCCGATGCGGTTGTAGTATGATGGTGTGGGGATGCTTCGCTGCCTCAGGACCTGGACGACTTGCCATTATTGATGGACCTGTGAATTCTGCGCTGGACCAGAAAATTCTTAAGGAGAATGTTCGGTCATCTGTCTGGAAGCTGAAGTTGAAGTGTAATTGGGTTATGCAGCAAGACAGTGATCCAAAAGACAGAAGAAGATTCACATCTGAATATCTGAAAAGAAACAAAATGGAAGTTTTTGAGTGGCCTAGTCAAAGTCCTGACTTGAACCCAATAGAATTGCTGTGGCAGGACCTGAAAACCTACCAATTTGAATTAAAGCAGTTCTTCAAAGAAGAGTGGGCTACAATTCCTCCCCAGCAATTTGGAAGACTGATATCAAAATATAGGAAATGTTTAGTTGCAGTTATTGCTGCTAAGGGTGGTGTAGTTAGTAAGTTTAAGGGGGAAATTACTTTTTCACATGGGTGATATGTGTGTTTGAGAACGTTTTTCAATAAATAAATTAAATAATAATATAAATTAAAGCCGCAAGCGGCGTTGGAAGGGGTCCAAGCAGTGGCAGCATCGCGCCCCCTATGGAGCGATTTTAAAAAGGCTTTGTCCTCACGATCATATGCCTTCACCCAACATATCTACTGAATATCATGATGATCGTATGATATATTGATGGGTTATGGCCAATTTTGAGCTAAGAGACGCTGTCGGATGACTTAGTTACGTCGCCATGGATGTGTCCTGGCCGCTTCCCGTCAAGGCCTTTACTATGTCGTAACACTTAGATGGTCCGGTGTGCATGCACAGCTGCAGTGTTTCTGCGCCGCAACTAAAAAAGGCGTCACACTAGTGTTGTCACGATACCGAAATTTTGACTTTGATACTGGTACCAGGTTTAGTATTACGATACTCAATACTGAAATGATACTTGAAACTTAAACGGTGCTAATTCGATACTCGGTACCTAACGATACTGAAATAACCTTAATAGATCAGAAACGTAATGTCCACAAGGGTTGACCTCATTTTCGAATTCATGGTTTATTAACAACCTGGTTCATTAACAACCTGTAAGTTGAAGTCTCTTCAACATATTAATATGCATAGGCCTATAGTGTTACAACACTGAACAATAGAAAAATATGTTAAATATATTTCAAAAATTAAACAGTTGTAAAGTAAATACTCTTTAAAACAGGTCTTTCACCTTTAAATAGATTTAAAAACAGCATATTTTAATAACAATAAAGCATCTATCTATAATAAAATATTTCCAAATTGGAACACCTATTGCTACTGAAGTGAACTGAGTCAAAGCTTGCGCTGTATCAGGGAAGGGAATGCACAAGCGCAGGTCACCTCACTTGGCAACCTTAGTTGCTACTGCCATCTAGCGAATATTCTGACAAACTACACTTTTCATCCTCTAAATCAGTAATGCGGGAGACACATTTCCCTGGCTTTTACATTTGACGCAGAACTACCGAACGTTGGAAAATTCAAATACGAAACCGTTTTTGTTTTTTTTTTAATGTACCGAGGAAGTGCTGAAGTTTTGTTATACCGTGCAACACTACGCCAGACACATATTCCAATCCATTGCTCAGTTTAGCAGAGAATGCACATTTCAGAGCGCCCCAGAGACAGATAGAATGATAACACATAAATACACATTTCAAATAATAAATACGACATTGAGAAAAAACGAAACAAAAAAACGAGTTATCAAGTCGCAACCTACGCGCAGAGCAGCCGACCGTTTTATTTATTTATTAGCAGATGAGAAGCAACAGGAATCACAAACGGATTGTCCAAGACAATATATGACCACTCAGTCGCAAAAGGGACATCTCTACGTGTAAAACCAATGGTAAGATTGTATATTTATTCAATGTTTAGTCCCAGATATTGTCCTATCCTATCCGCTTCTGTTTTGCGTCAGAAAACGATGTCAGATAGGTTTATCAGCAAAGAAATGGCTTAGCTATGCCCCGAAGTCATCAATAATAATAGTACTCTCCAAGAAATTATGAAAATCGTTGACAGCGTTTTGTTAAGTGCATCGTCTTTAATGCTACGCCACAGTGAATGCGATAAGAAAACATTCTGTTATGCTGAACTATAAAACGCCGTTCCAAATGCAAAATCAGATATGTTATACATCGTTAGAAAGCTTATACTCTCACCTACTGAATAAATGAACTGTCATTCAAGCCAAATTGTACTAAAAACCGCAACATGGCCGTAAGCAACAGGAACCACAAACGGATTGTCCAAGACAATATATGACCACTCAGTTGCAAAAGGGACATCTCTACGCGTGAAACCAGTGGTAAGATTGTATAATTATTCAAAGTTTAGTCCCAGATATTGAATGTAGAATGACATGGCATAATAAAAAAAAAAACTTTGTCTCGTTTATTTCGTTATTCAGTGAGCAGCGTTTTCACTGCTGTATTGGCATATTTCAGGGCTAACGCCGGGTTTATCTTGTTGCTACGGAATTTTACAGTAGCCTACATTACAGGCATTTGGCAGACGCTCTTATCCAGAGCGACGTACAACAAAGTGTATAAACATAACCAGGAATAAGTGTGCCGAAAACCGTAGAGAGAAATACCGTTCCAAGTGCAGGGAACAACCGCATAGTTCAACTTGGACCCAGTAGGTTAAACTGATTAACGCTAACACAAACAAGAACAGGAACAACGCAGTCTATGAAAACATTCAAGCAATAGTTAAGACGAGTTAAGACTAAGTCACCTACGGAACAACTACCTAGTTACAACCCTAAGCCTACAGTCAATTTAGAGATTAAATTAAGAATACGATTTCTCTCAGCACAATGACGGATTTAAAGACTAAACGAACTCACCCGATATTGTCTTCAAATGGACCGTATTATTTATTTAGACACTGGCAGACTACAGCATAAATTGCGTCTTCTGTTTATATTCAATATTAGTAATTGCAGCGAGAAACTGCAGCTGTAGGTCGTTATGTTATGGTAGCAACGGAACGAAGCGGACTATATATGTATTGGACTACCGTCATTGTTTCATTATACCAGCGTGTTTTCGCGCGTTTACACAGAAACTCAGAACCTATCAATAAAATGGTTTAGCTATTTCTCAGCATAATGACTGATTTAAAAATTAAACGAACTCACCCGGCACTGTCTTCCAATGCTTCCCGACAGTCAGACCTTCCCCTCACTGATATAAACTAGACCCTACGGCAATAGTTAAGACGAGTTAAGTCATCTACGAAACAACTATCTAGTTACAACCCTAAGCTTACAGTCGATTTAGAGATTAAATTGAGGATACGATTTACAGCATAAATTGCGTCTTCTGTTTATATTCAATATTAGTAATTGCAGCGAGAAACTGCAGCTGTATGTCGTTATGTTATGGTAGCAACGGAACGAAGCGGACTATATATGTATTGGACTACCGTCATTGTTTCATTATACCAGCGTGTTTTCGCGCGTTTACACAGAAACTCAGAACCTATCAATAAAATGGTTTAGCTATTTCTCAGCATAATGACTGATTTAAAAATTAAACGAACTCACCCGGCACTGTCTTCCAATGCTTCCCGTCTGACCGCCCCCTCACTGATATAAACTAGACCCTACGGCAATAGTTAAGAAGAGTTAAGTCACCTACGAAACAACTACCTAGTTACAACCCTGAGCTTACAGTCGATTTAGAGATTAAATTGAGGATACGATTTACAGCATAAATTGCGTATTTTGTTTATATTCAATATTATTAAATGCAGCGAGAAACTGCAGCTGTATGTCGTTATGTTATGGTAGCAACGGAACGAAGCGGACTATATATGTATTACCGTCATTGTTTTATTATACCAGCATGTTTTCGCGCGTTTGCACAGAAACTCAAAACATACCAATAAAATTGTTTAGCTTTTTCTCACCATAATGACAGATTTAAAGACTTAACGAACTCACCCGATACTGTCTTCAAATGGATCCATGTCAAAGAAAAGTAATTATTCATCCTCTCAGAAAGCTTTTACTAAGAAACTTTGGGTAGCCGATCTTAGCATGCACGCTAGGTGGCAGTGTCAGACCGTGCTTTCACTGATAGAAACTAGCGTCGCCATGGTTGTCGCTTGCCGTAAAGAAGTTTACTCGATGTCGTAATCGTTTGGATTTGGAGCTCCAGCTTTTCCGCACCCCACCTAATGAAAAAGTCCAAATGGTGTGCAAACCATATGGCGGACATAGGTGCTCCCAATAGGAAAGTTGTAGAGCACATTCAGATGCATCAGTCGATGAAGTCTTGTGTTGATCTGACTTACGGTGTGGGAGTTATGGCCTTTTAAACTATGATCCTTTGTTATAGCGCCACCATCTGGCCTACATAGGTGTTTTTTAGTGCCTGGGTAGTGGGGTGCCATAGGAACCCACCTACCAAATTTGGTTGGTCTACAACTTATGGTTGCTGAGCCTCAGACATTTTTGCGGAGAAAACTGCCACGCCTCAACTAAAAAGTCTAAATGGCAGGCAAACAATATGGCGGACAAAAGTGGGGCCAATGGCAAAGTTGTAGAGCACGTTCAGATGCATATGTCGATGAAGTTTTGTGTTGATCTGACTTATGGTGTGGGAGTTATGGCCTTTTACGCAAAACCCTTTGTTATAGCGCCACCATCTGGCCGACGTACGTGGTTTTTAGTGCCTGAGTAGTGGGGGGCCATAGGAACCCACCTGCCAAATTTGGTTGCTCCAGGACTTATGGTTGCTGAGCCTCAGACACTTTTAGCGGAGAAAAATAAGAATAATAATCCTAACAGATACAATAGGGTTCCACCAGCTTCGCTGCTTGGACCCCTAACAAGACCAGGTTACAACCTAGTATATGGCTGGACCTAACACACGTGATCCGGCCGACCAATGGTGTGACTTCATAACTCGGCCGACCAATGGTGTAACTTCATCACTCACTCAGTCAGTCACAGACATTCACGTTTGTAGGGCTGGCCCCGTTGTTGTGGTCCAGCCAATAAATGAAATAATAATTAATGAAATAATAATATAAAAATATTATATGCTTCGTGTTTACTCGGGCTGACTATTACATTATGTCTAATGGTCTGAAACCATTCAGTGTGACACATATGCCACGAAAGAGGAAATCAGGAAGGGGGCAAATACTTTTTCATGGCACTGTACCTCTTCAATTTACACCACCCCCACCTCTCCTGTTTATATACCTCTCCCATTTACACCACCTCCACCTCTCCTGTCCATATGCCTCTCCCATTTACACCACCCCCACCTCTCCTGTCCAGATACCTCTCCCATTTACACCATCCCCACCTCTCCTGTCCATATACCTCTCCCATTTACACCACCCCCACCTCTCCTGTCCATATACCTCTCCCATTTACATCACCCCCACCTCTCCTGTCCATATACCTCTCCCATTTACACCACCCCCACCTCTCCTGTCCATATACCTCTCCCATTTACACCACCCCCACCTCTCCTGTCCATATACCTCTCCCATTTACACCACCCCCACCTCTCCTGTCCATATACCTCTCCCATTTGCACCACCCCCACCTCTCCTGTCCAAATACCTCTCCCATTTACACCACCCCACCTCTCCTGTCCAAATACCTCTCCCATTTACACCACCCCCCTCTCCTGTCCATATACCTCTCCCATTTACACCATCCCCACCTCTCCTGTCCAAATACCTCTCCCATTTACACCACCCCCACCTCTCCTGTCCATATGCCTCTCCCATTTACACCACCCCCACCTCTCCTGTCCATATGCCTCTCCCATTTACACCACCCCCACCTCTCCTGTCCATATACCTCTCCCATTTACACCAGCCCCACCTCTCCTGTCCATATACCTCTCCCATTTGCACCACCCCCACCTCTCCTGTCCATATGCCTCTCCCATTTACACCACCCCCACCTCTCCTGTCCATATGCCTCTCCCATTTACACCACCCCCACCTCTCCTGTCCCTATACCTCTCTCATTTACACCACCCCCACCTCTCCTGTCCATACACCTCTCCCATTTACACCACCCCCACCTCTCCTGTCCATATACCTCTCCCATTTACACCACCCCCACCTCTCCTGTCCAGATACCTCTCCCATTTACACCACCCTCACCTCTCCTGTCCAAATACCTCTCCCATTTACACCACCCCCACCTCTCCTGTCCATATACCTCTCCCATTTACACCACCGCCACCTCTCCTGTCCATATACCTCTCCCATTTACACCACCCCCACCTCTCCTGTCCATATACCTCTCCCATTTACACCACCCCCACCTCTCCTGTCCATATACCTCTCCCATTTACACCACCCCCACCTCTCCTGTCCATATGCCTCTCCCATTTACACCACCCCCACCTCTCCTGTCCATATACCTCTCCCATTTACACCACCCCCACCTCTCCTGTCCAAATACCTCTCCCATTTACACCACCCCCACCTCTCCTGTCCAAATACCTCTCCCATTTACACCACCCCCCCTCTCCTGTCCATATACCTCTCCCATTTACACCATCCCCACCTCTCCTGTCCATATACCTCTCCCATTTACACCGCCCCCACCTCTCCTGTCCATATACCTCTCCCATTTACACCACCCCCACCTCTCCTGTCCATATACCTCTCCCATTTACACCATCCCCACCTCTCCTGTCCAGATGCCTCTCCCATTTACACCACCCCCACCTCCCCTGTCCATATACCTCTCCCATTTACAGCACCCCCACCTCTCCTGTCCAAATACCTCTCCCATTTACAGCACCCCCACCTCTCCTGTCCATATACCTCTCCCATTTACAGCACCCCCACCTCTCCTGTCCATATACCTCTCCCATTTACACCACCCCCACCTCTCCTGTCCATATACCTCTCCCATTTACACCACCCCCACCTCTCCTGTCCATATACCTCTCCCATTTACACCACCCCCACCTCTCCTGTCCATATACCTCTCCCATTTACAGCACCCCCACCTCTCCTGTCCATATACCTCTCCCATTTACACAACCCCCACCTCTCCTCCCACACAAATACCTCTCACATGTACACCCCCCTGACCTCTCTTCCTGCCCGTATAACTCTCCCATTTATACAACCCCCACCTCTCCTCCCACACAAATACCTCTCACATGTACACCCCCCTGACCTCTCTTCTTGCCCGTATAACTCTGCCATTCACACCACCCCCATATCTTTCTCTATCCATGCACCTTTCACATGTACACCACCCCTACCTCTTCCTCCACCCATATATCTCTCTCATTCACACTAGCTCTTGCCCTAGCCCTCCACAGTCATTCCCTCCTCATCATCTGTCAAACAAAACGGCGTAAAATCAAGTACGACAACACGACCCAAACCAGACTACTCATAAACGCAACGACAAAAGAAATGGAGTGTGACCATAGAAAAAAACCCTCCGTGGAAATTACCGAGACATTCTGTCCCGGCGACCGATTGCCGTGCATCCTAATGGCCTCCTCCAGCGCCGATCGAGTCGAGCAGTGAGCGCACAGTCAAGTGGAAGAGTGCAAAGGAGTAAGTGACAAAAGCCTCTTCCAACCTCCCACCCAGCCCCATTCAGGCTGAGAGCACAAACAAATTAATAGTGGGATGCCATTGGCAAGACTGGAAACAAAGGGCTGGAAAAACAGAATGGAATCTGGAGTGGAGCCTCTGAGTGTGTATTATATATATATATATATATATATATTTATGTGTATATGTATATATATGTATATATATATATATATGGTGTGCTCCATAATTCTTGGGACACAATGTTTTTTTTTTCTTCTTGATTTGGCTCTGCCATCCACAGTATTTTTTTTGTCATCAAACTATTTACTTGTGGTTAAAGTGCACATTTTCAGCTTTAAGGGTATTTTTTATTCACTTTCAGTTTCTCCATTTCTGGGCACCTGATACCCATAGACATCACCAGGTACTAGGTATCTTCTCTGGTGATGCTCTGCCAGGCCTGTACTGCAGCCATCTTCAGCTCCTGCTTGTGTTAGGGCTAGTTGCGTATTGGATTTAGCTTGAGTGAATGACCTGGCCAGTCAATAATAACAAAGTTTTTGGCTTTGTTGCTTTAGCAGTGTATTGGGATCAGTGTCTTGCTGTAGGGTGCACCGTCCAATGAGTTTGGAGGCATTTGTTTGAACTCCAGCAAAAAAATATGCTTCCGTACTCTTCAGAATTAATTCTGTTGCTGCTATCAGCTGTTCTCTCTTCAAGAGAAGACTAGTGAGATTGTACCTATGGCAGCCATACATGCCCAAACCATAATGGGGCGTTCTCACTGAATCAGGCGAGGACGACTGTTGATGTGCCAAGATCCCCAAGCTGTCTGTTTAATGGGTGGTGCTATGCAAATAGTGTTGGCAGGTTTTGTCGGATAAATGCCTCTATGGGATCAATACGAACAAGTGTGACGTACTGTAGCCTTCCATGGAACACTGCCGGCGCCTGAGTGGGTAGATGCTGGGCGGTCCTTGAGTTTTGGCTCCCCGTTTTCAAAATGTAACAATATGGTGGAGTGTTGATAAAACTTTCTCTTTTTCCACCTGAACTGTCCACTAAACTATATTTCTGAAAAAAACTGAGATAAAAATAGGCAATGAAGTTGCTGAATCTTGGTTCATATTTGATCTGAAACACCTAGCTTAAGAATTAAGTTTGAGTTTTGTGAGCCAGACCGTGCTACGTTGGATGCCTTCGTTTGCATAGAACAAGGATGGAGTACATTCTATGCAAATACAGAACTTGGCGACAGCACCACACCGGACTGTTTCCATCATGCACCACGGTTTGTCCCCAGAAAATGAATATGACGGGTCAAGAGCCAGATTCGATGAGAACACCGCATAACACGCCCACCACCATGTTTCAGGGAAGAGTGGGGGTGCTTTGGATCTTGGGAAGTTCATTTTGGCCTCTACACTTTGCTCTTGGTGTCATTCTGATACAAGTGAGTGTTGGTCTTGTCCACAAGACTTCTTTCCAGAAGTCTTTTAGGTGCTTCTCAGCGAACTGCATGGTTTTTCTTGGCTTAGGTGGTGACTTAGTGTAACGAAGACTGCAGTCAATCCAGCTTTACTGCCACCGTGAACTCAACGCCTCATCTCCTTATATTTTCCTACATTAAGAAAGTAAAGTGCTGGTCTTCAAGAGACCGCCGCAATGCATTGCGATGTAGGCTATGAAAAATGAAACTTAAAATTAAAAAACAAAAATAAAAAAACTTGTACAATTTAAATAATTATTGAAGAGTTACCTATAGTAAGTGCCAGAATTGGGGGAAAAATATAACATATACTGAAGGTTTTGCACATTGTAAGGTCATTCTACATGAATAGTGGTATTTGTAATTGTAATATGTCTTGAAATGCATTTCATTTTTGTCGCTCAAAACTTAAGACAAGATAAGATAAGGGTAAGATATGAATTATTGTGAAACTAATGAATTATACTGAAACTGCAGGGGTTTTGCGTGACTACGGGCCCCCTGCCTCATTAAGAGGGTGATGGGAATGGTTTGGGCACGCATCGTGCGCCATCTTATTTTCCCCCTCTGGTTTGGGCACGCATCGTGCGCCATCTTATTTTCCCCCTCGCGGACGCCGGCTCGGAATTCTACGCCCCGGTGGCTGTGTCGATCGCCACGGCAGCCGAGGGGGCCGGGCCCTCTGACATCCTGGCTGAGGAGCAGAGGAAACGGCAACTGTGCCGACCCACCTGCGGGGGAGCGTTTTCAGCTGCGCGCGCCCACTGGCATTGCTGCATGTGCGCGCTGGATTAAAGAGTCCCCCTCCCCCTCTCTGCTGTTTGCCCATGTTACAGCTGGAGCAGATGGACCTGGAGGTGCGCGAGATTCCCGTGCAGAGCAGAGGGATGTACAGCAACAGACTGAAGAGCTACAAGCAGGAGGTGGAGAAACTGGAGAAAGACTTTGTAAGTCCTTGAGTCCTCGCCTTGCCTTGCATCGTGCTTCAGCCCTCCAACTTTTGGGTTTCCGCCCCGAGATACAGTGCTGTTTGCGCGTATGTGTGCGTGCGTGTGTGTGTGTGTGTGTGTGTGTGTGTGTCTCTGTGTGTGTGTGAGCATGTGCGTGTGTGTGCATGCGTGCGTGCGTGTGTGTCCGTGTGTGAGTGCATGTGCGTGAGTGCACACACATGTTTGTTTCTGTGTGTTTGCGTGCATCTGGCTGTGCAGGTACAAACAAACAAACCCTCAAACCGCACGAGTGCATGTACTGGTGAGCATTTTAAATTCATCCTAGTGACCCTCAATGCTGAAAGCTTCCCCCCCCCCACACCTCTACCCCTCCTGTGGCCATCTACAGCAGATAAATCACAGCCCCATTTAAAAAACCAGGCATGGCCCACAGAGATGCTCTTCATGTTACCACTAGATGTCCTTGTTTAGTTATTTATTAGCCTCGCTTCTTTTGAGAAAGTGTCCTGTCTGCCCAAAGCCATGGTACTCGTTCATCAAACTTTAATATTGGTTTGGGCCTCCTTATCCTCCTTTTACCTGTTTCACATTGGACCTCTTACTTTTTCGGTGTCTTTGGATTCGGTTAATGTTCCGCTTCGAAGTGTGATGAACTATTAGTCTGTTTTCTGCTACACATACACATACGCACACACACACACACACGCATACACACACGCGTACACACATACAGACACACACACATGCATACACACGCACATGCACACACACACACACACGCATACATGCACACATGCACACACACACACCCACACACACACTTATTTCTACACACATGAAGGGCTTAGTGAGATCCTTGAAAGGGCATACAGCTCAAAAGGATTTTGTTGTGGTTGTTTAAAGAGTTAATTTCAATTTCTAACTTCTTTCACGGTTTATATTTTTCTTTAAATTGAAAAATATTTAAAGCATGATTCTCCTTGACATTGTGGTAATTTTGATATTTGAGCTTGTGCTCTCACCCCCACACACATGCACACAACTCTCTGAAAAATTCATAATGTGCATGAATTATGCAAAGTTATCCTCCTGTGTAACAGTAGATACTGTAACTTATTTTATTTTAATGGGGGGGGGGTGGGGGGGCATTTTCTTATATGTCCTGTAACATCTGGAATGTTTTTGTACAACTGCTAGGAAGTGCCTTTTTCCTGGCAGGATCAGTTGTCTTAAGTTTAATTTGAAACTAATGAAGAATTCAATCTAGCGATATGCGATTGATACATTACATCAGTTAAACTTATCACTGTGCTGACATCGACACAGATTTGTAGCATTAACAAAGCGAAGCACAAAAAATAATAAATAAATAAAATTTGCTCCACATAATCTGATGAGTTTCGGCGATATAATGCTTTGGGTTGCAATCAAAATTGCTCACTTTAGAGAAGATCCTCTCCCTCATGGCGAGCGCCTAATTGCTCGATAATTAATCTTTCAGCTTTTCAGGCACGGCTGTTGCCATGGTTAATTATCGAGCAATTAACACCTGCTGTGTAGGATGATACATTGTACTTGCTCTTTGCAAACCTTCGCGCCCCCGCCGCCCACCTCTTTAAAACACCAATTATCGGCGAGAGGGTTTTTTTTTTTTTCCCGCCACCTGTAAGTTCTCCCTGATGGATGGAAAGTGAATATTTTCTTTCTGTTTGAAAGTGTGATAAACACAGCCTAATGGGGAAATGTGAGCCGAAGCCGTTAGCTGACACAGACGGTGTGATTCCGTCTCATGGAGGCAGTCGCCTGCGTCCCTCTCAGTTTGGCTGTAGGGCTGCTTTTTGGGGAATTATACTATTACATTAGGGTACTACTGACTACTGTCCTCGGCTGTCCACACAATGTAGCCTACATTTGCTAACACAGCATTGGCAATTGAAAGAACTGTTTTTTTTTTGGGGGGGGGGGGGGGGGGATTTGTTACGAACTGTTGCTGCATGAAAAGTTTCTTAATATTTTAACACAGAAAAAGCTTCCTACTTGGAGATTATAGGTTTTGTTTTGTTTTGTTTTTTTTTGCTTAAAGGGAAAGTTTAATTTCTGTTGTTTTATTTTTTTTTTATACAATATTGCTGGCTTAGTGGTTGTTTTTGACTGACCCAAACAGTTTTTGTGATGAGGGATATTTTTGATATTTTCAGAAGTTTAATGACCTGCTGCTGGCTATACGGTGCCTGCAGGGGCATTTTGGGGTTTGAAGTTTAAAGCAAGGGAATGCACTTCACGTAATTCCAAAGCAGCGTACACAGCCTCCAAAACCTATTTTCGGTTCGGTTGTGTTCTGCCTGAATCCGCATTGCTGCAGGGAAGGGTATTCATGTTAGTAATTGTGAATAAATGCTATAAAATAAATTATGAATAATTTAACTTAATCTGTTAATGTGTACAGTACCTGGGAACATATCTTTGCTATACAAGCTGCTTTGGAATTATTTCAAGTGTATTTCTTGCTTTAGACTACAATCTCTCCAATGCCCATATGCCAGCCTTGGGAAGCTGGCTGGCTGTCAGAAAAGCTGGTATTTAAATTATCCTTCATCGCACAAGAAACTGCCTGGGCCAACTGAACATATGCACTAAAACAGAAATAATATCAAAACCCCAAGAAATCTGTAGAAATCTTCATTCGACCATATATGAACGCTACTTTTCAGATGGTTTATGCCTTAAATAATCACTAGTTTAAAATGATTTATACCTTAAATGAGCCCTCTAAAATTATTTATACCTTAAATGAGCACTGTAAAATGATTTATACCTTAAATGAACACTGCTTAGAATGATTTATACCTTCATCGAGCACTACCTTAAGGTGGTTTATACCTTAAATGACCAGTAAAATTGTTTAGCTGTTAAGTGCTGTAGACTATAAACGAGGACCACTTATGACGTGGGCTAAATGAGACCTACTTTAGTAAGATGAGTAGCATCAGAAAATGAGCAGGACTTGCGGAACTGGTCTGCGCTCAGGCTGAGCAGCTGCTCAGCAGGACGATGAGCGCGATGAGCAGGACAGAGGTGCTTCCGCTCGCTGACCACGCCCTCCCGGGCCTGATGAAGCCGCACGCGGGCCCGGAGAAAAAAAACTCTGTGCCACCGCCGCCGCCGCCGCCACCGGGCACCTTCCGCGGCTGGCACGACAGACGCCAGAGAACGAGCGTTTGGTCGCGGCCGGTCAGATGGCGAGTCGCTTTCACAGGGAAGCCCAGATTGTCGTCCTGTCCAGAACCCCCCCTCCCCCCCCCCCAGGGCCCCGTCCCCTTTAACCCTCTTCCAGTTCCATGCTTTGACCCAGGGTTTGATGTTTACCACGACACTGGCTTCACCAGATTGTATACCCTCTCTCCGCCACCCTCTCTCTGCCACCCTCCCCCCCCCCACCCCCACCCCTTACGGCTTTCTCTGTCAGACGGGGCCAGCTGACCTCAGAAAGGCACGTCACTCTTTTGTAGGGCCATTAAAACAAAACGACGTCCCGGAGGTATGTCCGCTTCGCGACAGCTTCATTTTGATAATGGGGGCGTCGGGAACCCAGCTGAGGCGCTGTATTAATCAGAAAGGGAGGGGTTGGGCGCGGTGGGGTTGGGGTTGGGGGGTGGGGGGTGGGGGGGGGGGAGGACGGATTTGTTTGATTGGGTTGGGAGAGTCAGTCAGCACCGGGCACCGGAGCGACATGCCTCGTAGCGATGGCTTTTATCTGGGAGATGAGCCGAGGCATGGCGAGCCTCCTAATGGAGGTGTAATTTAATGAAATCTATTGGGTAAACACACCGCGCTTCTTCAAAGGATGTGACAAAATTTTTTTTTTTTTTTTTTTTTTTTTTTTTTTTCCTTTCTCTCTGGCAGACAGACGGGCTCTGGCTGCTCCCCGGTCCCATGCAATTTCTGTCATGCACACTGTCGTCTCTTTCTGGGCTGACGGGCTGGGCTGGGGTGTAGCGGGGGGGGGGGATGTTATGGCTCAGAGAAAGGTTGCGAGCCTTCCGTCCGACACCTCATTAATAATATAACCTAAAAATAAAACGTACCGGTATGTAATCGCTGAAGATGTTAGCATGACCACAGTCCCTGAGACTGTGATAATTGTGAGGTTGTGAGGTTGATGAAGAAGATATTATTATTATTATTATCTTGTTGCTTTCCAAGTGTAACACAAATGTAAAGACGTAAGGGCACCAAAGCCCTGAACCTGTGGGTGGGGAGAACCGGCCCGCTCGCGAAACGAGAGTTTGCTGCTCTGACACGGAACGCAGAAGCGCTTGAAATGCCCACGCGCGGCGCGCGTAGCCTCTTCGCCGCGTCTAAATGGCGGCTGTGGAGTGGAGCGTCCGCGCCGCGCGTCCGCGCCCCGGGGCAGCCGGGCCAGGGGGGGGTCGTCGGTGCGGGCCCTTCCGACGGCCTTGCGTTTTGTTCCGCCCGGGAGGCGAGCTCTCGTTGGAGCGGAATGAAGGGCCGCACTCCGGGATAAAGGAGCGCTCCGCTCCGTTTTCCTTTCCCTTGCCTTTGGCCCGCGTTCTGTGATTCTTTTTCTCTTCGGCGCGGCATCGTGAGGATTCAGACGCCCCTTTGTCCGAGTCCTCGTCCCTGCGCCGGCTTGCGATTGTGAACCCCTCTCTTCGCCCGGGCGCTTGTGTGTGTGTGTGTGCGTGTGTGCGCGCGCGTGCGTGCGTGTATGCATGTGTTTGTGTGTGTGTGTGTACGCGCGTGCGTGCGTGCTTGTTTGTGTCTGTACTCACTGGTTTCAAGGACAGTTGCGCCAACTTTAGTTAATCTGTGAGCCCTATTAAGCACGGTGGTTTTATCTTGTTCTAGAATATATTGCAGACACTGGAATCTCCATTATGTTTGTCAAGAGCCTATTTAGATCAGGACTAAAGCAGCAGTTTGCTGCTGCTCATTATTAAGGAAAACCTGCTTTTTTCCCCCTCTTTTCTTCATTTGAAATGAGCTGAATAAAATAGCTCAGTGCAATGCGTGTTGCATCTTAATGTTAATGACTCGCGTGAAATACACCAGTCCGTCACCAATCCGTATTGTCAGGTGTGTACGCAAATGATAATGAACAAAAGAAAATGGCAGCAGAAACAGATTTAAAGGAATGTAATGCTTTAAGTATGGCTCCTTTATGCCATTGTGAAGATCTCATGATAAGGATCTCACAATTATGATACTGCCAGATAAGATGACGAGATATCAAGCTTATGAAGTTTATGCTTCATCTTGAGATTGTGAGATACCGACTGAGTATTTCAACGTAACGGATGCTTATCTCCGGATGACCACTTTAGATGACAAGATTATTGGCCAGGTTTCTATTTGTGATTTTACGTTTGATCTTAAATTTTTTCTTTTGGTTTACATATTGTTTTTAATTTTTTTTTGCTTGCCAAATGGTAGTATTCAGTTGACAATGTACATAACTTGGATCATGATACGTTTTGAGTGACTGGGTTGAATCATCAGAAAAGCACTTAGTGGTTAGAGGAATTGTGATAATGTGACAATGGCGGCCTGTTAACTCACTGAAATCCGTGTATCCAGTTTTACGTCAGTGCAGATTAATGTAGGCAAAACATGTTATACACCCACCTGATTTCATAAATAATAATACTTATTTTATCACTCACCCTGCTTCCATTGAGGAAGGGATTTATTACTTCATTTTTGTTCTTGTAGAATGAACGCGTTTGGCTGTACAGTGCAGAACTATATGAGGCATGCATGTCAGTCGTACAGTCCTAGAGTATGCACAGGAATCATGGCATGAATATGTGGAGGCTGGAGGGGTTGCTGGCGACTTAATAGCCTCCCCTTGCAGCCTGGAAGCTATTTGTTATGAGCTGTTTGTTATGAACTGTTTGCTATCAGCTGTTTGCTATCAGCTGTTTGCTATGAGCTATTTGCTATCAGCTGTTTGCTATCAGCTATTTTCTATCAACTGTTTGCTATCAGCTAGCCTATTTTCTATCAACTGTTTGCTATCAGCTATTTTCTATCAGCTGTTTGCTATCAGCTGTTTGCTATCAGCTGTTTGCTATCAGTTGTTTGCTCTCAGCCTGCTAGAGGAATATACCCTTAACTGGGTAGAACCACCCATATTCATGGAGGGGAATTACGGATCAAGGAAATGGTTTAATGGGGTTTAATTGTATTCACAAATCACAGGAGGTGAGGTGATTTGGAGTTTATTAAAAATAAACTGTTTATATTTTGCAAACGGACTACTGTCAAAACATCTTTCGATAGCCAGTTGATAGAACAGCTCTTTTCAGATAAATTTGGTGAATGGGTTTCATTGGTGAGATTGAAAATACATTGCATGAAAGAAAGCACTCACAAATCTATAACTTGTATAAGTTGCGTTATTGTTGTGCCTGGTTAGCTAGCTCGCCAGCTAGCCAGCCAAAATTTTCTTAATAGCCTAGTTGGCTAGCAGGTTGCCAGTCCAATCAGCCACACAATTTCCCATTCATAAAACCTGAACATAACAGTCTCCTTTGCATTTTTACTGTCTGTGACAAGATTTGTTGTTGCAACCCCCATTGGCTAAATATTCATACATTTTTGAAGTCTGAATTGGGTACGTCCAATCAGATTACATCTAATGATTGTATGTAATGCGAGATTTAATGTACAACATAATCATGCTGTGAAAGCAGAATCTCAGCCTCATATGTAATGATAACAGGACCGAGTGTAAATATGCTCATTGTGTGGAGCGACTGGAAGATGGATTTTAATTGACAACTGAATCAATCAATAGGTTGCGAACTTGAAGATTGACAGGTGGGCGTGCACTTCTGGTACCTTCCATTGGCTAAGCTGCACAGGTTCCGTTAGCACCCTGTCATTACAAAACAATGTAGCGTGGGTGTTCTCAGAAAGGGTAGATGGGAGTTAGCAGGCTTAATTATGCAGGGTATTAACTGCATTAATCAAATTATCAAAAATTCTGTTGTATGAATCTATACTAATTAGCACCTGTGAAGCCACCAGGAATGTAGTTTAACTGGTGATTGTTTATAAAATATTCCAGCCCAGTTTGAGGTTATGGGGAGTGGGGGGGGAACGGTTCACAGCCAGTGCACCACACATACCTCGTTACTGCCAAATCAGGGGTACTCTTCGCTCTCACACATTCAGAAAGAGGAGTCCTAGAATTCATTTAGATGTAGCTTTTTCATATACGGAAGAGAGAGCTACGTCCTTCAGAAAAATCCTTCAAGAGCTGCGTATCAGGAAAACAGGAGAGTCCAAAGAGAATGCATTCACAGCAGTACTGTTCTATCGAAAAGGAAGCTAACAGGATCCTTTGAGTATGTGACTCTAAAGAGTGTATAGTTACTCATTCAGTTCACAGGGTTCAAATTCACAATGATAAATTCCAGGCAACAGTAGACCTTCAGCTGGGATGGTGATAGGTAATTTATACATCCTGTAGCCACAAAATGAGAACTTCAGTCATACAGGAGAGATTCAGTCTTAACATGAGTTTGTCATACCTTACTTAAATCCGAATTACATTACATTACAGGCATTTAGCAGATGCTCTTATCCAAAGCCCTATTTTTTGCATAGCGTTTCCATTGTATCCATTCATGCAGCTGGATATATACTGAAGCAATGAGGCTGTACCCTTGAGCAAGGTTGAGTACCTTGCTCAAGGGTACAATGGCAGTGTCCTACCTGGGAATCAAACCTGTGACCTTCATGTTACAAGATCAGCTCTACTACTGTGAATAGGGATAATAGAATTCAACTTCTAGCTTGAGTGTGAAATATAATAAAAAAACATCTTTGTAGGAATGTGCTCCTGTTAGATCGCACAACAGTATTTGAGCAATACACTTACAATCTGAATCATGTACAATTAAAAAAAAAAAATTACATATATGAAAGTGTACTACTGGCTGTTCTGTTCAAACATGTTTTATTACTTCTGTTGTGGAAAGTGGAAATATCCACACATGCATGGACATGTACATTCGGTGGAATGCTTTCTAGACAGACAGTAATGACACTGATGCAAATCTGCAGCTAACCAGCTTAAAACTGATGCCTTTAACGTATAGGTCCTTTTGTAAACCGATATTTAAAATAGATGAATATGTCAATATGTCACCTTCACACAATGTTGCTTAGCTGCTACTGGCTAGTTCAGGCTTCTATAGAGTACAGTTAGATAGGGTTCTATAGAGCAAAATGTAAGTATTTGTTGAATGAGGTGTGCTTTGTTTGAGTTGGAGTGAAAACCTGCAAGACAGTAGATCTCCAGGAACAGGGTTGGTTGCCACTACTTTAAATGATAAAAAACAGAATCAACTTTGAGATTTCCTGAACAACCCCAATGAAATGACCCTCGCTGTGTAAAATCAGAGCTGTCTGTTCAGTAATGAACTACCGTAGTTGGTAGGTGGGGTGTTGGTGTGCTACAAATGAATGGCTTTCATTCGCTTTTGTGGCAGCCTGAAATGAGTTATTATAAATCAAATGAAGAGACGCGAACAGCGCACATTCATAAGTAAATGGACTCGTAGGTTTAGATTCCCTGGAGGGACTCTGGCAGGACTGTGCCACCATGCTTGTTGATTGCCCGGGTGACCTGTCACACTGAAGAAAATTGTATTATGCTTTTGAGGTTTGAAGGCCAACATGAAAAGTTTGAATGCGATTTTTGAGACTTGTTACAGGCAGAATAATCCAGCAAATTATTATGAACTCATTTTTGGTTAGAATATTATTCATGGTTTTCACTGTTATTGATTTATTGCCTTTAAGAGACTGACCCAGTAAACAGTTCCTCTGCTTACATTGGATTTGGCCAGCATATCTGTAAGAAAAAAAGTATGGTGTGTTTAAGGTGTAAGGTAGCGCAGTTATTGATGTTCCCATTAAATGTAGTTCTGTTGAACTTTGTAAGTGATAATCCACTAAAGGTTGTAATATCTCAGTCTCAGTTGGAAAAGCAGTCTCATAAATTCACATCAGCTTTCTCTGTTACTGCTTTATGTGCAAGGTGGCGTTCAGCCACAAGATGGCGGCATTGCTCAGGGAATTCAATTCATCCTTGACTTGCTGAGTTCCCCCCCAATTCTCCCCCATGCCAGTGCAGCCTTGACACAGGTCTAGTCAGAGTTTCTTGTAGATGAAGATAGACTCGCAGCAAGCTTGTGTTTTTTTTGTTTTGTTTTTAACAATGCGTTGACTGCTTCCCACCCGCTTTGCTTTCAGAAGCTGGTAGATAAAAGTTCTCTGACATCTTAAATTCTGCACTTTCCCGTACGTGTACATACCGTCCTGTGTACCTGTTTTAAACCTGCGGAAACTGAGCAGGCAGTGAGGTGCAAAGTGCAGTGCTCCATATTCATAAACATTCACAAGCAAAATCAGCTCTTTGTCTATGGCAGCTTGCAGTTTTACTGGAAAAAATTACCTATGTGTTAGCCAGAATCTCTTAAGAATCTATTTTGTCTTTTAAGACCTGCTTTCATTTTTATCTATGCTATAGATTTGTTTTTATGAATAGAGTTATTGCATATTAGTAGTCATTATTAATGCCATATAATTAAACATTTTTATCCATAACCTTTACGACCTATATCCAGTATTGTTTTTACTTTTTTTTTTTCCTTTGAATGCATTTTTCTATTTAGACATTCCTGTATCACCCGAGATTAAGCTTAATGTATTAAAGAGCAATAAGAAGTTAAATAAAATGATTATGGTGATAAATTACTTTGAATTTAATTGGGGGCATTCGATTTTTCCACGGACATCTATTAGGTAAAAATGATTTGTATTGCATATATTTGTTAAATCACTGGTTAACATTGTAGCATAACCATTGTTTAAGTTGTGAAAGGGGCATTTTAAAATGAACCAGTGCTCGTTCTAGTTTAGAAATTGATTGGACGGAGTCAGCTTTTTTAGTGATAGCTGTTTTAAAAGCAAAATCATCCTGTTAGTTTTGGAATGTTGGAATATAATTGCGTGAATGCAGTTAAATAATTATTCCTCAAAAAATGTAAGGTTTTCACAGCGCAATGACTAATTGGTAAATCAATTTGTTTTATAATAGCCATATTCTTGTAAAATGTGGTAATCAGTGAAATTGAAACGAAGTGTATCATTTAGTATTTGTGTACCTTTTTACAGATCTGTGGTACATGAGAATGATAACTGGTTTCAGCAAGCTTGCTGCTGCGGACCATCTGTGTGTATAACTGCTGATCCCGATGGCAGTGGTTCATCCATATGGCTTATCCACATTACTAGATTTAAAATTTTATGAATTATTCTAGTAAAGCTATAATTTGTAACATTATGTCTATCTACCCATTTATGTGTGTATATATAGTAAATACACATATATATAGATTAAATAAAATATATTATACATATTATTTTTATGTCTGTGTGTGTATGTATATATACATATACATATATATAGTGTTAGTGATTTAGTATATGAAGTATACAGCATTAGGCATTGATGAATTATATTTCTCCTGTAGCATTGCTTGCTATGATGGTTCTTGGTGTGTTTCTCAATGAACACAGCTCTGTAGTTTGCACTCAGAGACCTCATTGTGTCCCTTTATTGTGCGCTTGCCTTTTGTTATTTGGGGTCAGGGATTTACCAGTTTCTCAACCCCAATCGGTTCATGGCATCCCATAGTATTGCATGAAACGTTCGAGTCGCGGCTTGACCACCCTCACGACACGCAGACATCGCCTGCGCTTACTTCAGGTTTCCCGTTTCCTTGAGTGAATGGAGAGAAAGAAAATGTATGTTTAGATAATTGTTTTCTGAGAAATTCAGTCAGAAAGCTTCACCGCCAGTCCTGGCGCATCGCCGCAGTGACACATTGATCAGGATGTCTCTTTTTCTTTTCTCTTATTTTTTTTGTGCATGCGTGTGCGCGTGTGTCTGTGTGTGTGCATGCGTGCGTGCCGTGTGTGTGTGTGTGTGTGTGCACGTGTGTGTGTGTGTGTGTGTGCGCATTTATGCGTGTGAGTGTGTGTGTGTGTGTGTGTGAGTGTGTGTGTGTGTGTGCGTGCGTGCGTGCATGCGTGTGTGTGTGTGTGTCAGGGTTGTGTGTTTGTCTGGGACAGATTTTCAAGATCATCATTGCTTTCTCACAGCAATGTTACATTGCCCCATAGATGGCAAAATACATTTCTACATTTTTTGTTTAACAGGGCAAAATATGTAATTGTCTACATTTTTTCAGTTTATTTTTCAATCATGTAACATCCCCCTTGTTTTATACACTTTCACACACTGCACTCTGCTGCACCCTTTGGTAAATTAACTGGAGGGCAAATAAATGGTGGCAATTTGGCATCCCCATCCTTGTTTTATTAGCAGTGAGGAGGTTATTATTTTATCCCAACTATCACAATGCAAACATAAATATTAAAATACAAATTCTATGACATTCATTGATTTAACGAATTGGAGTAATTTGTCAAGGATTTCCAGGAATAGTTTCCTATACAGTTTGGTAATATCAGATCCTTCCCAACCTGGGTAGGGTACAAACTTTCAGCTTATTACGCATTTATTACATATGTATTAATGGTTTGAATGACTAGTAAATAGTTCCTAGTAAAATACATTTATAATGGGCTTATATACTGGTGTATAAGGTAAATTGACGTGGTGTAAGGCTTGTCACATAATTTAATTTGTGAATGTGAGGCGGGGGGGGGGGGGGGTGGGGGGGGGGGGTGGTGAGGTGGGTGGTTGATAGTTATCTTTCCCAAAACAGGAACTGCAGCAGTATTTTTTTTAAAGAAAACACAGTTACGGTGATGCTCACGTTCACGCTCAATAAAAAGTCCCATTTTTCCCATTTTTTTGTCATTTCATCCGTCAGACAACTGAGGAGAAAAATTTTGAGGCTACTCGGTAAACGGATGTCTAAAATGAGTAAAAAAATCATATTCTTAAAGCATATCAGGCTATTGCTAAGGCTGAACACAAGTAAAGTGGGCATTTGTGGTTGTCGGACAAACGGTCCGCATAGCGTTTCAAGCTTACTCCTCATTAGAGGTACTCCATACAGTCGCGTGTACGTTGTGTTTTTCTGTGTTACTTTAAGTCTGGGGGAACTCCCAGCCCAGCCTCTGTCATGTAAAACCCGGGCAGAAAAGCGTCTTGATGCCTTCCTGGCGGGCCGACCTCGGTCGTCCGTTACAGCAACTTGTACAAAGGAACACGCGACAGACCATGTTAGCTGGGTGTTAGCCCGCTTTAATCTCCTAAAATCATTCATTCTCTATGATAGTACTTTTGTCTGAAAATCTTTGAATTGTGCAAATCGTTTGAGAAATACTGAGCTTATACTTTGTATGCTTTGGAATTTAAGTTTCCACCAGTCGTGTCAAAAGTGCAACTGAACGCTTAGATTAAAGACGTTATTTTGTTATTATGTATGTCAGAAGGATTGGAAAGGATTTCTTAAAAGTGGGCCAGATTTCTTCGGAAATAAAGCCCTCTTTCCTGCTGTAAGAATCAGTCCTTTTGTTGTGAAGTTGTAGGGCAGAATTTCCTCTGGCTGGTCTTCATTCAGGTCTGCCCTGTGTCTTCCCCTTTTCTGCTATGTGCTGTATGTGTGTGTGTGCATGCGTGCGTGCGTGCGTGCGTGCGTGTGTATGTGAGTGTGTCTTTGTGCTAAGACTATGACCAGATCCAGGCGTTATTCCACTTCTTGTGAAGGTTTGTGTGTGCGTGTGGTTTGTGTGTCTGTGTGTGTATGCGAGCGTCCTTGCACACACATAAAACATTTCTGCATTTTATCTGTCTTATCTGGCATTTCACATCCCAACAGCGTAACGATATATTTATGTATCGGTTCATCAGATATACAGGGGGAAACGCAGTGTAGGCTCCGACGTCAGTGAATTGGTCTTTAATGACCGCCTCCTCACCGGCGGGTGTGGTAATGGCTGCCTCCTCACCGGCGGGTGTGGTAATGACCGCCTCCTCACCGGCGGGTGTGGTGATGACTGCCTCCTCACCGGCGGGTGTGGTGATGACTAACTCCTCACCGGCGGGTGTGGTAATGACCGCCTCCTCACCGGCGGGTGTGGTAATGACCGCCTCCTCACCGGCGGGTGTGGTGATGACTAACTCCTCACCGGCGGGTGTGGTAATGACCGCCTCCTCACCGGCAGGTGTGGTAATGGCTGCCTCCTCACCGGCGGGTGTGGTAATGACCGCCTCCTCACCGGCGGGTGTGGTAATGACCGCCTCCTCACCGGCGGGTGTGGTAATGGCTCCCTCCTCACCGGCGGGTGTGGTGATGACTGCCTCCTCACCGGCGGGTGTGGTGATGACTGCCTCCTCACCGGCGGGTGTGGTAATGACTGCCTCCTCACCGGCGGGTGTGGTAATGACTGCCTCCTCACCGGCGGGTGTGGTGATGACCGCCTCCTCACCGGCAGGTGTGGTGATGACTGCAGACGCTTCCGTTCTCCTTTCGGGGCGGAGGCTCGCGCGTGGAGCCGGAGAGGGCCAATCACTGAAGGCTGGGCTTTGTGGCTCAGGGCTGTTTGTGAGCGGCGCCGCTGATGGCCGCTCAGAGCCCCTCTCTCGCTGGGCGCGTCCCTCCCTCCCTGGACGCTCTTAGCAGCGTCGTCAAGTCATTGCAAAAAAGGTGAAAATAATAATAATAATAATCACATAAAACCAAAATTATTAAAGGTAATAATAATAAATAGACCTATATAATGATATGAATTTAGTAAAGATTAAATAAAAGGTAAAATAATAATAATAATTAAAAGGAGAAGAAGAAGTTGGATTTAAACAAGAATGAAAATGAAGTTTGTGGAACTGTGTTGGTAGGCAAAATTCCTCATACAGGCAGTGGCTCATTTTCTTGTAAAGCTGATCAGCCTGATCAGCCGGCCAGTCAGTTGTTAGTATTCCCTGATAAAATCCATTTTCTGTACTGTTTTAAGCATTCCCTGATAGAATCGATCCGTGCGATCGATGCACCGTCCAGTTTTAAGTGCGTCCCCGATAGAATCGATCTGCGCGATTAATTTGCCGCGAGCTGTAAGTCGCAACAGTAGCAATCCCCCGCTGACGCTCGTTTGTGGATGACGGAAATAAAATAATAAGGGTTAACAAAAAAATCTTGTTATGTGGGTAAGCATTCCCCTCTCTGGCAGACTGTCTCTGTTTTCAAGCTTATTGAGAGTGCAGGCTGAGACTGGAAGTGACAAGTGGCGTCAGCAGACAGGGCTAAACTGACAAGTGGGACCAGAATAGGTGACAAAAAATTTTGATTTGCCAGACTGACTTAAGTGTAAAGTCATGAACTATTTATGAAATGCATTATGAATTATTGTTTGCTTTAAAACCGCAACTCGAAAATCCTGACGTTACCAACTTCCTACAATCACACGCTTTCCCGTTAGTGCAATGTATATACATGGCGGAAAAACAGGGTAAATTGGGACAAACTTTCTCCGATCGAATTATATTTATGTTCCCGAGACTTAAGTGCCCCTAATGAGACGGAATGCTGGAGGAAGAAAGGCTTTCTGTTGTTGACAGACGATTTGGACGAGGCTCGGCCGCTGTGAAGCCCGCTGTGGTTTCCTGCTCCCGTTTTGATCAAATTAAACTACATAACACGCGTCAGATATTGTGACAAAAACGCTCGGGCGTGTGTGAGAATTTGATTGGCTGCCGCGGCTAACGGCGCTCAGCAGATTGCCTATCGTATCTACTCTGGCCAATGAGAGGCCTGCTTTAAGTTCTCTTCGGAATGGTGCCCTGTGGTACGTGTACATCTATGCATTGCTTCCATTTTGACCACAGCGGACTGTTGGGTTGGGCGATGTAATGATTTCTCAAATTGTTAATACAGCTCCGTATGTAATAACAATTTGGGAGCCGTTTTTTCTCAGACGTACCTGCCGTACCGTGTTCGGCGTGTTCTTGGTCAGCGCGCAGTTGGGCTTTTTTTGTTTGGAAGAAACGAAAGTCGCAGAAGTTGTTCTAAAATAATGTATAAAATTTGTATTTATTCAAATAGGTGCTTAGCTCAAGCAGGACTTTCTGATTCTCAGAACGCAACAGTTAAACAGTAGAGCTCTCATATGGGCTTGTTCCAATGCTAATGTTGCTCGTGGTGTTGTTGACTTGTGGGTCTAGTATGATACATGACCCCAAGGAGCCCAGATAAACATTTCCAGGTTGTTCTCCAGGGAAGCACCATGGCATAGTGGGAAAGGAGAGGCAGCAACATGGCATAGTGGGCTAGGGGAGGCAGCACCATGGCATAGTGGGTAAGGAGAGGCAGCAACAAGGCATAGTGGGAAAGGAGAGGCAGCAACATGGCATAGTGGGAAATGAGAGGCAGCAACATGGCATAGTGGGTAAGGAGAGGCAGCAACATGGCATAGTGGGAAAGGAGAGGCAGCAACATGGCATAGTGGGTAAGGAGTGGCAGCACCAAGGCATAGTGGGTAAGGAGTGGCAGCACCATGGCATAGTGGGTAAGGAGAGGCAGCACCAAGGCATAGTGGGTAAGGAGAGGCAGCACCATGGCATAGTGGGTAAGGAGAGGCAGTACCATGGCATAGTGGGTAAGGAGAGGCAGAACCATGGCATAGTGGGTAAGGAGAGGCAGAACCATGGCATAGTGGGTAAGGAGAGGCAGAACCATGGCATAGTGGGTAAGGAGAGGCAGAACCATGGCATAGTGGGAAAGGGGAGGCAGCACCATGGCATAGTGGGCAAGGAGAGGCAGCACCATGGCATAGTGGGTAAGGAGAGGCAGCACCATGGCATAGTGGGTAAGGAGAGGCAGCACCATGGCGTAGTGGGTAAGGAGCTTGTCTCATTATCGGAAAGTTGTGTAACCCTTTCAAGGAGGGGGACTGGCTTTTAATGTCCTTTAAAGCTCACAAATCTGGGGGTTTAACTGTATATCCAAGTATCAACTTTAACGTTGGTGAAGGACCTCTTCTCTGCAAATGAATACATAATGTACAAATGTTTCTGTAAATATCAGGTTAAACTGACAGCGAACGCTTCAGAATTATCATGAGGGCGGGATTGTTGTGATCTCGCGAAAGTGTGATTGGGCCTTTACGGTCATCTCTCCCTGGCTCCCCCAGTCGCAGCAGCAAATGCAAGATCCACCGCTCGCTCCAGCCAATGGCGTCTTTCCGTGGCTCCAATCCCCATTTCAGCTCGCAGAACAAGCATAAACATTACCTTGAAAGAGTATTGCGGCTGCTTCCTGTTGTATGGAAATGATGTTTTTGCTACGAGGATTTATTTGACGCTTCCTTCTGCTCGGTCAAAAATTATGTAGGACAGTAGAGAGTTCTGTAGAATCACGCAGTCTATGATTGCACCTGCATCAGAGGAAGGATGAAGCCATTGACATGCAACAATTTGATTGGTCATTTCGTATTTGATTGCCATGAAACCGTCCAATCCAAATTGGTGCCACGAATAGCATTTTTCACAGAGAATGTGCACAGGGAGCCTTCATTACTTCTATTCTGAATGGACCCTGAACAATGTGGCGGAAAAGCATTTGACACTATTACTAAACCCTGCATGCCTGGCCTCTTTTTGAATACAAAATAGCTTACTTTAAAATGGAAGTTAAAGAAATTTTAGAGAAATAAATAATGTAGCATTAATGCTGATACAGTATTTTATTCAGTGCTTACATTTGTAAATAAAGCAATTAAAAATGTTTTGCATTTTTGTTTTTCTTTTTATTTGAATATTGATAAGGCAGTCACATCAACTTCCTTGCAGGTAGTATTAGATTAATTGTGACATCACTGAAACTGCTTCCCGATTGGCTTATCGAGTAACGGCTTACATGGAAACAATGCGTTTTACTGCGGTATATGTATAGCAGCCTGTAACAGAATATACTTTTTGTAATTAAGATAATACAGACAGTTAGAAATAGTTTTCCTTTGCAGCTTTGTACTTTGCCAAGGACAACGCATTTCAAACGTATTCAAATGTAAATGTATTCAAACGCGTTCTGCTTAACGGAGTCTGCTGTTTGCATTGCACTCTTCAATATTCTCATTCATTACTAGCGCTTCCAAGTGTCTCGGAGTTCATGAATAAACGAAACCTCACCCCCACAGTAAACCGAGCTGCTCTCTCCAACGAGGTGATGGAGCGTCCCGCCACTGCAGTTGTGCAGCGTTAATATTTCTTTGGTTGTTTGGTTTTGTCGTGGTTTTATATTTACGGTCCGAGCAGGCACCGAAGCGCTCGAGGCAGTGTGCGTTGTCGACGGGGAGTGGGAGCTTCTCTGCGATCTTGTCGGAGGGTCTCCGGCGTTTGGGGTGCGAACGAACCTCCCTGTGGTGCCCCCCCGGAGCCCCACGCCCCGTGGAAGAGAGAAAAACGGAAACCGAGAGCGATTTCTTTCTCTTTCTTTCTCTCTCTCTCTCTCTCTCTGATTCCTCCCCTGTTTTTGATAGTAAATCATGAATGGGGTTCACATTTCAACGTTAACCCGCTTTTGCTGTGTGGAGACAACTTTCCGTACAGAAGGTGTTGGGGGAAGAAAAGAAAAAAAAAAAAACTTTCATTTCTGCTTTTCCAAAAAAAAAAAAAAAAAAAGGAAAAAGGCGTAGATACTTGAAAATGTGTTACGCGGTTGACTGTTAGGCACTGAAGTGGCACTTTTTCACATTTCTGTGTGACAGAGGTGGGCTCTGGCAGTAGTTTTGCAGGTCTGCCGCAAACGGGAGGGAGGGTAAGTTAAATTTAATTTGAGTCTGGCCCGCACAGTGAAAGACCTATATAAATATGGCGCTCTAATGATGTAGTTAAGCCTCCCCGCATGCAACTGTATTCTCATGTAAATGAGATGGCCATTCAGCATAAATAACACTCACACATTATAGAGAGACACACACACACTGACACACACACACACACACACACTCACACACACACACACTCACACATTATAGAGAGACACACACACACTGACACACACACACACACACACTGACACACACTCACACACACACACACACACACACACACACACACTCACACACACACTCACATACACTCACACACACACATGCGCAAACACACACACATGCACACACACGCATTCATGCTCTGCAGTTAACTTCTGTGCACATGTACGCACACACACACGCACACATTCATACACTGAGATTCACGAACACGCACACGTGCACGCATTGACATTCGCTTGTCAATTCATATTTGGAAATTATAACAGTGTTTGTTTTTGTGTACGGTGCCACGTATATTTTCCAAGAAGAATGCATCAGAAGACTTCACGACAGGCAGAAGACGCCATCACGGGTTGGCTGTTACCAAGAGAGGGTTTTTTTAATTTATTTTTTTAAGCTCGGAAAGGGTTAAAAGTGAGTTTAAAAAAAGTTCTTTTCAGTGGAGGGTTCACTGAACCATATGTAGGTAGCCACGGGCTAATGGGCAATTGGTCCCTGGCTCTCCAGGTATCCCACATAGTCTGTACCCCTCACTCCCCACTCCCCCCCCCCCAGAAATCCCTCCTCCATTTCACTCTAATCTCACCTTTTCTCTGCTGCTGACCTGGGGAGCCTCACTTTATTCCCCACTGCATGCCAGAAGATAGCAGTCTGATCCCAGCAGCCTCTCTGTGAATATTCCTGCTCTCCGCCCCACCGGCCTTCTCTATTGATTTCTCCGTAGCGTTTCGGGCTGTGTGCTTCTCCGCAGCCCCCCTGTACCACCTCGGCTCAGGCTGCCCCGCGCGCTGACGCCGAGCAGAGGAGGCCTTTGATTTTTCATTACCGCCGCTTCCGCATTTTAATATCGGGTTTAATCTGCGTCTCGTGCCTTTAAGAAACGACGGCATCCGAGCGCGTCCCCGGCCTTCAGGAAGTACGCGCCGCTTCGCCTCGGTCGAAGCCCGGCGAACTCGCTCTCACCGCTCAAATCAGATTCCAGTCATTTTCTCTCTCTCTCTCTCTCTCTCTATCCCCCCCCCCTCTCTCTCTCTCTCTCTCTCTCTCATGCTTTCACTTGATGGAGTTGCTTGCTGATTGACGGATGACCCTTTGGCTTAAACAATGGACAAAAAAAAAAAAAAAACCCTAACGGAATGGTTGTAAAAGCGACAGCATTTCCTTTCATTTAATGGTTCTGTTTTTGCTCTTTGCACAACAAGGTTACATTTGTGGGCTTTTATATCATTTAGAGCATTATATTGTGTAATGTTATTCAAAAGCAGTGTGTCACTTCTTTAGGTTTTTTCCCTTTACTATAATATTCCGGACTCACCCAAATGTGTTCAATAATGCATACTAAGAGTATTATAATGAAATGTTTTAGCATTTCATAGAAATAATGAAAAGAACTGTAATTTAATTTTGAAAAGATATTTTACGATTTGTCTGCTCCTAATACCTTATAAAAGTAAGATGCTAGTATTTTTCAACAGATGATGAAACACTGAATACATGTAGTGCCCATACAGTGTTAGCTTTTCATACCATTTATTTCCGGCGTGTACAATGTATTGTGTGCCTTTGGGATTCATCATGACATAAAGGAATATGAACATGTCAGAAAGGCAGAATCACGAGATGAACATTAAGGTACGTGTGTGTTTACGCACGCGTGAAAACGTGTGTCCTTTCCCAGAAAACGTCCCGGTTTCCTAACGGCGACATTTTTTTTGGCAACGCCGGGTGGAAACCACGGTGCCTCAGTCCGTACACGTCTTCGCAGGGAGGGGTGCAGGCGGTCGCGTTTTTGGGGGGTGGGGGGTGGGACAAAAACGGGCAGTCGCAGGCGCTCCGAGTCGTCAGAAGACGGTGTGCGTCTGCGAACGTGGGAAGCTGAGCCGGGAGCCCACGCTCGCGGCCGAGGTCGCGACCTGGCCGCCGTCTCCGAGGGAGGAAGCGTTTTGTTTTGTTTTTGTTTTTTTGCTGAGGTGGAGGTGGGGGGCGCCGTGGAGATGGATCTGCTACTGCAGCCTCCTGCGGTCTTCTGTGGCCTTTTAACATAGTGCCAAAGAGAAAACACTTCATTTCAGTTGATACTATGCATTAAGATGCTGTATAGTAGTAACAACAACAGCAGCAACAACAACAATAATAATAATATTAATAATAATAATAATAATAATAATAATAAAAGTTTGGTTTTGAGTGCAATATGCATTAATATTGTATTCTTTAATATATTTTAAATGTATGGAGGCTTGGTTCGTCAAAATAACTGTAATGAATGACAGTGGCACAAGCTGTTGTTTGGCCCAGAGCTGTTTCAGTGCGGTCGCATTGAAACGCAAAGGCTCCTGTAATTTTTTTTTTTTTTTTATGAGGTGCGTCGCTCGCGCGAGAGGCGGGTCACTTTTGTCACAAAGGCTGAAGCGCGGCGGATGGCGGGCGGCGCGGCGGATCTGAAGACGACGGCGGCGACGCCGCGGCAACGCCGCGGCCCGCGTTCGCCTTCATCCCGTTCGCCCATCAAACGCGGAAGGAACGGCGGCCTAATTGAACAACCTTCGCCAATTTGTTTGCTTTTTCCCCCTTAAAAAAAAAAAAAAAAGCAAAGGAGGGGGGGAAAAAAGAAACAAAAAATAATCTGGGCGCGGCGTTCTCTCTGCCGGTGGAGTGTTTTAGCCCCCCGCCGCGATCAAATGAATTATTAAAGACGCTGTTGTGATACGGCTGCCTATTTAAATGCCTGCGCTTTCCGTTAAAGCCACCGCGTTACCGCAGCCCGTACGGGAGAGAGACTGCCACCACCCCGTTAAAAAAAAAAGCGTCACGGCAACAACAGCGGAAAAAAAAAAGAAACTCTCGCCTGTCGTTCGCACGAAACGTAAAAAATTTTTTTGGACAAAAAAAAAAACTGAGGAGGCGTGGGGATAATTTCGCCAGCTTTTGTCTATTTTTTTCGTCTAATTTTTGCACTTGGTCGAAAAAGGGTCATTATTTATAAACTTCTGATAAATTAAAAATAATTATGCCAAAACAGAAAAAAGGGCGTGGATTTACGAGACACGTGTCTGCTGTTTTTTGGACTTGCCTCATATTTAAAAATTTGACACCCTTGACTGTTGGCCAGAAATAAACACAGTTCACCCCCGGTCTCCAGCAGCGGTCTCACTGCAACGTGCCTGTTATTAAAAATCAGAAGTGGCCCGTGCTTTTTTTTCCCAATAGCAAAAGTATTTAATAGAGCACACTTTGTAAATTAAATATGGTTAATTACTTTTCATGGCGTGCCACCGACCGAGTTTTGGGGGTGGGCGGTGGGGGGGGGGGGGTGAGCGGGATAGGGGAAGGCAGAAGAGTCACTTTAGGCCATCTCATTAATCCCTGCCCCTGGGTGCTTTACGCCTTTTATACCCAATCTAATGAACTGTTTACATTTTTAGCTTTTCGGATGACACAATTATTTGCGTCGTTCCGGTGGCACTGTTGCAGTGCACTGTGAACGGGGGGTTGGGTTTGTCGGTGGGGGAGCGGTGGACGGGGTTTTTTTTTGGGGGGGGGTTGCGATTAATTTTATTGTGTGGGATTTGTTTAAAAAAAAAAAAAATTGCCCCTAACATTTGGGGGCTTTAGTCAACCATTTTTTACGATGACGTTGTTGTCCTGCACCTTGAGCGAGTTCTCTATCGTCGTCCATCGTACTAAAAAAAAAATGCCGTGTGGGTGTTGCTTTTTTTTTAAATTGCCTTTTTAAAGTTATTTTCCGCAGAAGCATTTGAAATTAAGGGGGCAGGACAGGAGCACAAATTTAGCATGGATCCAGAAATTGTGCAGTTAATACTGAATATGTAAAAATGTGTTTTCATACGCACGCATGCATTCAAGCCTGACTGCATGAATATATGCTGTTTTGATGCAATTGTTACCTCATAACTTTCATTTCTCTAACTGCGGGAAATTATTTGGTAGGTTTATCTGGGAAATGTGAAGTGTGACCTAATATGCGCAGTTATCTTTTGATGGGCTGTAGAGATTCCTTTCGATCCGTGTCAACAGAGCTAAAACGCGTCTTTGACAGGACACAAAAACCTCCGTCTTGATTTTGACGAGATGTGTCTGAATAGCGAAGGCAGGCGGGTCCGTTTTGCATAAAGTTAAGAAAGATCTTTGTACCTTTTTTTTTTTTGCTTCCGGGAATAGAAGCAAATTCTCACCCAAGATTAAAAAATGTGACAAAAGAAACACCTTTCAAAGGGATTAAAAAAAATCTTTTTCTTTGGCAAATAAGGTATGTTATAGGAGTGCGTTCTTTTTTAGATTTCAAAGCCTGCCGTCTGGTTCCTGTTGTTTTGCTCCAATTTCGTTCAATTGTTTCATTACCTCCATACAGCATGTCAAAAAAAAATATTAGGGAAAAATAAATTTTATTTGCTTTTCATATTATTTGTTGATGGTTTATTTATTTCACATTTTTAGGAAAAATGTCCTGTTTCCATATTTATTTCAAAATGATAAATATAAGCAATGATATGATTGTTCAATATGGTCAAAATTAACACTGAATAAAATTTTTTGGTTTTTTTTATAATGAAACGGAAACTAAAATGTAAAACAAACAAATGCTTCCTTATCACTGTGAAAATAAGTCCTGTTTCATTGTTTTGTTTTTAAACACTCTTCACAACTTAACTTTGTGCAAAATAAAGAATGAATTTACGTTTATCTTAATTTTGTGTGTTAGACCAGATCAATCTGATCTCATAATGACACGAACAGGGATTAATTTTTGTCAGCTTTGTAATTTTCCTGGGGGAGAGGGCGGAGGAAGACAGAATTAAGGAGGTTGTAAGCCGCCTGAGATAAACAGCAATTTTTTTTGTTTCAGTCACTCTTTTTTTTCCTTTTCAGAAATGACAGCGTTTCCTGTTCTTTTGCGTTTGCATAAAATTCAAAGGTTACATTGCCGAAGCAGGTGATATTCTCAGCTGTAGCAAACAGCTATTTAGAAATACTTAAGATGCGTCTATTATTCCACCGCAACAGGGTCTGAGGAAGATGTCAGTGCACTGATTCATATCCAGCTGCCTCTGATGCCTGTTGTCTCAATTACCCGCTTGCCGGCATTCCCTAAAGTTACTCGAGTAGCTCTTTAAGATGAAAATAGACAAAAATGGAATATGTGGGTGTTTTCCACACTAAAAAGATAAGATGTCTGTGCAGGAAATGTGTGCTTCCTTTATCTTTGTTTATCTGGGAAACGTGAAGAACTTGAATCGACACATCTGAAGTTCTCAACTTTGTCACTCTGCGATTATCCCTTGTTTTATAAACTTGTCTGTAAATGACAAAAAAAGGAAAAAAGGAAACAATGTTGGTTTTGAGGGAAACATGCTGCTTTTGAAAACAGACTGCGGTTTTGACGTCACTGGATAAAGTGGTTGTGAGACGGACTAGCCCTGAGTTTTGTTGTGCTTTTTTTTTTTAAACAAGGTGTTTTATTGGTTTCAAAAGGCTTCTGGTTAAAATTGGTTCAAGGGAGTGAATTTAACACGTGATCACACACACTCTCACTCAAATCACTGCTTCAAATCCAAACAGTCAAAATAAATATTTCTTCACTAATATATATATATATATATATATATATATATATATATATATATATATATATATATAATGTTATTTTTTTGCTGAAACTATGAACTATGCATGCTTCTGTTATATTTCCACCCACACATCATACATGTCTTTATATTTTAATTTAATATGGAATTACATGGGCTAATTATCTATAGTCTATAATTATCTATAATTATATCTATATACCTATATATCTATAATTATTTGTAATGTATCACTAAAATATTTGAAATCACTTAATTGTAGTTCCTCCTGTTAAGTGATGTCAAAGCAGTAACATTTATGGACTGAAACATTTTTAACTAACTTACACAAAGGAATCATATTCGATTAAAAAAAAAAAACAGTGGATGTTTATTGTATAAAATCAGCTGTATGTAAATGTAGCCATTGTAGCACTGCTTCAACACACATTGCACCAATGTGATTTACTATGCCGGTCTCAAAGAAGAAGGAAAAAAAGCAAAAACAAAACTAAAAAAAAGATTGTTTTCTCCTTTCTCTCATTTGTAAGCATATCATTTTTCTGGAACTGTGTCTGTGGAATGTGTATTGTGTGTAATTACACTGGAAAAGATAAGCAGTCCCCCAGGCGAGATAAAACCTTCAAAAATAAATTGTTTAGGTGCTTAAGTCTCACCGTGTTGCCCACTCAATCAGTCGCTTTCTCAACGGGGGGAAAAATAAAATAATGAAGCCGTAAGTTTTGAAAATGGGGAAAACTGCAGTGAAGTCAAGTGTGCCAGCCTATTGTCTGAGCCCATTGTCTGCGTCTGTTCCAGGAGTAACAAAATATATGCTGCCGGTTGTTTTGGGTTTTTTTTGCCGTTTGTAAATTTTCAGCCCCCCCCCACCCCCACCCCGTGTTCCTTGGTAGGGATTGATGCAGGGATTGATGCACGGATTCTGCCCACAGACGCGGAGTTTAACCCCGTGTTTCCCCGCGGTGTCCCTTCTCCCCCCGCCGTATCCACGGCGAGGAGCCGCTAGCCCCCGGACCTACCCGGAGACGCAGGAAGAAGCTCAGCAAACAGTTTTGGCCGCCCCCGTGCGTGTTCGGTTTGGAGGGGCGCGCGCAGAGCCTTTTTTTAGGTCTGTAAACAAGCCCCCCGCGCCGCTTTGGCCTCGCGGAGAGAGAGAGGCTGGAGGTGGCGCGTTCTGAAGTGCGCTTCTGGACGCGGCCCCGCTCCCTGCCTCACTCTGAGTGCGGGGAAGAGCCCAATCTGATGGAACGCCAGTCGCCCGGACTCAGGGGATGAGTTATTCTCTGTCTGCCTCCCCGGATCCAGATTATCAGAGTTGTGACAGAACTTAGTTGACAGCAGTGACAGTTTTGAGAGAGGATTTATTGCCGCCAAGTGATACACTCCTAATGCGAGCGATATATTGCTTATATGAGCAATATATTCCTTATACGGGAGATATATTACTTGTATGAGAAGTATATTCCTTATACGAGCGATATATTGCTTATATGAGCAATATAGTCTTTATACGAGCGATATATTGCTTATATGAGCAATATATTCCTAATGTGAGTGGTATATTCCTAATTCATTTTGTGTTCTTTCCTGTTTATCTTTGGCGCACACACGTATACATACATTTGGAAACAAGCGCACACACACACACGCACACACACACGTGTGAACACACACACGCGCACGCAGCCCTCAGGTACTGCCCCGCTTCGCGTCTCGCTCCATTAGGGGGCCCTCGCGCTTAAGAAGCGCCAGTTATTCTCACGACGTCCCCGCTAAGACTTATTTTTCTTGTTTTTCTTTTTTTTCTCTCTCTCTTCCTTTCCCCGACTTCCCTCCCTTTTCCAGAAAAGGTCACGCATCGCCTACAGCGACGAGGTGCGGAACGATCTCCTGGGGGACGGAGGGAGCTCCTCGGAGGGTCAGGTACGGCCGCGGTCGAGGGCGGGGCCCACGTGGGTGGCTGTGGTTGGGGGGGGGGGGCGGGGGGTAGGGGGTAGAGGGTAGGGGGCGGGGGGCGCGCGGGGTCAGGGACGCGGGGGCCCCGTGCAAGCTGCTCTTCGCCACCGCCGCATTGGCACCAAGTCATGTGGAAGGAACTCTGTTTAATGCAAAGCCGTCGCCTCAATCCACTTCATCTCCATCCAGGGCCCGGGCCGCGAGAAGCCAGGGACACACACGTTCCCCTTTCCAAAAAAAAAAAAAAAACACCCTCTGTCCGTCTCCCTCCCTCACACCCAAAACGAACCCCCCTCACCGGCACGTATTTCTGGAGAGAAAGCGTTCGAACACATGGCAGCTTTCATAATCACCCTTTATAAGCCTTTTCAAATTGGGGGTGTGCAGGGTGAGGGTAGGAGATGGGGGTTTGCGGTTTGGCGGGGGGGGGTTGCAACTGTGAAATATTTTTTACGACAATATGTTCGCATGCTGACGCGTCAACACGGTCGGCCTAATTGTCTGGCATATTAATTAATTAATTTTTCGGTGGAAACTGCTGGTAACTTTTCTGCGACATTGAAACCACACGTTAAAGCATCCCCCTTCCAACCGGTCTTTCCTGTGCTTTGTGAAGTTACGTCTTGCGCGTTTATCTTTCGTCGAGTTTATTCTTATTCTTACATTTGTCTTTGCGCCATCAATCACCTTTCATGCCGAGTGTGCGTCCTTTCTAAAATCTGTAACAAAACAAATAAAAAAAAATAAAAAAAACAAGTGTCACTGTCAGAAAATATGTTACAGTGTATTATTACTTATTAGGAAACAAACAAAAAAAACTAAAATACCAAACTTAATTGCAGGGAAGTGTGTGACGTGCTCTTAAAACTTTCTTGTCGTCTTATTTTCTGAAATCCCGCATCAAAAAAAAAAAAAGAAAAAACAAACAGAAAAAAATAACCCGGCACTTCAATGCAAGCTGACTGCTTGTCACCTACACAGCTGCCGGTTCCTATCAAGCGCTTGCGATTCTGGCCACGGCTCTTTGAATAATTATATATTATATTTTAATTATCCTGCCAACTTTGCGGCAGTTTCCGTAACGTCACACGTCGTCCTCTGTGCTCGCTAGGACTAGGACGGAAGCCGCCGCCACCGCCGCCGCCGCCTGGCTGTCTCCAAATAAAAGTTGTCTTTTTTGATATCCCTCTTATTACCATTTCAATAATGACCTGTGCGCCGCGACATCTTACAAACATATGTATCCTTAGCCGAGGCGCGTAATTGATATGCATATGCCTTCCAAATTAGCGGCAGGGGAGAAAACGCTGCGGTGACGTTTTATACGGGGGCTGGGGGCTGGTGTGCCAGAACTGTCACATAGAAGGAAATGACGGCTCGTATCAAAATCCTGTACCATGCACGGGCGCACGCACACACACACACACACACACACACATAAAATAAAGCAAAATAACCTTCATGTTGGGTAATCTCCTTTCATTGTTTTTTTCTTTTTTTATAATTAGTGGTGAATTCCTGTCGTTGAAATATTTATTTTTTTAAATATCTTTCTGAGCTATCTTTTTTGATAATAGTACTAAAAGGTGAATTGTTGGGGGAGATGGCACAAATCACATCTTTGAAGGCCAGAAGGTCTTATTTTAAGATTTGTGATGTCCCCCCACTTTTTAATTAAACAGCCCATGCTTATTTGAAGAGAATATTACATTTATTTTCCAATTAATTGATCATTTAGTGCCACTTAAACTTTAAACCACCTTTTTAAACAATTTATGTTCTCTTTCTGCAGCACATCTAGCCATACCAGATGTTGATTTCATGAAAAAAAAAAATGGAATACGAAAGTGAATGTTGTATTTTGACACAAACGCTGCAACATTTCCTGAGGATGAACTTCTGTTCAAATCTTCAATTCAGAGTTTGTACATATGTACTCACATGCATATATCCATAGAAATTCACCTTATATTTATAGGTTATATCATTTATTATATATAATGTGTGTGTATGTGGGTGTGCATAGAATAGACTATGTAACAACAGTTTTATTTCAAATTGTATGCACATGGTATTTGAATGCAAAAACAGGCACGTGTAGATTCACACAAATGCACACATACGTAAATAATGACTTTGAGTTGGTCAAACAACCCCCGATTGTGACAAAGGCAAAATAAATAAATTATGTGTTTAAAAAAAAAAAAAAAGCAGAAAAATTTCAGGTGCCATATTTACCTCATTTCCATTTAAAAAACTTGGAGATAACACAAGACTTGGTCTTGCTGTGTGTGGAGTGCATCGAACTTCAGTTTTATTTTATTTTTTATATAAGGCGACTGTGGCGATAGGAGGATAGGGGGTGGGGGGGGGTGGGGGCGAGTCGGTCAATTTAATTCCTGACGATCAGACGAGGTCAGGATCATTTCATAAACCTCGGCCGAGCAGATCATTACCAGACACAAATATGTTCGTTACATGGCAAGGATTTATAACTAAATAAATGGGTAGCCTTCATAAGTTCTGAAAATGGCGTGTTCGCCCTGCGATAATGTGCAAAGGCCGGTTTAATAGAGTTCGGCATTTATTCGTTATCTGTATGCGGACAGATACAGAGTTGGCGCTATCGTTTTTTTTTTTTTTAATAACGCGGCAGACTACGGACGCACGTGTTTTTCGACACACAAAATTCACACCCAGGATTTCGCTCGCCGCACACACACACGCGCGCACGCACGCACACAAACACACACATTTTCGCACGCAAGCACTCTGCGGCGTAGTTTCGATTTCAGTCACAGCAGAAGACTTGGCCACAAGAGATTCTGCTGGTTTGAGCCGGAATAGACCAGATTTAACAGGCTACAAAAGGAAGCAGATTACCACTTGTGTCAAATTCCGTATTGAATAAAAAAAAAAATTCTTTGTTTGAAAAATCCGCTGATTATCATAACAGAAAAATTGCAGCAGTGCGATTTTGAATGCAGGATGACGTAAGGAAGAGAAAAGCGAAAAGAAAATAAACGAGGTACACAAGAAAACATAATTACGAAAATGCATCGTATGTCACAGTTACCATACTTATTTTACTTGCCCAGATTTTAAAATGCACACGTTGTCTATGCTAATGTAGCCGATTTCCAACAGCGTAAAAGACTATTATAAAAAAAAAGTGAAAAGGCATTCTCCCTCATAGTTTTCTGCAAATCCTCCACCAAGACTTGCGTTTGGCCAAGCAGCACAAATAAGATAGAACAAGTTTTGTTTGGTCCCTATTGAAAGCGGTGACAGACCCTGCAAGCGATCATTGGCTATGGTGGGGCCGGGGAAACTCTAAATAGCCACATCTGTAGTGTAGTTTTAAACTTTGGCCCTTTAAATAATGCAGTTAACGCGGGGGTAGTGACCTTAAAAATAAAAGACAGTTCGCATCAGCAAAGTGGCCCTTTTTCGCTGAAAGAAAAACAGCTTTCTTTATGCTGTGTGCTCTATTTGACAGCCATCACCGCTGAGATTTCAGGGACCGGTGGCTTCCCGAGCCGCCAGTCTCAGCAGACCCACATAAAACAGCTCACATATCTTTAAGCTTTTTTATTTTACACACTCAGTTTCAGTGTTCCCGGTCAGAATTCCCAGGCTGGACTCTTACATGTTTGTGGTGATGAACAAGCACATACAACTACAAAAAAACAACAGCAACAACAACAAAAACAACAACAATAATAATAATAACAATAATAATAATAATAATAATAATAAAACAACCATAATAATAACAATAATAATAAAACAATAATAAAACATTAATAATAATAATAATAATAATAATAATAATAATAATAATAACAATAAACATCCACAATAATAATAATAATAATAATAATAATAATAAAATGATAATGAAGCAACCACAATAATATATAATAATACTAATAAAAATAATAAATAATATTTTAGGATGTTGTTTAGGTTTTGGTTTTCTTTGTTAAAATGCTAGTTTTTTAATCACATTGTGTAAACTAGTTTTTAAACCGGACCTAATGAAGGTATCTTTGGCTTTGCTTTTATTTGTTTTGCTTTGTCTGTCTGTTTGCCCGTGCGTCCGCACCCGTGCAGACTGTCAGCGCGCGCGATGGGCCGCAAGCAGCCGCGGGCTGAGAGCGACGACAGTAAACAAACCCGCCGCGATAACACCCCGTCCGCTGGCCACGACCGCGCGGCTGTGTTCAGTAGCGGTAACGCAAGCGGTCAGTGAAAAGAGACCGTTAGCGACCGAAGTACCCGGAGTTCACCCCTTCGCCACGCTCGCGCTGCAGTTTTATGTCTTTTCAAATTCATGTTGAGGAACTGCTTCTTCTGAGCCGGGATTGGTCACGTCCGTTTGCGTCTTCCCTCGCGCCTTTCGCCGAACGAAGATCTGTTTGTCAGATCGAGTGATATTAGTGTTTTGCTGACACGGCGGCTTAATCGTTCCTTAATATTCGTCATCAGAGTGTGTGTGTGTGTGTGTGTGTGTGTGTGAGTCGGGGGTGTCTTTGTTGTTAGCTACTTGCTTTACATAAGGAAGCTCAAAAGCGTTGTCCCTGACGACTGCGGTAACCGTGGCGACTTATCATCAATTTTGCAAACCTTTTGTCTGGAATCAAGTCTCTTAATTCGTGATCCAAGCCCTGCCTCATTTTGTTACGTCGGCAAATTATGAAAATATAAAATTCAGAATGGCCAAACAGTACAAAGATGAGAAGAGAACCTAATAGTGGCCCAGAGCTCCCCTTCAGATCCCCCAACCTTTAATCTCTCAGAAGAGATGGAGATTAAAATAAATCACCTGCATCGGCCGACAAATTAAGAAACTTGTTCCGCTCTTTCGCCAAATGCGTCTGTCTGTATGCAACTGATAAGTGTAGATACATCGCCATCGTCATCTTTTGTGTGCATGTTTGTGTGTCTGTGTGTGCAGATAGATGACAACTAGTTACTGTTATACATATATTAATTTATCACGTGTGTGTGAACATATATGTGTCTGTGTGTACCTATATATCATGTAATGTTCACATGCACACTTGCACACACACACACGCGAGAAACGCACACACACGTGCTAATGACTGCCGTAATTAAATGAAATGTTATTCTTTCCTGAAACAAACTTTAAAAGGCAACTCCGCTCCAAGTTGAGAGGGAATGTCCTGGGTTGTTTATTTTGATTTGATTTGCGATTCTTTTTCATCAAATATGAATAATGAATGCTAAGATTCATGTTTTATGACCCAAGTAAGTTGTCTTATAATACATATTACCTTTATGTATTTATGCTTATGTATACAAAAGCCCTCACACACAGGGTCCCGCATACATAATGTATGGTATACATGGGTATAAAGACGGGTGCCGGCGTTTGAAATATCGAAAAGTCTGTCAATCACGGGGCACGCGTCATCCGCCGATCTGACGCGGCGGCGAGAACGCGGTAGCGAAGTGCTCGCCAGGCGCCATTTTGTCACGCCGGCGAGGTGGCCCTGGAACGACGGCTCGCGTGTTACCCCCCCTCCTCAGCGCTCTTGTGTTTTTTGGGGCTGTACAGGGGGATTGCGCTTTCTCTCTCTCTCTCTCTCTCTCCGCCGTCGCCGTCCCGCGCGTCTCGTGATGCGAGTCAGATTTGCCGCTCCTTGATGATGCGGCTTCAGACGCGCCGCGCGGAGAAATCCGCTCCCCCCCCCCCCCCCCCCCCTTCTCTCTTTGTTTAATGTGACAGCGCCGCGAAGTTGATCTTTGTTTGTTCAAAAACCTCCGCGCGAACGCGTGTTTAGCTTCGTTTAATGTGCTCGTCTGTGATTCTCTAAATGCTAAACATGCAAACGGAAAATCGTCAAGGTTAATTCTGTACCCCACTGTCTGACTGATCTCTTTTCTGCCATATATATCTCCTTTTTATCTCTCTCTCTCTCTCTCTCCCTCTCTCCTGCTCTCTCCCTTTCTGTCTGCTTTCACGTGGCAGTTGATAAAGTTGCGTGAGGAGGTGAGTACTTCTTTGGTAGCTATTTTTGCTTTCGCATTTCCTTCTGAACTTCCCGTCGATTTCCCTCATAGTTAGCGAATGACCTCGTTTTTGATCAGGTTAGCGCGCTTCCTCCGCACAGCCTCATGTCCTCTCAGGGCGAGTCTTTTCCGGATTCTTCCGGCACAACACCTTTTAACACTTCACCTCCTGTCCCCGGCGGTTCATTTTTAAATAATCTACCAATCACAGAGGAACCGCGCTGGGACGTACAGTAACGTGCTGTGCGTGGCGTGGTGCCGTTTGAGAAAAGCTCACTGTAAGCCGCCCCATTCTCTCCGTGTTCCCAAGAAGGCATGTGCACACCCTCAGTGCCCTGTTTGGCGCTACACTATGCTGCGTGTATGAACTGGTATTTTTAAAATTGTGTATGAAAATAGGGGTGTGTGTCTATTTGTTAATACGTATATATATATATATATATATATGTATGTATGTATGTATATGTATTATATATATATATATATATATATATATATATATATATATATATATATATAGACACACAGACAAACACCTAGACATACATAGATGTACTTATGCATATTCCATTTTTTAAGTTTCATTCTTTACAATGAATGGACCTGAATGAAGCCATACACACACACACACACACACACACACACCTCACCCCTCTGCGCCCAAGTGAAAAGCCACCTTTGGAAGAAACGAAAAGCAAAGAGAGAAAACACTGCGGAGGACAGAGAGGAGAGGAGCGGAGCGGAGCGGAGCGGAGCGGAGCTGAGGGACGCAGAAGGCCGGGGCTCTGTTGTCTGTGTAATCTCATCGTGGAGCTCGGCCGGCCTCGCCCCTCTCTCTCCGCCCCGTCCGCGTCGGCAGAGCGTCAAACACGCCGCCGCTCCTTTCACAGCGCCCACACGGGAAATCACTTCACCCCCCTTTCCCTCTGCACATCGGCTCAAATTCAAAATTCTAATTCGCTAATTGCTCATCCTGTACACGAAACCTAGCGTTGAACTTTTTTTTTTTTTTTATATATAAATGAGGGAAACAAACAACATAAACATAAACTTTTTTTGTTTGACTTTATAATTTGTATCCAATATATTTGAAATTGACTTGTGTTCTGCTGAAACGTGAGTTCATCATGTAATGAGGGCAAAGGGCGATGGCCCGTTTTGAGGGAACAAATAATAACACAGATTTAATGCCAAATGTGTATGTATCTGTTATATAGTAATCTTATTTATATATATCTCTATATACGTCTATATACATACATGTTTATATATATATATATATATATATATATATAGATATTTATATATAACATGCTGCTTTCACATTTACATTAATAGTGATACTTAATGTCAAACCTGTGTCATTAAATAAATAAATATGTGTATGTGTGAATGTATGTATGTAAATACTGTTTGTATGTATGCATGTATATATATATATATATAGTTATTTGTAAGATGTAGAAGTGCCCTCTCTTGAATGTGTGGTTGACTTTTATTTTTGTATTTGTATTCGCATTTGCGGTTGTCAGAATTGTCCTGTTTTTCAATTCAGGGGAAAAAAAAAAAAGAAAACAGCCTAGAATTCAGTCCACAAAAGAATGCTTATTGATTGTAGATTCATAGCAATGTCAACAATGCAACTTTTTTTGAACACCTCTAGAGGCAATGTTTACTCTTTGGGGAGTAAGTGTGTGTGTGTGTGTGTGTGTGAGTGAGACTGAGGGAGCAAGCAAGCGTGTGTGTGTATATGTGTGTGTTTGCGCTTAACGGCTTGCTTGCCTTCCCCGCAACGTTGTAGCTGAATATTCCCGCTTGTACAAAAGCCACTTCATCTGTCAGCATTCATAATTTAGCGACCCTCACAAGACTGAGGGCTTCGGTATCCTTGACTTGTGTGTTATGTTATTTTCCATTTTTATTTTCCCCCTGTTCCTGCGTTGACAAACAAAATCAGGAGGATACTTTTCAAGCCTGAGGTCCCTCTTACCCCTGTCTGAGTAGAACCATTATCCCATTCGGAATATGTAATTAATTCATGATATTTTATTATCTTCTGCGTAGCATACCAACTGTTCTATTTGATTTGTGCAATTGACTTATTACATTTTATTATCTCTGCAGTTATACCTGTTATCCCATTTGGAATCTGCGATTAATTTATTACATTCAATTATGTTTGTGAGAGTTTGCTTATTATTCTGTTTGGAAAGCGCTTTTCGTTTTTAGATTGTATTCGTTTATACGGAGCGCACCTGGTGTTCCATATAGAACGTGTGATTAATTTATCGCATTTTATTTTGCCCCACTCACCCGCTTTTTTTTTTTTTTACACGGCTGAATTTTTATCAAAGGCCTGTACAGCTTATATACACTTAGCTCCCTTTTAAAAAACTATACTTTACCTCGTCTGGAAAACATGTTTAAATATTTAGCACCCACACTCACAGCTGTTTGACACTTGTAATTCCTCATCTTACAACTTCCAAACAAACCGGGAGAAGATCACATAGTCAGGATGAATCGCGACTGT